>NW_008348083.1:57216-88479 GCF_000622305.1 Nannospalax galili
TTTTGACATAGTGCTTGAAACTCCTGCTAGAGCAATAAGACAGGAGATGGAAATTAAAGGAGTACTAATTTCAAAAGAAGAGGTCAAGTTATCACGTTTGCAGATGATATGATACTATACCTAAGAGATCCCAAGAGTTCCACCAGAAAACTCCTAGACCTAATCAACACTTTCAGTATAGTGGCTGGTTATAAAATCAATCTACAAAAATCAGAAGCCTTTCTATATGCCAATAACAAGCAGTTGGAGAAAGAATACAGGGAAATGTTCCCATTCACAACTGCTGTTAAAAAATTAAAATATCTTGGAATAAATCTGACTAAAGACACCAAAGATCTCTACAATGAAAATTTTAAATCATTACAGAAAGAGATTGAGGAAAGACACCAGGAGATGGAAGGACCTCCCTTGTTCATGGATTGGAAGAATTAATATTTTTAAGATGACCATCCTACCAAAAGCAATATATAGATTCAATGCAACCCCAATCAAAATCTCCATGACATACTTCACAGAATTAGAAATATCCATCTTTAAATTCATATGGAGGCACAAAAGACCGCAGATAGCTAAAGCAACCCTGAGCACAAAGAGCAACACTGGGGGGATTTGTATAACAGATCTCAAAGTATACTACAGAGCCACAGTAAACAAAACAGCATGGTACTGGCACAAAAACAGACACATAGATCAATGGAACATCATTGAAGATCCAAACCTGAGTACATGAAATTTCAGCCACCTGATATTTGACAAAGGTGCCAAGAACACAATGGAGGAAAGAGCATTTTCAACAAATGGTGCTGGAAAAACTGAATCTCTGACTGTGGAAGAATGAAACTAGATCCTTATTGTTCCCCTTGCACAAAAGTCAACTCCAAATGGATCAAAGACCTCAATGTGAAACTGGAAACCCTGAAACTATTAGAAGAAAATATTAGCAGTAACTTACAGGATATAGGTGTAGGAAAGGATTTTTCTGAATCAGAAGTTGCTCAGGAATTAAGGTCAGCAATCAACAAGTAGGACCTCATTAAGCTAAAGAGCTTCTGTACAACAAAAGAAACGATTAAAAAAATGAAGAGAAAGCCCCCAGAATGGGAAAAATTCTTCACCAGTGACACATCTGACAGAGGTTTAACATCCAGAATATATAAAGAATTCAAAAAACAAAGAATTGAGAAACCAAATGACCCAATTAAAAGATGGGCTAAAGATCTAAACAGAGAGTTCTCAAAGGAAGAAATAAAGATGGCTAAGAAACATCTCAAAAAGTGTTCAACATCATTAGTAATTAGGGAAATGCAAATTAAAACCACCCTAAGTTATCACCTTACCCCAATCAGACTGGCTAGGATCAAGAGAACAAATGATACCAAATACTGGCAAGGATGTGGAGAAAAGGGAACACTCATTCACTGCTAGTAAGATTGCAAACTTGTGCAGCCTCTATGGAAAACAGTGTGGAGAACTCTTAAAAAACTACAAATGAATCTACCCTATGACCTGGTATACCCTTGGCATATACCCGAAGGGCTCATCCTATTGTAGAGACACTTGTACAACCATGTTTGTTGCTGCTCTTTTCACAATAGCTAAGAGATGGAAGCAACCTAAGTGTCCCTCAACTGACAAGTGGTTAACAAAAATTTGCTATATTTACACAATGGAGTTCTATTCAGCAGTAAAGAAAGATGAAATAATGAAATTTACAGGTAAATAGATGGATCTAGAAACTGTTATACTAAGTGAAGTAACAGAGACTCAGAAAAACAAACAACAAATGTTCTCCCTCATATGTGGCTCTTTAGCACCAAATCCTTTTAAATTCCAGGCTCGTTTACTAAAATGATGCTATACAGCAGTCCCTCCTGCATGAAATAACTACCATCATCACGACTTTGGCTGAGCCTGATCACTAAACATAGTCACAATTGGGATAGTTGATAGTTGTGCTCATTCATTAAAGGAGTGCCAAGCAGGGTCACTGGACCCTCACCTGAGTATCCAGCCACTCTTCCCAGCCAACTAGTCCAGCCTTGGAAGACAAAAGAAAAATGAGAAGGAACCCAATAGAGGAATGCTTTTGGAAGTCCTTGTCAAGAATCTCCAGTGGACTCTCATATGAACATTTGAAAATTGCCCTGTTCTGACTTTTTTCTAGTTCCCTTTCTAGAACTTGTAATGCTAATTACTTTTGCCTTTACTTCTTCACATCTCCTATTCATGATTCAAGGACTTTCTTTTCCTCTTAGAGACAAGAGTTATGCAATTTGGGAGTCTTTTAGATAGACCCACAGAAGGCGTACTCCAATTGCCACACCCTGTGTCCCTGTTCAGCATGGAAGAAGCCAGAGGGATCTGCGTCCCTATTCCCTATTGGAAATTTGGGTAACCCCTTCAGAGGATGGCGTGATAAGAACAGGAGGTAGGAATTAGCTAGGCAGTTAGGGTAAAAAGACCCCAAAGAAATGTAGCCAGTTTCTTGGCTAAAAGTCAAAATGTTCTTGGGTCTGTTAGCAACATACTCTGTTCCAAGGCCAAAAATTGTCAAAAGTATTTGGGAGCTTGTATCTAACCCTTAAAAGATTTTAGGGTTACCTCTTCAGAGAGGGGAATGTTGGAGGGGAGGGAGTGGGCATGGATTTGATCAAAATGCCTTATATGCATGTATGAAATTCTCAGTAAAGTTTTTTTTAAAAGTTAAAAAGTAAATAAATAAAAAATAATAATTAAAAACAAAACAAATGCTTGACTGGATAGGACTTACCATATATGATGGAATACATGAGGTCTGGTGGGGGAATGGGAGAGACGTGGATGGGGGAAGTGGTTCTAAATTTGATAAGAACTGTTGTATGAAAACACAAAAGCTCAATAAAAAAATTTTTGTAAACCCACCATGACCAAGGGTTATAGAAGGATTTATTTGACTGATCGTTCCAGAGGGACAAGAGTCCATCATGGAGGGGTAGGTACGACAGGAAGCAGCCAGAGCAGAAAGCTGAGGGCTCATATCTTCAAACAGGCTCAGGATGCAGAGAGAGACAGACTGGAAATGGGCAATGCTAACGCCCACCCCCAGTGAGTGTTCCCCGATAAGACCACACCTCACAAACCTCCATAACCAGTGCCACCAACTGAGGACAAAGTGTTCCAATACTTGGAGCCTATTATGGGAGACATTCTCATTCAAACTACGACAGGCACTGTCCATCTTGGTTTTATTTTCAGATTATTTGTGTGTGTGTATGCACATGCATGTGTAATGTGTATAAACATGCATACATGGCATGCGTGTGGAAGTCAGAGGACAACTGCAGGACTTGGTTCTCTCTGTCCACCATGTAGGTTATGAGGCTCAAACTCAGGTCATTAGGCTCAGTAGCAAGTGCCTTTACACTCTCTGAACCATCTCACCACCCCCCACCATGCTTTTTGAGACAGGGTCTCTCACTGACTCAGAACTCTGGCTAGTGAACCCCAGGGGTCCTCCTGTCACTATCTCCTGGGCACTGATTACAAGCATTTGTCATGACACCCAACTTTTGACACGGGTGCTGGAGATCACACTCAGTTTCTCATACTTTAACAACAGCCACTTTACTGATTGAGGTATTGGAATTTTTTTTCTGAATTTCTGTGTACCACCTGTCATATTACCAACCCTGAGAGGAGGGTTGTGAGAAACCCCAGTCAGTGGTTGCTATAACGGAAGCATGCTGTCTCCCAGAACCTCTTTTTCAGCTGAGATCTTCTGGGATTGAACTCAACCAAAACTACAATACTATGTTAACTCTTAGTAGTCAGTGTCATCATTAAAGGATCACTTTGGGGGTAGGGGGTGTCCCACAACCTTCCATTCATTTTACTTGTATTAACCCTAAGAATGATCCTTCCCAAACAGGTGGCTTCCTAAATTCCACCTCACTAAACATCCATCCATTTCAACAAGATTTTTGTCCTAGTTTACTTCTCTACTGCTGTGTTAAAACACTCTGAGCAAAAGCAACTTGGGGAGGAAAGGGTTTATTTAGCTTACACATTCCCATCACAGTTCATCACTGAGAGAAACCAAGGCAGGAGCTCAGAGAAGGATCTGGAGGCAGGAACTAAAACACAGACCACAGAGGAGCAATGCTTACCGGCTTGCTTTCCCAGCCTGTGCTCAGTCTGCTCTCTTTTTTCATCTTTATTATAATTTTTTATCAGTATTTCGTGTGTGTGTGTTGCCTGCAAGTGTACCCATAGGTATAATGTCTGCAGAAGCCAGAAGAGGGCATTGGATTCCCCTGGAACTGGAGTTACAGACAGCTGTTAGCTGCCATATGGGTGCTTGGATTTTAACCCAGATTCTCTGGAAGAGCAGCCAGTGCTCTTAACTGCTGAGCTATCTCCCCAGCCCCTCAACCTGCTTTCTTAGACAACCTAGTACCACCTTCCCAGAGATGGCACCACCCACAGTGGGTTCAGCCCTCTCATATCAATTAACAATAAAGAAAATGTGTGGGTCTTGTGCGTGCTGTCACCATTGCTGTGAGTTAATTTGAGTAAGTGTCTAGCTGTCTGGAAAACTGTTTCCTTGTGATCATCCACCACCTCTGGCTCTTGCAATCTTTCTGTCCCCTCTTCTGCAATGGCCCCTGAGCCTTGGGTGGCAGAGGTTTGATATAGGTGCCCTATTCGGGGACAAGTACTCTGTCACTTATTCTCTACCTGGTGGCCACTTGTGAGTCTCTGGGTTAATCACCATCTGGATAAATTAACCAGGTTCCAGTAGATGGACCCACACCAAAGGGCATTTGGAGACAAATTTGACTCAATAAGTGTTAATACATATAAGAGTACATAAAATTAGGTGGGAGGATACTGAAGGGAGGGTTCAGATACAAGAAGGGATCTAAATATGATCAAAATACATTGTATGAAATTTGCAAAAAATCAATAAAAAAATTTTTAAAGAAAGGAAAATGCCTCACAGACATGTCCACAGGCCAGTCTGATGGAGGAAATACCTTAGCTAGGGTTACCTCTTCCCTGGTGTGTCAAGTTGACAACTGAAGCTGTCCAGGACAATTCTCCTCATTTGATTTTCTTATTTTTCTGTTTTCAGATTTGTAGTTTTCCTTGTAATATAACATTTTATTTATTCTTTGAGAATTTCATAGATACATACAATGTATTTTGACCATTTCTCTCTCCCCCAATTTTCCCCTCCAACTCTTCACAGACCCTTCCCTCAACATATTGCCCTCAACTTCATGTCCTCTATTTTACCTTAGAACACAGAGTCCAATTTGTGCTGTCTGTGTTGTCGCTGCATGGGGATGGGGCCAGGCATAGAATGGGAAACCAGGGGCCATAACCTTGCAGAAAAATGACTCTCCTTCCCCCAGCATCCATCAACTGCCTATAGCTTTTCAACTAGGGGTAGGGCCACATAAGCCCTTACCCTGTCCATTCTGAAATGTTGACTGAATCCATCAGGTATACGTTGGTTAGGTAACCACAGCTGCAGTGATTTCATGAGTACAACAGACATCGTGTCCAGAAGGCAGCACATCAAAACACTCCTCCCCATCCTCTGGTGCCTGCTATCATTCCATCCCCTCTTTTCCAGTGTTCCCTGAGCCTTGTGAGAAAGGTGTGTGGTATAGGTGTCCCACTGAAAGGTGTGTGATACAGGTGTCCCACTGACAGGTGTGTGGTATAGGTGTCCCACTGAAAGGTGTGTGGTACAGGTGTCCCACTGAAAGGTGTGTGGTATAGGTGTCCCACTGAAAGGTGTGCGGTCTACGTGTCCCACTGAAAGGTGTACGGTATAGGTGTCCCACTGAAAGGTGTGTGGTCTAGGTGTCCCACTGAAAGGTGTGCGGTCTACGTGTCCCACTGAAAGGTGTGCGATATAGGTGTCCCACTGAAAGGTGTGTGGTATAGGTGTTCCACTGAAAGGTGTGTGATATAGTGTTCCACTGAAAGGTGTGGGGTCTAGGTGTCCCACTGAAAGGTCTGTGATATAGGAGTCCCACTGAAAGGTGTGTGATATAGGTGTCCCACTGAAAGGCGTGTGGTACAGTTGTCCCACTGAAAGGTGTGTGGTATAGGTGTCCCACTGAAAGGTTTGTGATCTAGGTGTCCAACTGGAAGGTGTGTGGTCTAGGTATCCCACTGAAAGGTGTGCGGTATAGGTGTCCCACTGAAAGGTGTGCGGTACAGTTGTCCCACTGAAAGGTGTGTGATATAGGTGTCCCACTGAAAGGTGTGTGGTACAGGTGTCCCACTAAAAGGTGTGTGGTACAGGTGTCCCACTGAAATGTGTGTGGTATATGTGTCCCACTGAAAGGTGTGTGGTACAGTTGTCCCACTGAAACGTGTGTGGTATACGTGTCCCACTGAAACGTGTGTGGTCTACGTGACCCACTGAAAGGTGTGTGGTCCAAGTGTCCAACTGTAAGGTGTGTGGTACAGGTGTCCCACTGAAAGCTGTGTAGTCCAGGTGTCCCACTGAAAGATGTGTGGTATAGGTGTCGCACTGAAAGGTGTGTGATATAGGTGTCCCAGTGAAAGATGCATGGTATAGGTGTCCCAATGAAAGTTGTGTGGTCTAGGTGTCCCACTGAAGGGTGTGTGGTCTTGGTGTCCCACAGAACAGTGTGTGATATAGGTGGCCCACTGAAACTTGCGTAGTATAGGTGTCCCACTGTAAGGTGTGTGATATAGGTGTCACACTGAAAGTTGTGTGGTCTAGGTGTCCCACTGAAATGTGTGTGGTCTAGGTGTCCCACTGAAAGGTGTGTGGTACAGGTGTCCCACTGAAATGTGTGTGGTCTAGGTGTCCACTGAAAGGTGTGTGATATAGGTGTCCCACTAATAGGTGTGTGGTACAGGTGTCCCACTGAAAGGTGTGTGATATAGGTGTCCACTGAAAGGTGTACGGTATATGTGTCCTACTGACAGGTGTGAGATATAGGTGTCCCACTGAAAGGTGTGTGGTCAAGGTGACCCACTGAAAGGTGTGTGATATAGGTGTCCCACTGAAAGGTGCGTGGTATAGGTGTCCCACTGAAAGGTGTGTGATATAGGTGTCCCCCTGAATGGTGTGTGGTCTAGGTATCCCACTGAAAGGTGTGTGATATACGTGTCCCACTGAAAGGTGTGTGATATAGGTGTCCCACTGAACGGTGTGTGGTATAGGTGTCACACTGAAAGGTGTGTGATATAGGTGTCCCAATTAAAGGTGTGTGGTCTAGGTGTCCCACTGAAAGGTGTGTGATATAGGCGTCTCACTGAAAGGTGTGTGATATAGGTGTCCCACTGAAAGGTTTGTGGTCTAGGTGTCCCACTGAAAGGTGTGTGGTACAGGTGTCCCACGAAAAGGTGTGTGGTATAGGTGTCCCATTGAAAGGTGTGTGATATAGGTGTCCCACTGAACGGTATGTGGTATAGGTGTCACACTGAAAGGTGAGTGATATAGGTGTCCCACTGAAAGGTGCGTGGTACAGGTGTCTCAGTGAAGTCTGTGTGGTATAGGTGTCCCACTGAAAGGTGAGTGATATAGGTGTCCCACTGAAAGGTGCGTGGTACAGGTGTCTCAGTGAAGTCTGTGTGGTATAGGTGTCCCACTGAAAGGTGAGTGATATAGGTGTCCCACTGAAAGGTGCGTGGTACAGGTGTCTCAGTGAAGTCTGTGTGGTATAGGTGTCCCACTGAAAGGTGTGTGGTACAGGTGTCCCACTAAAAGGTGTGTGGTATAGGTGTCCCATTGAAAGGTGTGTGATATAGGTGTCCCACTGAAAGGTGTGTGGTACAGTTTTCCCCCTGAAACGTGTGTGGTATAGGTGTTCCACTGAAACGTGTGTGGTCTACGTGTCCCATTGAAAGGTGTGTGATATAGGTGTCCCACTGAAAGGTGCGTGGTACAGGTGTCTCACTGAAGTCTGTGTGGTATAGGTGTCCCACTGAAAGGTGAGTGATATAGGTGTCCCACTGAAAGGTGTGTGATATAGGTGTCCCACTGACAGGTTTGAGGTCTAGGTGTCCCACTGAAAGGTGTGTGGTACAGGTGTCCCACTAAAAGGTGTGTGGTACAGGTGACCCATTGAAAGGTGTGTGGTATAGGTGTCCCATTGAAAGGTGTGTGATATAGGTGTCCCACTGAAAGGTGTGTGGTACAGTTGTCCCACTGAAATGTGTGTGGTATAGGTGTCCCACTGAAACGTGTGTCATCTACGTGTCCCACTGAAAGGTGTGTGATATAGGTGTCCCACTGAAAGGTGTGTGGTCTAGGTGTCCCAGTGTAAGGTGTGTGGTACAGGTGTCCCACTGAAAGATGTATGGTCTAGGTGTCCACTGAAAGGTGTGTGGTATAGTTGTCCCACTGAATGGTGTGTGATATAGATGTCCCAGTGAAAGGTGCGTGGTATTAGTGTCCGACTGAAAGGTGTGTGATATAGGTGTCCCACTGAAAGGTGTGTGGTATAGGTGTCCCACTGAAAGGTGTGTGGTCTAGGTGTCCCACTGAATGGTGTGTGATATACGTGTCCACTGAAAGGTGTGTGATATAAGTGTCCAATTGAAAGCTGTGTGCTACAGGTGTCCCACTGAAAGGTATGTGATATAGGTGTCCCACTGAACGGTGTGTGGTCTAGGTGTCTCACTGAAACGTTTGTGATATAGGTGTCCCACTGAAAGGTGTGTGATATAGGTGTCCCAGTGAAAGGTTTGTGGTCTACGTGTCCCACTGAAAGGTGTGTGGTACAGGTGTCCCACTAAAAGGTGTGTGGTACAGGTGTCCCACTGAAAGGTGTGTGGTACAGTTGTCCCACTGAAACGTGTGTGGTATAGGTGTCCCACTGAAACGTGTGTCGTCTACGTGTCCCACTGAAAGGTGTGTGATATAGGTGTCCCACTGAAAGGTGCGTGGTACAGGTGTCCCACTGAACGGTGTGTGGTATAGGTGTCCCACTGAAAGGTGTGTGATATAGGTGTCCCCTGAAAGGTGTGTGTTCTAGGTGTCCCACTGAAAGGTCTGTGATATATGTGTCCCACTGAAAGGTGTGTGACATAGGTTTCCCACTGAAAGGTGCGTGGTACAGGTGTCCCACTGAAAAGTGTGTGGTACAGGTGTCCCACTTAACGTTGTGTGATGTAGGTGTCCCCCTGAATGGTGTGTGATATAGGTGTCTCACTGAAAGGTGTGTGATATGCGTGTCCCACTGAAAGTTGTGTGATATACGTGTCCCACTGAAAGGTGTGTGGTATAGGTGTCCCACTGAAAGGTGTGTGATATAGGTATCCCACTGAAATGTGTGTGGTCTAGGTGTCCCACTGTAAGGTGTGTGGTACAGGTGTCCCACTGAAAGGTGTGTGGTCTAGGTGTCCACTTAAAGTTTTGTGGTATACTTGTCCCACTGAATGGTGTGTGATATAGGTGTCCCAGTGAAAGTTGCGTGGTATTAGTGTCCCACTGAACGGTGTGTGATATAGGTGTCCCACTGAAATGTGTGTGGTATAGGTGTCCCACTGAAAGGTGTGTGATCTACGTGTCCCACTGAAAGGTGCGTGATATACGTGTCCCACTGAAAGGTGTGTGATATAAGTGTCCCACTGAAAGGTGTGTACTACAGGTGTCCCACTGAAAGGTGTGTGATATAGGTGTCCCACTGAAAGGTGTTATATAGGTGTCCCACTGAAAGGTGTGTGATATAGGTGTCCCACTGAAAGGTGTGTGATATAGGTGTCCCACTGAAAGGTGTGTGGTCTCGGTGTCCCACTGAAAGGTGTTTGATATAGGTGTCCCACTGAAAGGTGTGTGATATAGGTGTCCCAGCGAAAGGTTTGTGGTCTACGTTTCCCACTGAAAGGTGTGTGGTACAGGTGTCCCACTAAAAGATGTGTGGTACAGGTGTCCCACTGAAAGGTGTGTGACATATGTGTCCCACTGAAAGGTGCGTGGTACAGGTGTCCCACAGAAAGGTGTGTGGTATAGTTGTTCCACTGAAAGGTGTGTGATATAGGTGCCCAGTGAAAAGTGCGTGGCATAGGTTTCCATCTGAAAGGTGTGTGATATAGGTGTCCCACTGAAAGGTGTGTGGTCTAGGTGTCCCACTGAAACGTGTGTGGTCTAGTTGCCCCACTGAAACGTGTGTGGTACAGGTGTCCCTCTGAAACGTGTGTGGTATAGGTGTCCCACTGAAAGGTGTGTGATATAGGTGTCCCACTGAAAGGTGTGTGGTCTAGGTGACCCACTGAAAGGTGTGTGGTCTAGGTGTCCCAGTGTAAGGTGAGTGGTACAGGTGTCCCACTGAAAGATGTGTGGTCTAGGTGTCCACTGAAAGGTGTATGGTATAGTTGTCCCACTGAATGGTGTGTGATATAGGTGTCCCAGTGAAAGGTGTGTGCTACAGGTGTCCCTCTGAAAGGTGTGTGGTCTAGGTGTCCCACTGAAAGGTGTGTGGTGCAGGTGTCCCACTAAAAGGTGTGTGGTACAGGTGACCCACTGAAAGGTGTGTGGTATAGGTGTCCCATTGAAAGGTGTGTGATATAGGTGTCCCACTGAAATGTGTGTGGTACAGTTGTCCCACTGAAACGTGTGTGGTATAGGTGTCCCACTGAAAAGTGTGTGGTCTACGTGTCCCATTGAAAGGTGTATGATATAGGCGTCCCACTGAAAGGTGCGTGGTACAATTGTCTCACTGAAAGCTGTGTGGTATAGGTGACCCACTGAAAGGAGTGTGGCCTAGGTGTCCCACTGAAAGGTGTGTGGTATAGGTGTCCCACTGAAAAGTGTGTGGTCTACGTGTCCCATTGAAAGGTGTATGATATAGGCGTCCCACTCAAAGGTGCGTGGTACAATTGTCTCACTGAAAGCTGTGTGGTATAGGTGTCCCACTGAAAGGTGTGTGATATAGGTGACCCACTGAAAGGAGTGTGGCCTAGGTGTCCCACTGAAAGGTGTGTGATATACGTGTCCCACTGAAAGGTGTGTGATATAGGTGTTTCGCTGAAAGGTGTGTGATACAGGTGTCCCACTGAAAGCTGCGTGGAACAGGTGTCCCACTGAAAGGTGTGTGGTATAGCTGTCCCACTGAAAGGTGTGTGATATAGGTGTCCCACTGAAAGTTGCGTGGTATAGGTGTCCCACTAGAAGGTGTGTGATATCGGTGTCCCACTGAAAGGTGTGTCATCTAGGTGTCCCACTGAAAGGTGTGTGATATAGGTGTCCCACTGAAAAGTGTGTGGCATAGGTGTCCCACTGAAAGGTGTGTGGTCTAGGTGTCCCACTGTAAGGTGTGTGGTACAGGTGTCCCACTGAAAGGTGTATGATGTAGGTTTCCCACTGAAAGGTGTGTGATATAGGTCTCCCACTGAAAGGTGTGTGATATGCGTGTCCCACTGAAAGGTGTGTGATATAGGTGTCCCACTGAAATGTGTGTGGTCTAGGTGTCCCACTGAATGGTGTGTGATATAGGTGTCCCAGTGAAAGGTGCGTGGTATTAGTGTCCAACTGAAAGGTGTGTGATATAGGTGTCCCACTGAAAGGTGTGTGGTATAGGTGTCCCACTGAAAAGTGTGTGGTCTAGGTGTCCCACTGAATGGTGTGTGATATACGTGTCCCACTGAAAGGTGTGTGATATAAGTGTCCAATTGAAAGCTGTGTGCTACAGGTGTCCCACTGAAAGGTATGTGATATAGGTGTCCCACTGAAAGGGGTGTGGTCTAGGTGTCCCACTGAAACGTGTGTGATATAGGTGTCCCACCGAAAGGTGTGTGATATAGGTGTCCCAGCGAAAGGTTTGTGGTCTACGTGTCCCACTGAAAGGTGTGTGGTACAGGTGTCCCACTGAAAGGTGTGTGGTATAGGTATCCCATTGAAAGGTGTGTGATATAGGTGTCCCACTGAAAGGTGTGTGGTACAGTTGTCCCACTGAAATATGTGTGGTATAGGTGTCCCTCTGAAACGTGTGTCATCTACGTGTCCCACTGAAAGGTGTGTGATATAGGTGTCCCACTGAAAAGTGCGTGGTACAGGTGTCCCACTGAACGGTGTGTGGTATAGGTGTCCCACTGAAACGTGTGTGATATAGGTGTCCCAGTGAAATGTGCATGGTATAGGTGTCACATTGAAAGATGTGTGGTCTAGGTGTCCCACTGAAAGTTGTGTGGTCTTGGTGTCCCACTGAACAGTGTGTGATATAGGTGTCCCACTGAAAGGTGCATAGTATAGGTGTCCCACTGAAAGGTGTGTGATATAGGTGTCCCACTGAAATGTGTGTGGTCTAGGTGTCCCACTGAAACGTGTGTGGTCTAGGTGTCCCACTGAAAGGTGTGTGGTCTAGGTGTCCCACTGAAAGGTGTGTGATATAGGTGTCCCACTAATAGGTGTGTGGTACAGGTGTCCCACTGAAAGGTATGTGATATAGGTGTCCCACGGTATAGGTGTCCTACTGACAGGTGTGAGATATAGGTGTCCCACTGAAAGGTGTGTGGTATAGGTGTCCCACTGAAAGGTGTGTGATATAGGTGTCCCACTGAAAGGTGTGTGGTACAGTTGTCCCACTGAAATATGTGTGGTATAGGTGTCCCACTGAAAGGTGTGTCATCTACGTGTCCCACTGAAAGGTGTGTGATATAGGTGTCCCACTGAAAGGTGTGTGGTACAGTTGTCCCACTGAAATATGTGTGGTATAGGTGTGATATAGGTGTCTCACTGAAAGGTGTGTGATATAGGTGTCCCACTGAAAGGTGTGTTGTCTAGGTGTCCCACTGAAAGGTATGTGGTCTTGGTGTCCCACTGAAAGGTATGTGTTCTAGGTGTCCCACTGAAAGTTGTGTGGTACAGGTGTCCAACTGAAATGTGTGTGATATAGGTGTCCCACTGAAAGGTGTGTGATATAGGTGTCTCACTGAAAGGTGTGTGATATAGGTGTCCCACTGAAAGGTTTGTGGTCTATGTTTCCCACTGAAAGGTGTGTCGTACAGGTGTCCCACTGAAAGGTGTGTGGTACAGGTGTCCCACTGAAAGGTGTGTGGTATAGTTGTCGCACTGAAAGGTGTGTGATATAGGTGTCCCAGTGAAAGGTGCGTGGTATAGGTGTCCCACTGCAAGGTGTGTGATATAGGTGTCCCACTGATACGTGTGTGGTGTAGGTGTCCCACTGAATGGTGTGTGGTCTAGGTGTCCCACTGCAAGGTGTGTGATATACGTGTCCCACTGAAATGTGTGATATAGGTGTCCCACTGAGAGGTGTGTGGTACAGGTGTCCCACTGAAAGGTGTGTGGTACAGGTGTCCCACTTAAAGTTATGTGGTACAGGTGTCCCACTGAAAGGTGTGTGGTATAGGTGTCCCACTGAAAGGTGTGTGGTCTAGGTGTCCCACTGAAAGGTTTGTGATATAGGTGTCCCACTGAAAGGTGTGTGGTACAGGTGTCCCACTGATAGGTGTTTGATATAGGTGTCCCACTGAATGGTGTGTGGTATAGGTGTCCCACTGAAAGGTGTGTGATATACGTGTCCCACTGAAAGGTGTGTGGTATAGGTGTCCCACTGAAACGTGTGTAATATAGGTGTCCCACTGAAAGGTGTGTGATATATGTTTCCCACTGAAATGTGTGTAGTATAGGTGTCCCACTGAAAGGTGTGTTGTCTAGGTGTCCCACTGAAAGGTGTGTGGTATAGGTGTCCCACTGAAACGTGTGTCATATAGGTGTCCCACTGAAAGGTGTGTGATATACGTTTCCCACTGAAATGTGTGTGGTATAGGTGTCCCACTGAAAGGTGTGTTGTCTAGGTGTCCCACTGAAAGGTATGTGGTCTTGGTGTCCCACTGAAAGTTATGTGTTCTAGGTGTCCCACTGAAAGCTGTGTGGTACAGGTGTCCTACTGAAAGCCAAATGCTCCACAGTCACTTGTTCTCTGCCCTTTGACCGGTTGTGAGTCTGTGTGTTACCTGCCACCCACTCCTCCTGTTACTTTATTCTTTCCCTCCCTGTATTTGCTTTGGGCTGATTTAGCTCTTTTTTTAGTTTCTTGAGGTTAATGCTATCAGATTTTCCTCTGACAAAGGATAAATGACAACTTGGTTGATCTCAGTTGACCTTAGTGTGGAGTAGGACAACTCTTCATTCCCTAAAATAGGATAAATTTCCTAGCCCTCAGTGCAAAGGAGTTTGCTTACATAGAAAAGGAAGGGCTAAGGTAAGTGGAACCAAAAGACTAAAAAAAGAGACTGATCATCATTTGAGGAGGTCAAGGCAGGAATGTGAGACAGCTAGTCATTTATAGTCAAGAGAGCATCCGGTTCCTGGCATTAGAGTTATGGATCATTGCTATTCACCATGTGGGTACTGGGAACCAAACCCGGGTCGTCTGCAAGCTCAGACAGTGCTCCTAACTGCTGAGCCATCTCTCAGCCCCCGTACATAATGTAGTTTTGATCACATTCAAAACTCTCTCTCAGCCCCTTCCCACTCTTGTAGATCCCCTGGCTTTCCTAAGTCTACTTTCATGTCTTGTGTGTGAGGCAGTGAGTTTCATTCAAGTTGCTTACAGTAACATGGTGAGAGATTACTTGGAAGAATGCAGCTACAACACTGAAGAAATGTCTTTACATCTCCCAAGAACCACTATAAATTCTCAGGGAGGGGTGGAGCCTTGTGAACCCCTCCCCTTAGCAGCTCTTAACTACCTAGCAATCTTCAGAGAGGGGTGAGGCCTCCTGAGCCCCTTCCTTCTTTTTTATTTATAAAAGAAAAGTTTGTTTAGCTTACAGTTCCAGGGGGGCAAGAGTCCATCATGGTGGGGAGGCCTGGCAGCAGAGGTGGCTGGAACAGGAGCAGAAGGTAAGCTCTCACATCTTCAACCAGCACAGGAAGCAGAGAGTGACTAATATCACTTTCTTGCTCTAATACCAGCTGTGTGACCTGACCATAGTATTTCACACAGACCCAACTGTAAATGGAAGGGTCAGACCAATTAAATGAATGAGAATGGAAGTTACTTAATGTCCATGGATTTATTTCTATACTAGTCACACAGCAAGGAAATGGAACCAGCCTAAATGTCCATCGGTAGAACAGATGATGAAAACGTACCATATATACACAATGGAATTCTATTCAGCCCTAAAAAGTGAAATCACAAAAGTTGCAAGAAAATGAATGGATCTGGAATATATTCTCCTAAGTGAAGTTACTCGGACTCAGGGAGACAAATACTGCATGTTCTCTCATATATGTGAATCCTGACTTTTAATATTTGTGTGTGTGTGTATGTGTGTGTGTGTGTGTGTGTGTGTGTGTGCCATGAAAATAGAAAGTGCACCACAAAACGAGGGGAAAGAGGTGTTGAGGAAGTGGGGGCAAGGCAATAAAATACACGCAGCTAGGAAACAGAGCCCTGACTATTACTCCTCAGGGAGTGGAAAGTTACAAGGTGGACAGGGATAGGGAAGAAGAGAGGCAGGAGGATGAGTAAAAATATATTTTCTTTGAAAATGCCATAATGAGGGGCTGGAGAGCTGGCTCACTGATTAAGAGCACTGGCTGCTCTTGCAGAGGACCCGGGTTCAGTTCCCAGCACCCACATGGCCGCTAACAGCCATCTGTAACTCCAGTTCCAAGGACTCCGATGCCCTTTTCTGACCTCCTCAGGTATTGTGCAACACTGTGCACCTACCTACATGCAAGCACTATACTCATACTCACAAAATAAAAATAATAATAAATATTAAAAGAAGATGCTATTTGTATGCTAATTTAAATATATATTTTAGGGCCGGGCGTGGTGGTGCATGCCTTTGATCCCAGCACTTGGAAGGCACAGGCAGGCAGATCTCTGTGAAATTGAGGCCAGCCTGGTCTACATAATTAGTTTCCATGCCAGCTGTAGCTACAAAGAGACCCTGTCTCAAAAAGACCAAAAATAAATTAAAAAATAAAAAATAAATATTTTAGGTTGGGCACACCTTTAATTGGGAGGCAAAGGCAGGCAAATCTCTGTGAGATCGAGGCCAGCCTGGTCTCCATAGAAAGTTTCAGGCCAGCTGAGGCTACAGGAACACCCTGTCTCAAAAAGACCAAAAATAAATAAATATAAATTAGAATATATTTAAATATACAAATTATACAGTTAAATACATAAATATTTAAAATTTTTTATTACAGCCATTTATTTACTTTGTGTGTGTGCGCACATGTATGCATGTGCATGCCACAGTGTGCATGTGGAGGTCAGAGGACAACTTGCAGGATCAGTTCTCTCTTCCACCATGTGGGGCCTGGGATGGAACTCAAGTTAACAGGCTTGGCAGCAAGTGCCTTTACCAACCCCTAGTCATCTCGTCCACCCATAAATATTTTTTTAAAAAGAAAAGGGCTGGTGATAGCAGGCATTGACTAAATACAAGTAATGATGACCCAGCCCTAGCTCCTGGAGTCAGCAAAATCAACCATACTTAAGAACATCAGCAAACAAAGGCAGCAGAGCCTGGGGTCAGATGGGACAGTGTTGCTGGGAAGAGCTGAGGCATCACAAATCCCCATCTTCATCACTGATAGAGAAGGAATTAGGAGTAACTTGGGGTCTGGAAAGATGGCACAGTTAATAAACTACCTTACAAGCCCCATTTTTAAAAAGCTAGGCATAGGTGATACATTCCTATAATCCCAGCACTCAGGAGGCAGAGGCAGGTGGCTCCCTATGAGATCAAGATCAGCCTGGTCTACATAACAAGTTCCATATCAGCTGGGACAACATAGCAAGATCCTATCTCAAACAAACAAACAAACAAACAAAAAAGCACGGGCATGGTGGCACTAGCTTGTAATCTCAGTGCTGGAGACAGGTGAACCCCTGGGACTCACTGGTCAGCCAGCCTGGCCTACTTTCCTCAAAGGAAAGATATTTTCCTCAGTTATGTATTCATTGGTAATGTGCTCATAACCCTTCACTCATGTTCCTGTAAGCAGCTCCAATGAAAGTCAGAGTCAAAAGAGAAAAATACCATTAAAGCAAAAGGGGGACTGGTTGGGAAGAGGAAGGGGAGCACTAGGAGGGGGCAAGAGAGGGTAACGTGGGTGAATATGACCAAAATATGTTGTGGGGCTGGAGAGATGGCTCAGCAGTTAAGAGTGTATACTGCTTTTATAGAAGACAAAGTTAGATTCCCAGTACCCATGTTGAGAAGCTCACAGAGACCTGTAACTCTAGCTCCTGGGGGATCTGACACCTCTGGCCTCTATGGACACCTGCACTCATGAATCCAAGCCCACACACAGACACAAACACTTATACATAATTAAAAAATAAATTGCTAGACATGGTGGCACATGCCTTTAATCCCAGCACTTGGGAGGCAGAGGCAGACAAATCAAGGCCAGCCTGGTCTACATGTGAGTTCCAGGCCAGCTGGGCTACAGGGAAACCCTGTCTCAAAAAGACCAAAAAAAAGACAAAAAAATAAACTATTTAAAATATATATGAGGGGATAGAGAGATGTCTCAGCTAAGAGCACTGGTTAAGAGCACTGACTGCACTTGCTGAGGCCCCAGGTTCAATTCCCAGCACCCACATGGTAGCTAACAACCATTAGTAACTCTAATTCCAGGGGCTCTGATTCCCTCTTCTGACCTCCACAGGCATTGCACGATACAGGTGCACTTATCATACATGCAGGCAAAACATTCATACACATAAACATATAAATAAAATATTTTTAAATACATGTATGAAAACATCCTGATGAAACACATTATTATGTATGATTAGCATATGGTAATAAAACATTTTAATTTAATTTTTATCTTTCATTTTTGTGTATATGTATGGGTATGCCATTTGAGTGTGGTGCTTATGGAGGTAGAAGAGAGCATTGAATCCTCTGGAACTGCATTTACAGCTGGTTGTGAGCTGCCTGTCATGAGTACTGGGAACCAAACTCAGATCCTCCAGAAGAGCAGCCAGCACTCTTAACTGCTGATCCATCTCCCCAGTCCCCATAATTTTTTTTTCTTAAAGGTGGACAAGGGAGCCAGGCATGGTGGCACATACCTTTAATCCCAGCATTTGGGAGGCAGAGGTACAGATCTCTGTAAGATTAAGGCCAGCCGGGTCTATATAGCAAGTTACAGGCAAGCTGGGGCTACAGGGAGATGCTGTCTCAAAAAAAAAAAAAAGGTGGAGAAGGGGCTGGAGAGATGGTTCAGCAGTTAAGAGCACTGGCTACTCTTGCAGAAGACCTGGTTTCAGTTCCCAGCACCCATGTGGTGATTCATAACCATATGTAACTCCAGCTGTAAGGGATCCAACACCCTCCTCTGGCTTCAAAAGCATTGCATGACATGGGTGCATTTACATACATGCAGGCAAAACATTCATACACATAAAATAAAAATAAATAGATCAAAAAAAGTTTTCAAAAAGGTAGACAGTGCTGGGCATGATGGCACCCACTTTTAATCCCAGCATTCAGGAGGCAGAAGCAGGTGAATCTGTGAGATCGAAGCCAGCCTGGCCTGCATAGAGAGTTCCAGACCAGCTGGGGCTAGAGGGATTGTGTCATAACAAAAAAACAAAAACAAAGGTGGACAGTACTTGATGAATGACATTCGCTGCTGTTCTTTAGTCTCCATACTATCTGCATGCACATGCACACGCATGCACAAACGTGCACACACATTAACATGAACACACACACGAAAAATCACAATTAAATTAATTTTATATTACAAGTTATTGTTTCCATTAAAGCCATCCTAGAGCTTGGCCATGCCATAAGTGAACCCCGTCTTTTTGCTAAGGAGCCCAGATCACACCCAGCCCTTCTCTGAAATTCTTAGGAGTATAAGGACCCTGCCATAGTGTGTCAAAGCCTTGCCCTCCCCCTTCCTCTAGGTTTTTCCAGTGCTGGAACTCAGTTCCTTGTTTCTCTTCCTGAGAAGGAGTAGATGAAGGAATAAAGAACAAAGGGGTGACAGATAAAAGCTGTCATCTTAATCAAGCAGTGCGAGGGAGAGCAGTGACCATGAGTGACTCCAAACAAGTGAGGGCTCAGCAGATTGACTCTCTGGGTAAGGCTAGAATGGAACTCTGGGAGCTTGAGAAGGGAGTTTGGTGGAGGTCAACTCAGGCCTCAGTTTGCCCAGGCTCTGACTGGTGCTCTGTTCACTCAGATGGGAATGAGCTCATAATCAGCAACATTACATACTGATTAAAAGGCTTTGGCTTCTGAGCAGCATCAAGATTCAGTAGTTTTCCAGATTATAGCAGGGTCATGGACTGAGAAGGAGTAGATGCCTCTAGCAGAAATTCTGTCCTAGCGAGGTGGAGGTTGAGGGTCTGGACCCCCAGATTCTATGGAGGTGGAGGTTGCAAATCTGGACTCCTGGGTGATAGCAGCTGAGTCTCAGGACTCCTGGATCCTGAAGATGTGGAGTTTATGGACCTGAACTCCTGGGGCCTGGGGAAGTAGAGGTTGAAGATCTGGACCCCTGGGTACTGGGAAAGTAGATGTTGGGACTCTAGACTCCTGGACCCTGGGGAGGTGAAGGTTAGGAATCTGGACTTCTGGGTCCTGAGGAGGTGAAGCTTACTGATCTGGATGCCCAGATCCTGGGAAGGTGCAAGCTGCAGATCCCCTGGTTGGAATCTGACTTCCGGACTCCTTCTTCTTGGGGAGGTAGAGACTGAATATCTCAACCACCAGGTCCTGAGGAGATACAGGTTATGGATATGAACTCCTAGTTGAAAGTTGACCTCTGGACTCCTCCTTCCTGAGGAGATGGAAGCTGAAGGGCTGGAGTCTAACATAAGGAGGAGGAAAATGCTGTATCAGGTTGTCCCTGGGCCAGGTGGTAGACCACCTATCCTTCTCCTTGCAGGGTTTCTGGGCAAAGGCCACATCCCCGTGATGCTGCACCTGTTCTTCCTAATTCTTTTCACTGGACTTCTGGTGGCCATCATCACCCAAAGTCAGGATCAGCCTGTAGGTTGGAGCTCCCTTGGGTGATCCTTCATCTCGGATATCCAGGTCAAACAAAAAGGAAATGCTAAAGATGGGAATGGGCTCCACAGCAGCTTCCAACAGCTTCTTAGGACCCCCCCTAATCTCTACTTTAGTTGAAGGAAGGAAAAAGAGCAGTAGAGAGCTCTTCTCTGTATGTCAGAATTCCTTTTCTTTAAATGGGATTAAATAACACACTGGGTCTCAGATATGGTGTCCCAGTGGAGTCCATGGGTCCCAGTCAGTGTTTAATAATTGCAGTATCTTTTTTCTTATCTAAGTTTCCAAGTTCTCCAGCTTAGAGGAACTGGAGCAGGAACAGAGAAAGCAGGAGAAAATATACCAGGACGTGAACCAGCTGAAATCTGGAGTTGGTGAGTGACCAGAGAACCAAGGTGTCCCAGAGGCTGAGCGGGTATCAAAGTGAGGTCATTTTGTTTTAGTCACTGGCCATCTCTGAGCTTCCACTTCATTAATTGTGAGTTGGGAATAGTGATAAAAATGAAGACACTAGGCCATGTTTAGTGGCACAAGCCTTTAATCCCAACACTGGGGAGACAAAGGCAGACACATAGATGTCTGTGAGATAGAGGCCAGCCTGGTCTACATAGTGAGCTCCAGGCCAGCTGGGGGACCCTGTTGCCAAAAAAAAAGTGAGAAAGATATGTGGTGGTCATTGACACTCAATTAACCCATGGTCATTGGGGGCCATGCATACAGTAGGCACTCAACCCATGGTCATTGGGGGCCATGCATACAGTAGGCACTCAATTAACACATGGTCATTGAGGGCCATGCATACAAGTAGGCACTCGATTAACCCATGGTCGTTGGGGGCCATGCATACTGTAGGCACTCAATTAACCCATGGTCATTGGGGGCCATGCATACAGTAGTCATATAATTAACCCACGGTTATTGGGGGCCATGCATTTACTAGGCACAAGTAAGGCCATGCATACAGTAGGCCACTGTCCTGAGCTCTAAGGTTGTATTTCTCCTATTGAAGAGAAGTTGGGACCAGATCTATGGATTCTCCTTGGATGGAAAAAGGACTCAGGAAGTGGAGAATGGCCAGAGGGGCTATTGTCAAAGGAGGATCCTCACTCTGGGGTTCTTGAGGGCTGGGCAAAGGAACAGAGCAGTTTTGCTGGGCTTGGTGGCTCACACCTTTGATTCCAGCACTCAGGAGGCAGAGGCAGGCAGATCTCTGTGAGTTCAGGGCCAGGCTGGTCTACTACATAGTGAGATCCAGGTCAGCTGGAGCTACAGGGAGACCCTGTCTTAAAAAGACCAGAAAACAAAGGAGCAGAGCAACTCAAATGTGGGTCCAACCTGATCTACCTCTACCAACAGACAGTCTGTGCTGCCCCTGCCCCTGGGACTGGACATTCTTCCATGGAAACTGTTACTTTTTCTCCAAGTCCCAACGGAACTGGCATGACTCCATCACTGCCTGCCAGGAAGTGGGGGCCCAACTAGTGGTCATTAAAAGTCATGAGGAGCAGGTATGTCTGGTGGGGCCCTGAACTGATGTGGTTGCATTCATCTGGATACTGACCAACTGGGTCAGAGATGGTTGATCATATGGTGTCTTCAAGAAGGGATGCTTGTTCCACTTAGAAATGGAGAAGAAAGGTATGAATGTGGGGTTCCCAAGCACCTTTTGAGGAAGCATACACAAGTTTGAACATAGGGAATGCTGTGGGGAACACCTAAAATGGAAGTGATCCTTGCGAGCGTGTTAGCAGCTTATTGGTCAGGATTTAAAAATCCATATGAGGAGTAGAGAGGCGGCTCAGCGACTAAGAGCACTGACAGCTCTCACAGAAGACTTGGGTTCAGTTCTCAGCACCCACATGGTGGCTTACAACTATCCAGTTCCAGGGGAATCAATCAGCCTCTTCTGACCTCCGTGGGCATTGCATGACATGGGTGCACTTACACGCATGCAGGTAATACACTCATACACATAAAATAAAATAATAAATAAAATATTTTTTATCTTTATGAGGCTGGAGAGATGGCTCTACAGTTAAGAGCACTTGCTGTTTTTGCAGAGAACCTGGGTCTGGTTGCCAGCACCCACATGGCATCTCACAACAGCCTATAACTCCAGTTTCAGGGAATCCAATGCCCTCTTCTAGTTTCTGTGGGTACCAGGCACACAACTACTTACACACAGGCAAAAGACATAAATAAATAAATTTATATTTAAAATCCTTATAAGTCATATTTACCAATTTCCTTGTGTAAATATCCTCACCATAGCTGTTTTCATGTAACCAATGGAATGTCACTCAATAAGGAAACTGAGAAGAGATCATGTGCGTGGCCCACAGCCACAAACTGGTATAATCTGGCTTCAGCCATTAAAACCAGTCCTGAGTACATTTTTTTAATTCGTTTTTTTAACTTTATGTGTATAAGTGGTTTGCCTGCATGTTTGTAGGTATACCATGTCCATGCAATGCCCATAGAGGCCACAAGAGGACATCAGATCTCCTGGAACTGGGGTTATAGATGGTTGTTAGCCACCATGTGGGTACTGGGAACTGAACCTGAATCCTCTGGAAGAGCAGCCAGTGTTCTTAACCACTGAACCATCTCTCCAGTCACTCCCTCCCCGAGTAAATATATGTGAACATGGTCAGAACTCTTGAGATAAACATGTAGTGTTGACAAGTGTGAGTGATGGGAGGCCAGCTGTGCACATTATTAGAACAAGTTCAAACACGTCTGTCCATAGGGTACATACAAGTATGCAAAGGACTAAGAGTTCCTGAGAATATCAGACTTGCAATGTAGCTCAGTTGGTATTGCACTTGCCTAGCATGCATGAGCCCTGGCTTCCATTCCCAGCATCACATAAACCAGATGTGGTAATGCACACCTGTCATCCTAGCACTTGGAAGGGGAAGGCCTGATGTAGTAGAAAGGTGCAAGTGTTAAAATCAGATTGGAAGCAGAATTGGCTACCAAGAAATTGGGGAGCATGTTAGCTTTTCCTTTGCTGTAACAAAACACCCAAGAAAAACAACTTAAAGGAGGAAAAGTTTGTCTTACAATTTCAGAGACTTAAATCCATGATCTGGTGGAGCCATGGCTTTTGTATCTGTGGCAAGGTATAATTATGGCAGAAAGGCATAGCAAAGAAAACTGTCTAGTAGCTGACAGGAAGCAGAGAAACAGAGACAGGAAGGGGCCAGGGACAAGCTGTCCCCTGCTGGGCTTCAGAGATAGTTGAAAGCACTGACCGTTCTTGCAGAAGACTCAGGTTTGGTTCCCAGCATCCACTGATGGCTAACAACCATCCTTAACGCCAGCTCCAGGGGATCCAATATCCTCTTCTGGCCTCCATATCCATTTCACATACATAGTGCATTACATACATGCAGGTAAAACATTTGTACACATAAAACAAAAATAAATTTAAAAAATATATCCCCTGCTAAGACTCTACAACTGTGACTTAATTACTCCATCCAAGCCCCACCTCCCAGCTTCCATAACCTACAAATTATGCCATCAAATAGTGAACCCATCCCACCCTCCCTGAGGATTGATAGGCAGTTAACAGTTGTTAAGGGAGAAGGGTTTATAAGGCCCTGACCCTCCTAAGGATCTGTAGACCTGAGGGAAGGAGCTATGTTTTCTTCAGTGGTATACTAGTAAGTTGCCTATGTGCCTGTAATTTACCCTAATTAGACTCATTAGTTTACCAAAACTACACTTTTTTTTAATTTGGCAGTTTTTAAAAACTATGACTATATGGGGCTGGAGTGATGGCTCAGTGGTTAAGATCACTCACTGCCTGCTCTTGCAGAGGAGCTGAGTTTAGTTTGGGGGGCTAACAACCATCTATAACTCCAGTTCCAGGGGATCCAATGCCCTCTTCTGGCCTCCACGGGTATTTCACACATGGCTGGTGCACACATACATGCAGTCAATAATACACTCACACGCATAAAATAAAAACAAATAAATCAAAAAAATTTTAAATATGCCTATATTCATAGACAACAAACCACAGTACTAACATTAACTAGAACTCTATGACCAAGTTCATGTCATGTAGAAGTTACAGCAGATATCTTTAAATTTTTCAGAATTTTATACATGAGAATAGTATTTGCATACTCCTCGGACTTCCCCTTCCAGCTTTTCCCATGTCTTCCCCCCTCCCTACTTGTTCTAAATTTCTTACCCTTTCTTTTTTTGTTGTTGTTTGGGGTTTTTTTTTGTTTTGTTGTTGTTGTTATTGTTGTTGTTGTTTTGAGACAGGGTCTCCCTATAGCCCTAGCTGGCCTAGAACTTGCTATGTGGACCAGGCTGGCCTTGATCTCACAGAGATCTACCTGTTTCTACCTCCCGAGTGCTGCGATCAAAGGTGTACACCACCATCATAGGCATACATGCATTTATAAATATATATATATATATATGTATATATATGATGATGAGTCCATTTGGTGGTGCTTTATGCACCTGTCTTTAGGACTGCCTATTTGTGATTAGATAACTTTTCAAGGGACTAGTCCCTGGAGAGAATGACTCTCCCTCTCTCAGCATCCATTGATTGCCTGTAGCTCTTTAGCTAGAGGTGGAACCCTGTGCCATTTCTGTATATTTTTTTGAGACAAGGTCTCCCTATAGCCCCAACTCTCCTGGAACTCACTTTGCAGACCAGGCAGGACAGAGATCCACCTACCTCTGCCTCCTGAATGCTGGGGTTAAAGACATGCACCACCACACCTGGCCATTTCTATAAATTTTTTTAATCTATTGATAACTTAATCCACCATTAGCTAGAAGCCCTCTCGATCCTGCCATTTCCTAATACCACCATCAGCAGGCGAGCAAGCCTTAAATAGACCAGGCTTTGGGGTAGGGACACATGCTGGAAAATGGGACAAAGGCCGCCTTCTGACTCCTTCTCTCTCTCTCTTCAGAGCTTCCTGCAGTGGAATGCTAAGAAATATGGCTACACCTGGATGGGGCTGTCAGACCTGAACAAAGAAGGCACATGGATTTGGGTGGATGGCTCACCTCTGTCCAACAGGTAGCCAAGATAAAGCTTCCTAAAGAGTTTTGGAGGGAAGCTGCTGTCTGATAGTCTAATCTGTGCCACCCTCCAAGTTCTTTTCCCCACCCAGTCCCCCAAATTCCATGACCCTCTAGTCATAACAGTCTATAACATTTACTGATGGAGGAAGGAGGACATGATTTTCAGACAGGTTGGAAAGTGCTTTAAGTCCCACCATAAGAGCTGCAAGAGGAACTTGCAGCCTATGTGGGTGGTTAATGAAGTATATTCAAAGACACATTGAGGTATAGTAAAGTCACTAGGTCAGGGAATTATCTATCATTTGATAAACAGCATGTTGGGCTAGGGAGATAGCTCATTTAGTAAATTTCTTGCAGAGCAAGCATGAGGACCAAAGTTTGATCTCCAATTTTTTAAAAAGCTCAGCAAGGTGGTACATGCTTGTAACCCCATCTCTGGGAAGGCAGAGACAAGTGGATCTTTGGGGCCCCCTGGCCAGGCAGCCTAGCCTATCTGGTAAGTTCAAAGTCAGTGAAAGACTCTGTCTCAATAAAACAAGGTGAATGGTTCCTGAGGAACAACACCTGAGATTCGCCTCTGGCCTACAGAGAGAGAGCAAATGTGTACAAATACACACGAAAAGACAACATGCTCTCTCACATATTCTAAGAGAAGGAGTACACATTACATGTGGGGAACATTGCCAAGGACAAGTGCCACTCCGGTTGTGGAGGGAAGAGCTATGGGCAACAGCCTTCATTAGATATCAAAGATAGGAGTAGGCAAGGCTGGGTAAGTACATGTAGGTATGGGTGCCATGGTAGTGGGTACTGGGTCACAGACAGTGTCCCTGGCTGTCTGATATTTAGCCCTGGGCTTGTGTGTATTGACCCAGGAAGAAGATAGTTGAATCTGTGTGGGAAGGACTTGGGACATGAAAAAGACTTTGTAACAAGTGTTTATAAATTGAAATCTTACATAACCTTATAAACCAAATTAATCATATATTTGAGAACCTTTAGAACTATGAACTCCTTCTAAGAAAAACAAAATAACTGGTCCTATATTTAGAATCTCAGTGTAATTAAGTTTTATAAGCTAAGCTAAATGCATAATTTTAATCTTATACCATGTTCCCCATTTGGGACTCAGTTATGCCCCTCACTCAGAACAATGTATTTGCACATGAGATGAGACAGTAATGATGTTGAAAACAACAATGACCTTGAAAACAACCCCTCCCCCACAAATGTTGCAAGCAACATATGGGCATAGGGCATAGGTAGGTTGATAACATTTGTTGACATTGCTGGGACTCTCTTGCTTTGTGTGCTGTCCTGAGTCAGTAGAGTTAGAAAAACAACTTCTTCCTTTGTAAAACTGTTATCAAAGATTGTCTATACCATGCTTGATACACTGCTCAATAAATATGAGAGGAGCCCTTTGTTGAAGAACAGCAGAGCAGATAGAAAAAATGCAGCTGACACAGTTCTGAGAGAAATAAAAACACCTTAGAACAAGACAGGGAACACCCTTGATTAAACTACTTCGAGAGCAAAGTTCCTCATTGATGGGGCACCCTCTGCAGATCTGTATAGTCTACATTGGATGGTTATGTCTGATAACCACACCCTCTGTGTAACAACTGCTCTCAAACGTGGGAGATAACAAGTGTAAGGGTCAAAAGCTAAGTAGCTCAGGCATGTCATGGGGTCCAGTATAAGGCATGTCTGAAGAGAATATATGAAAGCATCTTGTTTCTAGGAGCAGGGAAACAGGGTGGACAGCATAGGACGGCAGTTCAGAAAAACATTGTAGATGCTGTCTTTTCTCTAATGTGTATTATTGGCCTTGTAAAAAATCAGGTGGCTTCGGAAGTCACGAGGAGGACCTAGATTTATATCCAGGTTCTTAATTCTATTCCATTAATCAGTATTTTTGTGCCAGTGCCATGCAGTTTTTATTACTATAGCTCTGTAGTATAACTTGAACTCAGGAATGATGATACCTCCAACAGTGTTTTTGTTTGTTTATTGTTTTTCATTTTTTAAGTCAGGATCTCCCTATATAGCTTTGGCTGACCTGGAACTCAAAATGTAGACCAGGCTTGCCTTGATCTCACAAAGATCCACCTACATCTGCCTCCTGAGTACTGGCATTAGGGGTGTGTGCCACCATGCCTAACCTTCCAGCAATATTTTTAATGTTCAGGGTTGTTTGGGCTATCTTGGGTCTTTTGTGTTTCCATATGAATTTTAAGGGTTTTTTTTTCTAACTTCCATGAAAACTTGTGATGGAATTTTGATTAGGTTGTTTAGAATTTATACACTGCTTTTGGTAGGATGTCCATTTTCACACTATTAACCCTACCAATATGCATGGGTGGTGTCTTCAGGTGTCTTTTTCAACTTCTTTCTTCAATGTTTTAAAGTTCTCATGGTAGAGGTCTTTCACTTCCTTGGCTAAGCTCATTCCAAGGTATTTTTTGAGGCTACTTTGAATGAATTGTTTTTCTGGGCTTTTAAAAAAAGATTTATTCATTTTTGTTTTGTGTATGAATGTTTTGCTTTCACGTATGTAAGTGCATCACCTGTATGCAATGTCCATGGAGGCCAGAAGAGGGCATCTTATCTCCTATAACTGGAGTTGCAGAAAGTCCTTAGCCTCCATGTGTGTGCTAGAAATGGAACCCAGGTCTTCTACAAGAGAAGCCAGTGCTACAAGAGAACCACCAAGCCATCACCCCAGCCCCCCTGATTTCTTTCTCCACGTTTGTCATGGTATGTAGGAGGCTACTGAGTTTCGCGTGTTATTTTGGCATAATTGTGTATGGCCTTTGCAGCCTCAAGAAATATTGGAACCAAGGACAGCCCAACAACAATGGGGGACAAGACTGTGTGGAATTCAGAAAGAGTGGTTGGAATGATGCAAGTTGTGACAACACAAAATTCTGGATCTGCAAAAGTTCTGCAACTCCCTGCTCCAGAAAGTGATGGCCAGTTCTGCTCTGTAGTGTCAACAGCCTAAGCATCTGTGTTGGGTAATAGAACTTTATCCACATTTATCCTGGTTCCTTCTCCCTGTCTGTGGGCATGGAAATGTTAACACCTCAGGGACTCACCCGTCTCATTCGTTATCCACTATGGTGCTGGACCACTGGTGTCCTTCCTAATGCCTCCAAGTTCCTATTGCCCTACAGGCTGTAGTTCTGCCAGAGTTAATACACTGAGGGGCTGGGTGTGTTCCATTCATCTCCCTTGTCTTCCTTGTTGTGACCACAGTGTTTACATTACCACCCTGTAATGTACATTATACTGGTAAATTGTCATGTGCTGTTTGAGTTCCCTGAGGAGCTGGCTTTGGAAATGTGGTTGCCCACCTCAAAGTGTCCTCCAAAGACCTTTGTCTTGGAATGGTCTGCTCCCCAAACTCCATGACAAGGAAGGAAGAGAACAATAAAACACCCCAAGGGCAAAAACATTGTGTCCTTATAACAGCTAGCAGAGGTTGCTGTTGTTTATCCTGTAATTATTATAAAAAAGTGACTATAGTGGAAAAGAGAAGCTGGAAGCTTGGTCATGAAAAGCTAATCCATGTAGATATAGCTCAATCAGACACTTCAGCTGTCTGCCTCAACTTCCCCAGTGAGTTTATGCTTTACCTGTGAACATCAATTTGATGATGTTCTCTGTTGCTATTAGTTCTTTTACTTGGAAGCCTCACCTGGGGGAGACTCTGCTTTGTTCAGAACTCTCCAGCTTAGGAACTCAGCTGGTTTCCTTAGCAGGACTTCCCCAGGCATTTTCTGCTATATGTTTGTAAGACTCCAATTAGATGATGTTACCTTTCTGCTGTTATTTTTTCTTTTATTGGAAGCTTCCCCAAAGGGGAGACTCTTTAAAGGGAACTCCAGCTGGCTGCCTTGAAGAGGTGTATTAGGGCTCTCTAAAGAAACAGAACCAGTAGCATGAACATTATAATGCTTCAGATTAGCTCACAGGAGAGAGTCCAAATACAAAAAGACCCTGTGTCTCACACCTTACAAAGTAGATGTATTAGTCAGCGTTCTCCAAAGAAACAGAACCAGTAGAATGAATATGTATAAAGATTTATCAGCTTAGCTCACAGGATAGTGTCCGAGTAGTCCAACAATAGCTGCACCACACTGGAGAGGCTGAGAATCCATAGTCATTCAGTCCACAAGGCTGGATGTCTCAGTAATCCCAATCTGGTGCTGAAGGTCTGATGAATTCCAGAAGATCGGCTAGTCTTCAGTGTACAGCAGCAAGGCAAACTCACCGGCGAGAGAGAAGGCTAGTGGCAAAAAGCAAGCGCTCTCCTCTGCCATGGCCTTTTATATGGCTGCTATCAGAAGGTAACACCCACATTTAGGGTGTGTCTTCCAGTTTCAGATCATCCACTCAAGAAGCTCTCTCTCATTTCAGTTAATCCCAGATCCAGTCAAGTTGACACCCAGGATTAGCCATCACAGAGGCTTCCCTGGTCAATTTCTGCTAGATGTTTTGAGCACCCAATTTGATGATGTTTTGCTCTTTGATTTGATGATCCATCATTTGCTATTTATTCTTTTACTTTGGCTTGCTGTATATTCAGTAAGTTTACTCATTCAAAACCAAAAGTATAGGTATCATAGGTCATTCTCCAGATCATATAGCACACATATGTAACTTGTGTACTCCATGGTGCTTCACACCATCTCTGCATAATTTCCTTCCATTTACTCACCTCCATCCACCTCCCCTGTATCTTTTAACTTAAAGATCTTTCCCTGGTTGTTGTAGCTCACCCTGTAAGTTTAATCACCAGGAAATTAATCTCCTCAGTTGCCAAATGGTGGGTGGGAGTTGGTATGTGAATACCCTAGCCTATCCTCCCCTGTTGATGGCATGGTAGACCAAAATGGCTCTTCTAGAGCTCTGTCCAAGGAAGGACCTTTCTCCAGCTCCTGGGAGTTCTGATACAGGCAGAGGTCACATGTTGCAGGTTCTCCTCAGGCCAGCTGTGAAGACCCTAACCTGGATTGGGTCCCCTGCCAATTGGGGGGGCAAGAGGCATGGAGTCACAACACACAGACCCCGGGAGTCGGGTAGAAGCAAGCACTAGGCGAGGTGCTGCAGGCTCGTTTAATGCAGGAGGAGGCACGCCTTATATTTCCCTTTTCTCTGCCCCCAAGTCCCTTTAGTCAGTGTATCGTTTTCTGATTGGTCCACGCCACACAGTCTGTCAGCAGTCACTGGGCTCGCGAGCAGGGTACGGAGGCGTGGGCTCCTTTTGGCAGGCTATTTGTGAACCGAGAAGTGAAGTGAATTCTCACTGAATCCCATGGCTCTGGGTCCACGCCATCTTTGCAGGCCTCCTGCTACAGTCACATTCAGCTCCTTCCCACCTAGAATCTGCTACAGACAGCTACCATCATCAATGCTGGGCTCCTTACTGCTTCAGCTCACATGAATGTGAGATGATGAAGACCCAACTATGTTGGTTCCAACAAGGGTCCACTATGAAGTACCTGAAGACTCTAGAGCAGGTGACTGTGGATTCTGTCTCCACCACTCCTAGACTCATGACCCCACCACATCCTGCTTTCTCCCTGTGGTATAATAAAAATAAACATTTGGTCTTTGTCTGGACTTCCCAGTGATAAGAAATTTGTGATCTCCCCAGCCCGTCTCTCCTCCTAGCCTGGGTCCTGTCCCATTCCTAGTCTTGGCACCCCAGACATCAGGGGAACCACCACTGCTTCCTGATCCTTTGCATCCAGACCAGCTGTTCCTTCTCAGGTTCCCCAGGAGCCCTCTGGGCCTGGCCCCACCCTCACCACCCTCTACTTCCCTGGGCCTGCACAACCCGCCAGACTCTTTCCTGGACGCAGGGGCTGACCTTTCCACTTCCTGATCCTTTGCATCCAGACCAACCCTGCTCCTCAGTGCAGTCCCCAGGAGCCTTTGCATCTCTGGGAGGCACAGCCACCAGCTGCCCTAGATCAGCATCTTTCCTGGGCCCTGCTCCCAGGCCAGTCCAAACCACAAATTCCTGAGGCCAAAATCGTTCCTGTGGAGATCCAGACCTTAGGAGAAAGCCTGAGAGCATCTGATCCTCATCTGACTAGGGCCTCTGTGGGAACTCCTGAAGACAAAAGCAATCTGGCCACCCCAATATAAAATCAAAAGAGAAAACCAGAAGCTTAGAGGAAC
>NW_008348083.1:88823-90740 GCF_000622305.1 Nannospalax galili
TGAAGAAGGAATTGAAACACCCAGTAAGCCAATTAGAAATGACAGGAGAAAGTCTCACCAATAGGATGAATGAAATGGAAAACAGAGTATCAAAACTGGAAGATAAAGTGGATGAACTAGACCACTCAAGCAAAGATTATGAAAAATTTAAGCAATCACAAGAATGGAATATGCAGGAATTGTGTGACACCATAAAAAGACCAAACTTACGAATCATAGGCATACAGGAAGGAGAAGAATCCCAAGATAATGGCATGGACCAGATCTTCAACAGAATCATGGAAAAAAATTAACCAAAATTAAAGAAAGACATGCCCATACAAATACAAGAAGCATATAGAATACCAGACAGGACCAGAAAAGAAACTCTACACAGCGCATCATATTAAAAACACTACACATACAAAACAAAGAGACAATACTGAAAGCTGCAAAAGAGAAACAAGAAGTCACATATAAAGGAAAACCCATTAAAATAAGAGCTGACTTTTCAGTGAAAACTATGAAAGCCAGAAGAGCCTGGAGCAAAGTATTCCCAGGTTTAAATGACCACAGATGCCAACTCAGATTACTATGCCCAGCCGAAATGTCTATTGTAGTCGAAGGGGAAAGAAAAAATCTTCCATGACATAAATAAGCTGAAGGAATTCATGTCCGCAAACCAGCCCTTCAGAGAGTTCTGGAAGCAATACGAAGAGCTGAAGAAAGGAATGACTATACCCACAGGGTTGCGGAAAGAAATTCAATGAAGGTATAACTGTGGAAAAGTACAGCTATATCAAGAATGTAAACAGAAATAAAAATGGCAGGATTCAATACTCATCTTTCATTAATAACTTTAAATATTAATAGATTGAACTCCCCAGTCAAAAGACACAGACTGGGTGAATGGATTAAGAAACAAAACCCATCTTTTTTGTTGTCTTCAAGAAAGCCATCTCACTTTCAAGGACAGGCACTACTTAAAGGTAAAAAGATGGAAAAAAATACACCAAGCGAATGGTACTAAGGAAAACTAGGAGTTGCAATTCTATTATCTGACAAAATAGACTTCAAACTAAAGTTAATCAGAAAAGATAAAGAGGGCAACTTCATTCTGATCATGGGAACAATTGACCAAAAGATATCCAACTTCCTAAAAACAATACTACAGGACTTTAAGACCCAGATTAATCCCAACTCATTAAAAGTAGGGGACTTCAATACCCTAGTCTCCATTAGACAGGTCAACAAGACAGAGAGTTAACAGAGAGACATCTGAATTAAACAATACCATATATCAAATGGGCTTAACAGACATCTACCGAGTATTCCACCCAAGCACCAAAGGAAATACTTTCTACTCAGCACCCCATGGAACCTTCCCCAAAATCGACCATATATACTGGGGCACAAAACAAACCTCAACAGATACAAAAAGATGGAAATAATTCTATGCATTCTATCAGACCACAATGCAATTAAAGCTTACAATCAACATGTGAAGAAGCCCTAATCACCATGTGAACACATGGAGATTAAACAACACACTCCTAAGTGATGAATGGGTCAAAAGAGAAATTAAGAAAGAAATAAAAGTATTCCTAGAACTAAATGAAAAGGACAATACAACACAACAAAATCTCTGGGACATGCTGAAAGCTGTCCTTAGAGGGAAGTTTAAAGCTCTAAATGCTTACATCAAAAAATTGGAAAGAACACAAATAAATGACTTAACTTTGCAACTCAACACACTTGAAAAGCAACAGCAAATGAGACCCAAACCCAGCAAGCAAGAATAAATAACAAAAATCAGGGCAGAAATTAATGAAATTGAAACAAAGAAAACAATACAGAGAATCAACAAATCTAAGAGCTGGTTCTTTAAAAAGATCAACAAGATTGACAGACTGCTAGCCCAGTTAACCAAAAGAAAGA
>NW_008348083.1:91439-92165 GCF_000622305.1 Nannospalax galili
GAGCTATATATAACTAACTTACAGCCAACATCATTCTGAATGGAGAAAAACTGGAAGCATTCCCACTGAAATCAGGAATCACACAAGGCTGTCCACTATCTCCTCCCTTCTTTAACATAATGCTTGAAACTCTTGCAAGACCAATAAGACAAGAGAAGGAAATTAAAGGAGGAATAATTGGAAAAGAAGAGATCAAATTATCCCTTTTTGCAGATGATATGATATTATATCTAAGGGATGCCAAAAATTCCACTAGAAAACTCCTAGGAATTATTAACACATTTACTAAAGTGGCAGGTTACAAAATTAACCTACAAAAGTCTGTAGCCTTGCTATATACCAATAACAAGCAATTAGAGAAAGAGCACATGGAAACACTCCCCTTCACAATAGCTGCAAAAAAATAAAATTTCTCAGAATAAACCTGATCAAAGATATTAAAGAGCTCTATGATGAAAATTTTAAATCTTTAAAGAAAGAGACTGAGGAAGACATCAGAAGATGGAAGGACCTACCATGCTCATGGACTGGAAAAATTAATATTGTGAAAATGGCCATTCTAACAACAGACATTTATAGATTCAATGCAATGCTAATCAAAATTAGAAAAAAAAAATCCTAACATTCATATGGAAGCATAAGAGACCCAATAGTCAAAGCAACCCTGACCACAAAGAGCAAAGAGCAAAGAGCAATGCTGGGGGGATTAGTATACCAGATTTCAAA
>NW_008348083.1:92367-92870 GCF_000622305.1 Nannospalax galili
CTGGCAAAACTGGATCTCCACCTGCAGAAGAATGAAACTAGATCCTTATCTTTCGCCTTGCACAAAAGTCATCTCCAAATGGATCAAAGACCACAATGTGAAACTGGAAATCCTGAAACTATTAGGAGAAGATATTGGGAAAAACCTACAAGATATAGGTGTAGGAAAGGATTTTCTAAACCGGACATCAATTGCTCAGGAAACAGGGGCAAGAATTAACAAATGGAATCTCATTAAACTAAAAAGCTTTTGTACATCAAAAGAGGCAACCAGGGAAGTGAACAGAAAACTCACAGAATGGGAGAAAATCTTCACCAGCAACACATCCAACAGAGGTTTAATATCCAGAATATATCATGAACTCAAAAAACAGAATCAAGACAAGAAGTAACCCAATTCAAAGATGGGCTAAGGAGCTGAACAGGGAGTTCTCAAAAGAAGAAGTAAAGATGGCTATGAAGCATCTTAAAAGATGTTCAACATCACTAATAATTAGGGAAATG
>NW_008348083.1:93832-130776 GCF_000622305.1 Nannospalax galili
AAACCATGATGGAGGGGTGAGACAATAAAAGAGATAAATGATGCCTAGCTAGTTTTAAAAATCAGAGGGAACCATATTACTCCAACAGCCTACTGACAAATTATACATAGCAGATCAAGAAATATATGTCTAGGTAAGGTTTATCTGAGAACAATCGGTCTTTGCCCAAGATTTATCTACATGACACACAGTAATTAAAAGTATCAGACTGGTGGAACTAACCTTCTTGGATGTTTAACAGACATACTTTGAGGCCTATAATGTCAGAGGGACATAAAGGACAGTTTTTGCTCCTTGCCTTCCTAAGTCAACTAGTGCCAGGGGACTATGAGCACCTCTCAAAATGACCTGTAATTGTGGTGGGTCACCTGTCCTCTTGATCCAGGAGGCTGAGGAGACCTCACCAGATGGACTTGAACCAGTGTCCAGTCTACAAAGAGGAGGGTCAACAGAGGAATCATGTCCTCCATGCTTCCAAGTGAACCAAACCATGGTCAAGCAGGACCTTTGACTTATCTTCACATAGGCAGAACTGGTAAAAGAAAGGAACCAGGGGCCCATGTAACCCCTGAGGAACAGATTCCCAAATGACCTTAAGAGTAAAAATAAATTGGTTTATCTGGGCCAACTGTATGGCCTTAGTATGGCCTTAAACATCCAAAAAGAAAGTATAACCAAAGATTAAAGACGTCAATATTATTTCTTAAGAGTCTATATGCATAGCTAAAGGCTACATAACAAGCAACAATGCCAGATAGGAGATACCTTCTTGTGAGTTGTTGGCCATGGTGGCCAAAGGGATTCCCAGATAGTAACCCAGCATAGAACTGGGAAAATGAACAGCAGACCCCAGTCCTATTTAAACAAATATTGACAACTGATTACTGCTAGATGAGGAACAGCTGACCTTCCTAAAACAAAGACCTCTAGATAGGCTGACTAGATTCACCAGATGGGCAAGTAGTGCAGAATGGCTGGGGGTGCTGACAAGACAGCAGACAGTAGTAGGGATATCAGAGTATAAGGGCTGTAGTAGGGGGAGGGAGGCTATGGGAGGGTTCCATCTGGGAAGTGGGTGTATAGTTGAATAAGATGTTTTGGGATGCTCTCTGTGATATACACACATACACACACACACACACACACACACACACACAAATCAACAAAATAAACAAATTTTTTAAACATATTATATTTGAGGAGGAAGCATGGAAATTTACATCATGTTAATTAGTAGAGGTGATAAACATTACCACTGAAATCTACAATGACTTTATAGACATACCCAGGTGCCAAGGATCCAACTGCAACTGATTATGTCTAGTAATAGATACATACAGATTAAAGATGCATGCACCAACATCTCAGTGTTAGCAGCAAAAACAGAGTCTCTCTGCTAGGAACAATATATTCTAAAATGAAATGGAGATCTTTTTCAAAGGTTGAAATCTCAATTTTATCTCTTAGAAGGCTTATACTGAGTTCAATATTGTATAACCGTTTTAATTCAACTATGAACCTAGAAACTTACAGCCACTTGTGAAGGAGATGTGCTCTTGCTCTGGAGTGCATTACTGAATATGTTAAAGCTGTAATGAAATGCTTCTTCTAATCATGTGGTTATTAAAATTTTCTTTAAAAAGAATGTCTTTGTTACTTATTCTGCTTCTCACGAGAGACCCTCAAGATCAGATCTGTTGACGTTCCCTAATAGAAAGAGGCAGTTTGCTGGGTGTGGTGGTGCACACACATGGGGTAATCCCCTTATCCCAAGCAGAAATAAAACACTGTGACCAAGACAACATGTAGAAGGAAGTGCTTATTCTGGCTTATGGCTCCAGAGGAACAGGACTCCATCCTGGCAGGGAGGCATGGTGGCAGAGCTGGCGAGAGGAGAAAGCTGAGAGCTCCAATGATCTGCCACTCCTGGGAAGCAGAGAGAGAACAGGAGCAGGAAGTGGGTCAAGGCTATGAACTTTCAAACACACCTAACTCTACCTCCGTGATGTCTTCCTCCGGCAAGGCTGTGCCTCCTAAACCTTCACAAACAGTGCTACCATCCTGGGACCAAGTGTTCAGATACTTGCACATCAATCTAACACGCTGTTCTCACCAGCCCTGTTTACCCCCTACTCATAATTTTATTAACTAAAATCTGAGCACCACCATACTGTACTTGGTTGTTTATCCTCCAGCAGCTATTTCAGTCACAGGGAGCATTATAGATGATTGACTGGTACGACATGTGCAAGTAACGTCCAGCAGCTATGGTTGTCCTCCCAGTTCATATTCTGCTTGGTGGGTAAGAAGCCCCAGCCCTACCTGAGGAACTATTGGCAACCAATGGCTGTTGGGAGGGGCAGGGACAGTCTCTTTCAAGCATGGAACACTTGGTTCATTAACCATGCTCCAGTGGATGGACCCATACTGAAAGACATTTGGGGACACAAATTCGACGCTATAGGCCTTAGTATATACACTAAACTCCATTAAATTGGGCAGGGGGTAGTAAGAGGAGGTGTAGATGGGGAGGGGATCTAAATAAGATCAAAATATATTATATGAAAAGTCACAAAAATCAATTTTTAAAATTTTTTTTTAAATGTTTTACTTGGGAAATTATATAGAGTTTATACAGGCACCCTGAGTCCTGGGCTGAGGAACTATTTTCTAAACTACACACCTAAGTCTACCACATTCAAATCCCATTTGAACATTACAAACTTTTCAACTGAAAAAGAATGTAGCTAATTAAAATTTAAAAAGAAACAAACAGATAATACCAGATGTGTAAATCCCTATGCACTAAAATAAGAAACATGAAAAATGAGTCAGGCACAGTGGCACATGCTTTTTAATGCCAGCACTTGGGAGGCAGAGGCAGGCAGAACTCTATGAGTTCAAGGCTAATCTGGTCTACACAGGGAGTTCCACATCAGCCAGGGCTACAAGGAGAAAAAGAAAAGAAAAAGTACTGATCCTATGGTAATGGGTAATGCCATCCAGTAAGCAGGAGTTAGATGAAATCCCAGACAGAGACTTCAACAGAATGATTATAAATACACTCAGAGAAATCAAGTGCAGGGGACTGGAGAGATGGCTCAGCAGTTAAGAACACTGGCTGTTCTTGAAGAAGACCCAGGTTCGAATCCCAGCACCCACATGGGAGCTAACAACTGTTTGTTACTCCAGTTCCAGGGGATCTGATGACCTCTTCTCTCCTCTACAGGCATTGCAGGACACAGGTGCACTTACGTACATGCAGGCAATACATGGACACATAAAAGTAATAAATAAGCCAGGTGTGGTGGTTCACGCCTTTAATCTCAGCACTCAGGAGGCAGAGACAGGTAGATCTCTGCAAGTTCAAGGCCAACCTGGTCCACATAATGAGTTCCAGGCCAGCTGGGGCTACAGAGAGACCCTGTCTCAAAAAAAAAGACAAGTAATAATAATAATAATATATTTTTAAAGAGAAATCAAAGTGGAAATAAGCTCCTGAAAAAGAACGCAAACAGCTAGATGAAATAAGAAAGTCTGTGTGAGATCTGAAAGAGGAATTCAAGAAAGGGAGAAACTGAAAAATGTCAAAAATCTCTGTGGAATGTCTCACCAATAGAATGGATCAAGAAGACAGAATGTCTGAGCTTTAAGACAAGATGGAGGGGGTTAGAGAGATGCTCAGTGCTTAAGACCACTGGCTGCTCTTGCAGAGGACCCAGGTTCAATGCCCAGCACCCACATGGTAGTTAACAACCATCTGTAACTCCCGTTCCAGGGTGTCCGACACCCTCCCTCTTCTGGTCTCCATGAGCACTCCACATATGTGGTACATTTACAATCATGATGGCCAAACACTCATACACATAAAAATACAAATAAATAAAAATTTAAAAATAAAAATAAGCTAGGCACAGTGGCGCACATCTTTAATTCCAGCACTCGGGAGGCAGAGGCAGGCAGAGCTCTGTAAGACTGAGACCAGCCTGGTCTACATAGCAAGTTCCAGGCCAGCTGGGGCTACAGGGAGACCATGCCTCAAAAAATGAAAATAAATAAATAACAATAAATAAATTTTGAAAAATTAAAATTAAGATAATTCCATTAAGGAACTGGAATACTCCCAACAAAACACAGATGAAATAAGGTCTGAGTGGAATTCCAAGATGTATGTGACACTATTAAAAGATCAAATCTGGGGGCTGGAGAGATGGCTAAGCAGTTAAGAGCACTGAGTGCTATTGCAGAGGACCCAGGTTAGATTCCCAGCACCCACATGGTGGCTAACAACTGTCTGTAACCCCAGTGTGGTGGGAATCCAATTTCCTCTTCTGACCTCCATAGGCATTGCATGACACAGGTGCACCTACATACACTCATATACAAAAATAATAATGATTTTAAAAGACAAATCTATGGATTCTAGGCGTGGAAAAAGGAGAAAAATCATATTTGAAAGGCATAGAAAGCTCTTTTTAAAGAATCATAGCAGCTATAATTAGAGATCATGCATTTGAGAGGGAGTGGGGGAGACAGAAGGACTTGGAAAAGAGGGAGACATGGAAATAATGCAAATATAATACGAAATCCTCAAAAATAAAAAAAATTGCATTAAAAAAGATCAGAACAGAACATTTTCAGGGGATCTGATGCCCTCTTGTGTCCTCTGTGGGCTTTGCACACACGGGTGCACTTACATACATGCAGGCTAAACATTCATACACATAAAACAAAAATAAACAAATAATTTTGGGGATCTTTTTGAAACAGGGTCTCCCTGTAGCCCCAGGTGGCCTGGAACTCACTATGTAGACCAGGCTGGCCTTGAACTCACAAAGAGTCCCTTGCCTCTACCCCCTGAATCCTGGGACTAAAGGTGTGTGCTACCGCGCCCAGCACAAATAAATTTTTTAATTAAAAAAAAAAAGACTTGCACACACAAAAAGACATGAAAGTAGGGGGGTGGGTTGGAAAGAAGGGTTAGCAACATGGGAAAGTAACAAAAAGTGGGGAATGTGCCATCAGGACATATTTGTACAATTAAGAAACTATTGGGGCTAGAGAAACGGCATAGAGGCTAAGAGCACTGGCTGCTCTCACAGAAGATGCAGGTTCAGGTCCCAGCACACACAGTGGCTAACAACTATCTGCAACGCCATGGACTTTGCATGACATGGGTGCACTTACACACATGCAGACAACACACTCATACACATAAAAATAAATAAATAAACAAATAAATAAGACTGGTCATGGGGGTCCATCCCTTGATCCCAGTACTCGAAGGCACAGACAGCCGGATCTTTGTGAAATTGAGGCCAGCTTGGTCTACATAGTGAGTTCCAGGTCAGCTGGGGCTGCAGGGAAACCCTGTCTCAAAAAGGACTAAATAAATAAATAAATAAATAAATAAATAAATAAATAAACAAACAACTAGTCAAATGCAGAGAAGTGATTGTAAGATGCCCACCCCTAAATGACACATACAGTGCAACCTCTACACTTAAGGCTCAGGGAACATGGTGGACGAGGAGGCAGAAGAAAGTAAGAGCCCGAGGGACAAGACACCACTGCGAGTTAGTGCATGCTAGACATGATAGGGAATGCAACAATGGAATCCCCACAGTATGGTAGTCGAAGGAGACCTGCATGGTGACAAAACCAGTAGGCATGCTAAGATGGATGGGGGGAATGTCAGGGTCCCACTTCAAGATGAAGAACTCTGGGCAACCAATGGATGCTGAGGGAGGGAGAATCAGTTTTCTCCAGGGATTAGCTCCCTGAGAGGTTGTCTAATCCCAAATGGACAGCCCTAAACAGAGGTATCCATGAGCACCAGTAAATGGATGCAGTACGTTATGTGTGTACTTATAAATGGATATATCTGTAACAATAACAATCTAAAAAGAAGACGTGAAATTGAGAGGGAGCCGGGGGATGTGGGAGATGGTGGCGGGGGACTGGGAAGTGTGGAAAGAATGTAAAGACAATACTCATGTAGCACAGCCTTAAAAATAATAAAAGTTTTTTTTTAAAAAAGAAACTGTCAACCGGGAGCGGTGGTACATGTCTATAGTCCCAGCACTTGGGAGGCAGAGGCAGGGAGATCTCTGTGAGTTCAAGGCCAGCCTGGTCTACATAGTGAGTTCCAAGACAGCTGGAGCTACAGGAGACCCTGTTTCAAAAAAAACCAAAAATACAAAAACAAAAAAAATAAAATAAAATAAAATAAGAAACTGTCTAAAAATTTCAAGGGCACTAGAGAAAAAATAATGAAATTCAAATAACTTGCTCAATTTAATGCATTTATAGAGATCAGCACTGGAGGCTAAGGATGTAACTCTAGGCTGAGTGATTGCCTAGCATACACGAACCCTCGGATTCCATCTCCAGCACTGCATGAACAGGGCATGGTGCCACACACCTGTCATCCCAGCACTGAGGAGGTGGAGACATGAGGATCAGGAGTCAAGGTCATACTTGGCTGCACATCAAGTTTCAAGCCAGCCTGGGCTATATGAGACCCTCTCAAAAACAGAAGAGAAAAAAATAAAAGAAATCACCATAAGTGAGGATATTAGTAGATCAAGGCTGTAAATCCTCCTCAAGTGGAGAGTGTTTCTAGGAAGATTTTTTGTTAGTCCACTCCCAACACAAATTAAGAACATTCAACATAGCTTTATTTTGCAAACTACGGCCTCATTTTCCAGTCTACACGAAAAGTGAAGAATAGACAAAAGCTCAGCTTGATTTTGCAAACTACTGGTTTCATGACTGGCATCCCAGAAATTGACTACACTGGAAGTAGGAACCAGATTTTTTGGCTATGAAACCCAAACCTTCCCACCCTTCTCTGAAATTCCTGGAATATGCATCTTTTGTCATGATGGGCCAGACGCTCAGCCTCCCCCGCCACCCGGCTCTTATGGTGCTAGAACCCACTACTTCCCAATTTCTCTTCCTGAGTAAAAATAGATTCAGGGAGGTATCAAATAAAGCTGCGTCCCCAGTGGTCCCTGACACTGAGGGACAGTGGTGAAACATGAATGATCCCAAAGACAACAGGAAGAAGCAGCTGGGTCCCCTGGGTAAGACTGGGCTGGGACCCTGGCATAATGGGGAGGGGTCCACTGTGGTACCTTGGGGCTGAATCTGCCCAGGCATTGACTAATGTTCTGTCCACCCAGATGAGGAACAGCTGATAACCAATGGCACCAGATACTCCATAAAAAGCTTTGGATTCCAACCGAATTCTGGATTCAATAGCTTTGCAGGTAAAGCAGAGGGAGAGAAGCTGGGGCCGGGCGGGGGCGTCAACAGCTCCCAGCAAAAGCTTGCGTTCCTGGGGAGGTAGTGTTGGGACTCTGGCTACTAGGGTTCTGAGTTGGAAGCTCAGATCCTGAATCTGGGACCTGGACTTGGGAAAGGTAGAGGCTGGGATCTGGGATCATATACCCTAGAAGAATGAGGCTGGAGGCTGGCCTGTCTGTGGCCAGGTTGATTCAGGAAAACTGAGGTGCTGAAATCCCATCCTTCACTCCCACAGGGTGTCTGAGCCACAGCCATGTCCCCTGGCTGCTGCAGGTGTTCTTCCTCACTGTCTTCTCCGTGCTGCTGGTGGTCATCCTTGTCAAAGGTCAGGCAAGACTGAAGTTTGGGGCTCCTTGGTTTGCCTCTTCAACCCTGGGGACGCAGGAGGGAGTTGCAACTGATTGGGATTCTGTCCAAAAATCCCCTGGAGTGAAGGAGTTACACAGGCGAAATCCTGACTACTTGCCCCCAATGTTCAGCTTTCTTTGAGTATTAAATTCCTTTGTCATCAAACAGAACTGAACAAGAATTTGGATCTTATAAATTATGGTTCTTGGGCTAAAGACACAGCTTACTTTGTAGAATGCTTGCCTAGCATGCATGAAACCCTGGGTCCATCCCCAGCACCACATAAAACAGGGTATGGTGCTTGCCTGTAATCTCAGCATGTAGGAGGTATAGGCAGGAGGATCAGATGTTCAAGGTTGTCCTTAGCTACATAGTGAGTTCAAGGTCAGCCTGGGTTATGAGACACTGTGAAGAAAGAAAGAAGAAAGAAAGAAAGAAGGAAAGGAAAGAAAGAAAGAAAGAAAGAAAGAAAGAAAGAAAGAAGGAAAGGAAAGAAAGAAAGAAAGAAAGAAAGAAGGAAAGGAAAGAAAGAAAGAAAGAAAGAAAGAAGGAAAGGAAAGAAAGAAAGAAAGAAAGAAAGAAGGAAAGGAAAGAAAGAAAGAAAGAAAGAAAGAAGGAAAGGAAAGAAAGAAAGAAAGAAAGAAAGAAGGAAAGGAAAGAAAGAAAGAAAGAAAGAAAGAAGGAAAGGAAAGAAAGAAAGAAAGAAAGAAAGAAGGAAAGGAAAGAAAGAAAGAAAGAAAGAAAGAAGGAAAGGAAAGAAAGAAAGAAAGAAAGAAAGAAGGAAAGGAAAGAAAGAAAGAAAGAAAGAAAGAAGGAAAGGAAAGAAAGAAAGAAAGAAAGAAAGAAGGAAAGGAAAGAAAGAAAGAAAGAAAGAAAGAAGGAAAGGAAAGAAAGAAAGAAAGAAAGAAAGAAGGAAAGGAAAGAAAGAAAGAAAGAAAGAAAGAAGGAAAGGAAAGAAAGAAAGAAAGAAAGAAAGAAGGAAAGGAAAGAAAGAAAGAAAGAAAGAAAGAAGGAAAGGAAAGAAAGAAAGAAAGAAAGAAAGAAGGAAAGGAAAGAAAGAAAGAAAGAAAGAAAGAAGGAAAGGAAAGAAAGAAAGAAAGAAAGAAAGAAGGAAAGGAAAGAAAGAAAGAAAGAAAGAAAGAAGGAAAGGAAAGAAAGAAAGAAAGAAAGAAAGAAGGAAAGGAAAGAAAGAAAGAAAGAAAGAAAGAAGGAAAGGAAAGAAAGAAAGAAAGAAAGAAAGAAAGAAAGGGGAAGGAGGGAGGGAAGGAAAGAAAGGAAGGAAAGGAAGGAAGGAAGGAAGGAAGGAAGGAAGGAAGGAAGGAAGGAAGGAAGGAAGAAGGAAGGCTGTCCTGGGATCCCAGAGTAGGCCAAGAAACATGGTAAGCATTTAATAATTGTAATTACTCTTTTTTCTTTGCCCAGTCTCCAAGATTCCCAGCTCCCAGGGGCTGGCACAATCCAAGGAGGAGAAGGTCTACCAGGAGCTGACCCAGTTGAAGGCTGGGGTAGGTAAGTGACTAGATATAAAGAATTTACAAGATTTCCATCAAGGGTGATTTTATTAAATAATTGTTCTTCATTGGACTTCCATTTTCTCATCTGTGGAATAGGGTTACAGGATCACATTAAGGAAGACACCTCATTGGTGTTGACTAGGGTCCATGGACACAATAGGCTCTCAATGTTCACAGGAGTTGTGCACACAACAGTAACTCAGTGTTCACAAGGGATAAGCATTCAGTGTTCACAGGAATTGTGCTCACAGTATGCATTTAATTAAGCCAGTCTCCTGGCCTCTTCTTCTGAGCGCTGTCCTACTTCTCCCAGTCTGGAAGAGATGGGTCCAGGACCCCTGGTTCTCCTGAAGTGAGGAAGGACTTCTGGCCATGGACAGGGGAGCCTGACTCCCCAGGGTGCTGTGTCAAGGAAAGACCATGACTCTGCAGGGCTTGAAGGCTGAGCAGGCAAGGAACATGGGCATCCTAGTGTAAGTCCTTCCTGACAACCTCCCCTAACAGATCGCCTGTGCCGCCCCTGCGCCTGGGACTGGACATATTTTGAAAAAAACTGTTACTTCTTCTCCATGATCCAGAAGAGCTGGAGTGATTCTGTCACTGCCTGCCAGAAAGTGGGGTCCCAACTAGTGGTCATCAAAAGCCATGAAGAGCAGGTATGCCTGGTGGGATCTTTCCTCATCTGTGGTGTGCATCTGGCCACTGGCTAAATGGAGAGGGGAATCATTTCAGACATGGTTTTCTGGAAATGGGGCTGCTTACTCCATGTGGAAAGGGAAGACAGTAAGGAATGAATGAGAAGGTACAAGAACTTTGCAAGAAAAACAAAGTCTAGGGATAGAGAGAAGGCTCAAGCATGAGGACCTGAGTTTGGAATCCTCAGAACCCACATGAATCCCAGTATTATTGGTAACATAGGTCTGTCATCTCAATGCCCCTAAGGTAAGATGGGGGGTGTACAGGAAAATCCCCAGAAGTTCAGGGGCAGCTAGCCTGGTGTACACAGTGATGAACAACAAGAGACCATGTCTCAGGGCTGGAGAGATGTCTCAGCAGTTAAGAGCACTGGCTGCTCTTACAGAGGACCTAGGTTTGGTTCCCAGCACCTACATGGTAGCTCACAATCATCTGTAGCTCCAGAATCCAACACTGTCTTCTGGCCTCCTCAGGCACTGCTGTACAGGTACACATACATACATGCAGGCAAAACACTCAAGCATATAAAAAATAAAATAAATGCATCAATTAATTAATTACTTTTAAAAAGAGACCGTACCTCTAACAAAGTGGAAGAAGGATCCACACCAGAAGTTGTCCTCTGACACCACACATACACACACACACACACACACACACACACACACACACATACACACACACAAAGACACAGTAGATACTGTGTGTGTATGATGATATGATGACTCTGTGTGTGTGTGTGTGTGTGTGTGTGTGTGTGTGTGTACTTGGGGAATTGAACATGTGGACACAGGTGTACGTGCATACGTTATGTGCATGTGGAGGCCAAATATCAGCCTTGAGTGTCATGCTTCAGGTGATGTCTACTTGTTCTGTGAGGCGGAGTCTTTCATTGAATCTGGAACTCACTCCTTAGGATAGGCTGTGTAACCAGTGAGCCTGCCTCCTATCTCTGCCTCCCCAGTACTGGGATTATAAGCATGAACCATGATACCTGTCTTTTTTTACATGGTTGTTGGGGACTGAATGCAGGTCCTCATGCTTGCATAGCTAGGACTTAACCAACTGAACCATCTCCCCAGCCCAGTCCCACTGCTTTAGTTTTTAAAGTGAGTGACTCCTTTGGGGAAAACCTAAAATACATGGCCAGTGTTTAACAACTTCCTTTATTAGATTACAAAAAAAGTCCTGGGGTTGGAGAGATGACTGCTCTTGCAGAGGACCCAGGTTTGATTTTCAGCACCCACATGGTGGCTAACAGCCATCCGTAACTCCAGTTCCAGGAGATCCAACACCCTCTTTTTGGCCTTCTCAGGCATTGTGCACTTACATACATGTAAGCAAAACACTCATACACATAAAATAAATAAACCCTGGCCTGTGCCCTTTGCCAATATCTTGGTGTAAATATAACCTGCCTGGCTGATTTTAAGCTAACAATGGGACATTCTTCATTGTAGAGTTGAAAAGAGATCATTAACACCATTAGTAATTATGGACTTGTTTAATCTGGCTCCAGCCAATTAAACCCAGTCATGAATAAAACTCACATGGACATATTCATAACTTTCATGCAAATAAACACGAATTCTAAAACATGCACATTCTGTATAGAAGTTAGAACACATCTTCCCGTCATATGCAGATGTGGGACGATCCAGAAATCTTGGGTGCTTGTGGTCTCATACACTACAAAGTTGAAGATCATACTGCAAGCAGAACTTCCTACCAAGAGTTTGGGGAGACCCTGAGTAGAAAAGGGAGACAGTACTCCTTTCTGACCCTGCCTCTTCTACCTTTCTAGAACTTTCTGCAGCAGACTTCTAAGAAGAGAGGCTACACTTGGATGGGGCTCATTGACATGAATAAGGAATCCAGATGGCATTGGGTGGATGGTTCACCTCTGACACTCAGGTAAACACCAAAGTAAGGAACAGCTTCTAGAGTGTGATGGGGTTGTAAAGCTCTGACTTGAAGTATCCTTGGGGTTCCTGTCCTTTCCCTGGGCATTAGAATCTGGGACATTTACGCAATGGTGGAAGGAAGTCTTCATACTCACTAGAACAGCAGGTGCCTGAAATTCCATCCTCAGAGCTGCAAGGAGGGACTTGCAATCAGGAAAGGAGTGGGAAACATTATGTATAAATAGGAAACCTAAGACTGGAAAATGGCTCACTTTGTAAAGTGCCTTCCTTACAGACATATGGACTGTGCTGGATCATTTCAGTTGTCATCTTGGCACACCTGGAAAGAGGGAACCTCAATTGGGGAATTTCCTCTATGAATTGACCTGTGGCCATGTCTGTGAAATGTTTTCTTGATTGTTGAATGCTGTGGGAGGACCCAGCTCAATGTGGGTGGTATCACCTGGGTATGTGGTCCTGTGCTATTAAAGAAAGCAGGCTGAGCACAAGGCAGAGGAGCAAGCCAGTGAGCAGTGTTCCTCCATAGTCTCTGCTTCATTTCACCTCCCTCCATGTTCGTGCCCTGGCTTCTGTCAGTGATGAAGATCACACTGTGATGGGGGCATGTAAACAAATAAACTCTTCCCCAAGTTGTTTGATCAGAGTGTTTTATCACTGCAACAGAAACCAAACTAGAACAAAGACCTTAGTTCAATCCCAGAACCCACATAAAAACAGCTGGACATGGTTGTATACACCTGTAATCTCAGCACTGGGGCGGCAGAGACAGGAGGCAGAGATAGGAGATGAAAGGCCAGGTGTGGTGACACACACCTTTAATCCCAGCACTAAAGAGGCAGAGGCAGGCAGATCTCTGTGAGATGGAGGCCAGCATGGTCTACACAGCAAATTCCAGTCCAGCTAGGGTTACAGGGAGACCCTGTCTCACAAATTAAAAAAAAAAAACCCTAAGATTGAGCAGGTCACCAGATGTACATCTCTGACCTCCATACATGTATGCACATGCACATTCACAAACATATACACACACTCCCACAAAAAGAAAAGAACATACAACCTGTGGCAGTCACAGGTCCCAAAACAGGGAATTTACATCATAACCTGGTGGTGTGACTGGATACAAGAACCTGAGGAAGGCAGGATGTGGAGGGAACAGGAGACCTGGGCAACAAGCCCTGTGGTGTCAAGGGAAGAGGTAGGTGAGACAGAGCAAGCAGGCTTAGGTATGCGTCGTTTGAAATATGTAGTGTGTTTTGGGGTGTAGATGCTGTTCTTGTTTGACTGGTCTGTACTGACAGAGTGCAAGAGTCCAGTGAGGAAGGTAGCTGTATGAGTGGAGTCTAGATTAGTTGGCTGCATATATAAACTAGACCCTCTGTGGGACAACTCTTAAGTTTTGGAGACTACAGGGGTAAGAGTCAAAGCCAAGTGACTTAGGCATGTCATGGAATCCAGTACTAGGCATGTCTGTCGTACACATGCAAGGTAGATATGAAAGTGTCAATTTTCTAGAAGCTAGAAACAGGGTTTACAGAGTATCCTAGATACTTTCTGTTGCTGTGATAAAACACTCTGACCAAAAACAAGTTGGGGAGGAAAGGACTTATTTATCTCACACATCCTGATCATGGTTTATTAGTAATCACAGTGATTTGTGAGGAAGTCAAGACAGGAATCTGGAGACAGGAACTCAGCCCCGACCATGGACCACCGACTCTGCTTACTGGTTTGCTCCCCTGGCCTGTGCTCAGCCTGCTTTCTTATAGAACCCAGGACTATCTGCCAGGGGAGGTACCACCCACAGTCGGATGCCCCTTCATCACTCACAAATCAAGAAGATGCCCCGAAGATATGCCCAGAGGCTAATCTGATAGAGGAGATTCTGAAATTGAGGTTCCCTTTCCCCAGGTGTGTCAAGTTGACACCTGACACCGTCCAGCACACAAAGAATGGCTGGGGCAGAGTCTCACAGATTTGATGGTCTTTGCAGCTTCATGAAGTACTGGAATAAAGGAGAGCCCAACAACTTAGGGGAGGAAGACTGTGCAGAGTTCAGAGATGATGGTTGGAATGACACCAAATGTGATAACAAGAAATTCTGGATCTGCAAAAGACCTGCAACTTCCTGCTCTAGAAAGTAATGGCCAATTTCTCTCCACAGCCCCCACAGCCCAAACATCCCTTCCAGGTGGCAGAACTTCACCCTTGTTTACGCCGGTTCCTTTGACCTGCTTGTGGGCATTGGTGTCAAGACACACAAGATCTCTGGGAGTTTTCTCTGGCAGATGCCTCACCTTCTATGGCTTGCATCTTCTGATATTTGCATGTTCCCCTTGGGTCAGTGGTTCAGTTCTGGTCTACCTTCGAAATTCAATACAGTGAGCAGTAGGGCATGGTGGTGCACGCCTTTAATCCTGGTGCTCAGGAGGCAGAATCAGGTAGATTTCTGTGAGTTCAAAGCCAGCCTGCTCTACATATCGAATTCTAGGTCAGCCAGGGCTACACAGTAAGACCCTGTCTCAAAATTTGAAAATACAGTGAGCAGGTGTGAGGTACATCCAGTTCCCTGAGAGTGTTCTCTCCATCTCCTCTGTTGAGATCAGAATATTTATGTTGCCATATGGGGTAACTGCCAACACACCTATGGGGCTTCATAACATCTCTTTTTCTTCCCATCTGTTCAACTCCCATCCAGCTCCCCTGCATACCTTTCCTTGGGAGCCCTTCCTGATTGCTGGGAGCAGAGCCTGAAGGGGGAAGCACAACAGAATTGATATTTCATCAGTCAATGACAACTGGGGATTTGCCCATTAGTATCTTGACTTTTTCCCCATTCCTTGATGGGCATGGTGGACCTCTATGTTAGAGACCCTGAAATTGGCCTCTCAGACCAATCTTGCTTTTTTATAAATTTTATTCAACTTGTTCTTTGAAATTTTCAGACATGTATATAGTGAGTTCGTCCTCCATCCTCTCTGAACCCCTCCCCATTCTCCTTATAAGCCCCATCCCCCCATTTGTGTCTTTTCATTTTGCTTTGTGGCCCACTGAATTTAGCCATGGCCATCTGTATGACCATGGGTTTGGATCTATCCATTGTAGCTTAGTGGGCTCACCAGCGGGGACACAGCTGTAGACAACGACTGTGCCTCCCCCAGATCAATAGCCAATAGTTTAGTAGGAAGAGGCAAGGCCCCATGAGCCTCTCTCTTACCGGTGATTGTTGACAGGCCCAGTCTTCTGCAAGCCATTGCAGGCAGCCACAGCTGCTAGGTTTATGATGGCAGTAGTCCTATCCAGAGATGGCATTTCACAGCTGTTCTCTGTCTTCCATGATGTTGCCTGAGGCCTCTGGGAATCTTTATTCAAGAAAGGGCATGTTGTCCCAGCTGAATGGAAGCCACTGTGACCTGTCAGCCCTTCCTGGCCTGGATTGTTACAGTATACTGCCTTCTCCAAACTCAGATTCCTGGCAATGCTCGCATGCATGCTGAATGACGAAGAAGTAGCCGTGTTTGGACCAACATGAGGCAACTCTGAAGGACCATTCAGGGTTCCATAGCTTCCCAGGGGACCAACTGTGGCTGCTGTCAGCACACACCTGTGCTGGCCCTGCCCCTCTGCCATTCTTGATTCTTTCCTGGGGCACAATTAAAAGATTGGTCTTCGTGTCACTAAGGGCTAAGAGTGTCTTTTGTTATTTAACCTGTGCTCTTTCGACAGATGTTGCGTTTATGCCAATGGAGTGACTTGGGATGGAGCAGCAAGTCTTAGCTGAGACTGATTACCAAGATACCCAAAGGGTGATTTGTGTGTGTATGTGTATGTGTGCATGTGTGTTCATATAGGTGCAAGTGCACACACATATGCTGATGTACATGTATGCATGTTGTGGCCTGAGAACAGCCCAGCTATTGTTCATCAGGCGTGGTGCACCTTGCTTTTTTTGGTTTTTTGACAGAGGGGATCCCAGTAGCCTCAGCTAAACATCTTACTTTTCAAGACAGAGTCCGTCACTGGCCTGGAACTTAAAAGTAGGCTTAGTCTGACAGGCCAAAGTTGCTTTTGGTTAGGGTGTCATCACAGCAACAGAATGAAACTAGAAGAGGTGGGGAATGGTTAAGGAAGACACCAGGTATTGACTCTGTCCTCTGTGTGCACACACCCACACAAGCACACATCCACACATACCACCTACAGACACACAAATACCAAACATATACCACATACACATACCACACACAGAAACACACACCACACACACACACACACCACACACACACACACATATACCACATACAGACAAGAATATGCCAGACATACACATATACCACACACACAGGCACTCACATATCCTACAGAGACACACATATACCACCCATGAACATATACCACACACATACATACATGTACACCACATATATGTATATGCCACACATGCTACATTCACTTATAAACATACCACACATGAATGTATATCAGAGACTCACATATAATACATGCATAATACACACATACACATATACCACACACATATACAAAACACACATATATACATACATGCATATACATCTATCACATATACATATACCACACACACACAAAACCCACATAGCACATACATATGCACTAACCATGTTATGGCTCTAGGAGCCTGGCCTGATGAACTCTGAAGCCCTGGAAGGTCGTGCATGTGTAAGTGGCACTGAGATTTCATGCAACTTTTCTCCCTCTTCCCCTTATCTATTGGTCGCCTACCCTTGTCTGAGTTGTATCCCTTATAATAAACCAGTGAGTGTAAGCAAAGTGTTTTTTGAGTTTCCATGAGTAATTGGAACATCACCAAATGTGAGAGGGCAAGGTGCAAAGAGCCACTTTGAGGCTGGCCTGGAGGAAGCTTGGTTAACCCAGACAGTTTGTTAGTACTGACCTCTGCAATGAGGCCATCTTCTGGGGCTGAGTGCCTGTGGAAGTCAGAGGACAACTTTGTGGAATTGGTTGTCTCCTTCCACCATCATGTGGGTGCCAGGAATCAAACTCAGGTCCCCAGGCTTGCCGGCAAGTGCCTTTGCTGATAAGCCAGCTGGCTGGCCCTCCACCTTATTTTTTTTTTAGGCAAGATCTCTCATCAAACCTGGATCTTGCTGATTTGGCTAGGCCAGCTGGCCAGGGGTCCCCCTGCCTTGACCTCCCCAATGCTGTGACTATAAATGCAAGCCACCACATCCAGCTGTTTATTTCCGGTGCTGCAGGTGGAATTCAGATCCTACTCTTGTGGCAATCACTTTACCAGCTGAGCCACCTCCTTAGCCCCTTTTATTTTGTTCTTGATTTAAAATTTTATTCATTATTTATATTTATTTTTATGTACATAAGTGTTTTGTCTGCATTCATGTAAGTGTACCCATGCATGCAATACCCAAGCACCCAGAAGAGAGTGTTGGATTCCCTGAACCTGAAGTTACAAACATTTGTTAGCCATCATGTGGGTGTTGGGAACTGAACCTGGGTTCTCAACAAAAAAGCATCCAGTGCTCTTAACTTCTGAGCCATCTCTCCTGCCTCTTGCTCTTGATTTTACCAAATATGGTTGTCATATTTAAATTCATGCATTGCTCAATCACTGGGCTATGTCTTGAGAAAACATCCTCAAGTGACTGCCATTGGCCAAACATCACAAGGTAGGTTTGCACAAACTAAGCTACCTATATCACTTGGGGGTATCACAACTTTTGTACTGTGACATTTACTCACCAAAATGTGGCTATGTGGTACTTAACTGTACCAAGATGTTCTGTAGGTTGATGAAATGCCGCTCGTATCAAATCATATCAAGCTGCAACAAGACGGGGACTTAGTCAAACAAAAATTTATTGTCTCACATTCCTAGAGGCTGGAAGCTTGAGATTAAGGTGCAGGAAGAAACATGTTCCCTTGAAACAGCAAAGGACAATACTTTCTTGCCTCTCCCTAGCTTTTGGGGGTAGATGGCATTCCTTGGCTTACATACACATTTACTCCAGTCTCTGACTCTGTTGTTACATGACATCCTCTTGAATCCTATCAAGATATCTTATTTCTGCGTCTCTAACATCTTGTACATGTGTGCATATATGTGCAGGTGCATATGGGGGTGCATATGTGTGCATATGCATGAGGAAGCCAGAGGTCAACCTCAGGTGTCATTCATCAGACACCATCCACCTTTGTGTGTGTATGTTTGTGTGAGTAATCTATGTGTGTGTGTGTGGTATACATGTGGTTGTATATGTGTCTGTAGTGTGTGGGCATGCTATGTGTGTGTCTGTATTTGTGTGTATGGTATATGTGTGTGTGTTTGTATGGTATATGTATGTGTGTATGTGTGAGTGGTATGTGTGTAGTATATGTGTGTTTATGTGTGTGGCATATGTGTTTTGTGTGTTTATGTCTCTGCATGTGGTATGTGTGTGTGTAGTATATGTGGGTTTGTGTGTTTGTGAATGATATATGTGTGTTTGTGTGTGTTTATATGGTATGTGTGTGGTATATATATGTTGTGATACATGTTTGTGTGTGAGTGCATGTGTGGTATATTGTGTGTTTATGTGTGGTATATGTGCATGTTTGTGTGTGATATGTGTATAGTATATGTATATGATATATGTTTGGGTATAATATATGTGTCTGATATATATTTGGGTGTGAGTATGTGTGCAGAATGTATGTGTTTGTGTATGTGGTATATGTGTTTGTGTGTGTGGTATATGTGTGGTTGTGTCTGTTTCTGTGCGTGTGTGTACAGGCTCATTCACCGATGCACTTTAAGAGGCTACAGGTCAATGTCAAGTGTCATCCTCTAGGGCTCTCCACATTACTTTTTGAGATAGATTCTCTCGCTGTACTTGCAGCTCACTGCTCTGGTTAGGTTGGCTGTCCATCAAGATCTTGTAATCCCCATTTCCCCCACCCATACAGCACTGGGGTTACAGACATCCACAGCCCCCCCAACATTTTACAAACACAGAGCCTCCACACCCAGTTCCTTTACATGGGTTCTGAAGATCAAACTGGGATCCCCATGCTTGCAAAACAAACACTACCTACTGAACTCCTGCCCCCCAACCCTTCAATCCTCTTCTTATAAAGAAGACACGTACATTAGAGCCCACTCCAGTGACCACAACATAATGTTTTTGTATTGTTTTTTGAGACAGGGTCTCACACTGTAGCCCAAGCTGGTCAGAAACTTACTATGTAGCCCAGGCTGATCTGAAACTTGGGTTACCCATCCTACATCAGTTCTCCAGTACTGGGATTACAGGCATTAACCACCACTCCCATCTACAAAAACCCTATGTGCAAACAAGGTGATGTTCATAATTCTCTAGGTCAGGGCTTCAACATACCTGTTTCAGGAAAAACCAAACCAACCTCTTATATGAGGATCATCTTTATTTTGCTCTTAATTTGACCCCAAAGAATTGCTCTCACATTTTGCAATTGAGTAAAACATTCCTGGAACTGGCCCCTTATCAAGCCAAGGAAACTTTCTCCTATCTTTTGTTTGCTAAGAGTTTATTTTTGTGTGGTTAGCCTTTTTAACAACAACAGCAACAACCAAAAAAAAAAAACCCTGAGCATTGCCTAGATGTATCTCATAATTGTCATGAAAAGAGACACAAACAAGATCCGGAAGGATGTACGCCACATTTATGAACTGTCCAAATGTGATAAACAATCCAATGAACTGTGCATGGGTGAACACAAAAAGTAGTTGTTACTATGATAAGCCCCAACTTTGGAAGGGAAGCTGCCTTGGGGAGGCAAACAGGAACAAGACCAGGCAAGGACTGAACATTGTCTAAGAAGCTCACTGTATTTGTACTTGTTATTTTTTTTTTATTTTGTCTTTTTTGAGACAGGGTCTCCCTGTAGTTCCAGCTGGCCTGGAACTCGGTATGTAGACCAGGCCAGCCTCGGTCTCACAAAGATCCACATGCCTCTGCCTCCTGAGTACTCAGGTTAAAGGCATATGCCACCCCACCCAGGTATTATTTCTTTTTAAAAAATTATGTTATTTTTTTAATTTTAGGAGTGTTTCCCTGAATGTATGTAAGCACACCATGTGTGTACAATGCCTGTGGAAGCCAGAAGAGTCATATCCCCTGAAACTGGAGTTGAGGACAGTTGTTAGCCACTGGGTGGGTGCTGGGAATCAAACTTGGGTCCTCTGCAAGAATAGCCAGTGATTTTAACCACTGAGCCATCTCTCCAGCCCCCAGATCCTCTTAAAAGTAAAGAAATAATCACGGAGGCTGATCCTCATCATCCTGTGCTTTTCACTTCCATACAATGCCTTAAAATCCCCTGGGTATTAGATATCAAGATGGCTCAGTGGGCTTGCCACACAAGCCTGACAACCTGAGTTCAATCCCTGGAACCCATGTAAAAGTGTAAGGAAAAATCTGATTCCCAGCACCCATTTTGGGCATCTCACAACTTCCTGTAACTCCAGCTCCAGAGGGTGCAAGGCTTCTGGCCTTTGTGGATGCCCATATTCACACACACACACATACACACACACACACACTTTATTTTTTTTTATTATGTATTTTATTTATTTATTTATTGCCTGAATATATGTAAGTGCACCTATGGCACGCAATGCTTGCAGAGGCCAGAAGAGGGCATTGGATCTCCTGGAACTGGAGTTATAGAGGGTTGTTAGTCACCATGTGGGTGCTGGGAACTGAACCCAGGTCCTCTGCAAGAGCAGTCAGTGCTTTTAATTACTGATCCATCTCTCCAGCCTTCCACATACACATTTTAAAATGAAAGTTTAAAATTAAAACAGTGTACATTAAAAAAAACCTAAGTGTACATGTCCTTGGAAACAGCATCCCAACACTATCCTTCTCAGAAAACCTCCTCTGATCCCCCAACTGGATTAACACATTCTTCTTTATCAAGGCTGATGAATCAATTCCATCTGGACCCCGTCCTAAGAATAGAATCTGCTGATTGCCTCTAAAAAGACTTTGTGCAATCTTCTCTCTCTCTCTCTCTTTTTCCATTTCCTCTTCCTAAGAACTACTTGGGGTGTGACCTGCCTGGAAGTTTTGACCCACAGTCAGGTCCTGCTGCCTATTTTCTGATGATGAAGAAAAAAGAAGCTTTATGCTGGAAATTAAGACTTCTAAGAAGAGTAGTGCTGCCAGGTGTGGTGGTGCACACCTTTAATCCCAGCACTCAGGAGGCAGAGGCAGGCAGATCTCTGTGAGTTCAACGCCAGCCTGGTCTACGTAGTGAGTTCCAGGTCAGCTTGGGCTACCCTGTATTTCACTAACGTATGGTTGTCTAACTCTGTACTTTAAAAGTCCATGCTGGCATGTTTGATACAAATGCTTAAAGTTTAAATGTTTGTGGGCTGGAGAGATGGCTCAGCAGTTAAGAGCACTGGCTGCTCTTACAGAGGACCCAGGTTCAGTTCCCAGCACCCACATAGTAGATAACTCCAGCTTCAGGGGATCCAACATCCTCTTCTGGCCTCCATGGGGCATTTTATGCATGTGGTACACTTACATACATTCAGGCAAAATACTCATACACGTAAAATAGAAATAAATAAAATATATAAAAAATGTTTAAAATTTTTAACAAACCAGCAAGCCACAACACGAAAAACAAAACTCTCTGTAGATTTCTTTTCTTTTCTTTTCTTTTCTTTTCTTGCTTTTTCTACTTTGCTTTCCTTTATTATTTTATTTTCTCATCTTATCGATATATTTATACATTCATTTTATCGTAGCTCTTATGTTGTCTACATACTTCTTTCTACTTTATACAGTGGTAGAGTAGTAACCTCGCATGCCCAAGGCCTTGGGTTTGATGTCTAGCTCTTACAGAGATTAGCAGCCTTGGAAGCCATTGAAAAGTGCCTCCTTAGAATTTAAATTATGGATCTAGAAAGCTCAGATGTTAAGAGCACTGGCTGCTCTCATAGAGGACCTGGGTTCAGTTTCCAGCACCCACATGGCAGCTAACAACTGTCTGTAACTCCAATTCCAGGAGATCTAACACCCTTTTCTGGCCTACATGGGCATTGCACAACACAGACACATTTACACATCATGCACACAAAACACTCATACACATGAAATAAATAAAAAGTGTGTGTATGTGTGTATGTGTGTGTGTGTAATTGCATCACCAGTAATTTCTGTTATAGATGAGGCACCTCCTCCTGCAACTCCCTCCGCCTTCCCTTTTCCCATCCTAACTGCAGCAGCAATTTCTTGGGCTATTGAGGGGGAAAGAATTCACACAAGAGCACTGGCAGAGTGAGCACGGAGTCAAGATTTGTTTTTAGCAGCAATAGTAAACAAAAGCAAAATCTACCCTCCAGGGTGGTAAGGCAGCCTGGGCAGAGTGGCCACTGAGAAGGCTGCTGATGTCTGGAGTTGTAAGTTTTGGCCCACCCCTCACTCTGCCAGGGGGCGGGAGTAGGGGTCGGGGGAGAATGGTCTCCTTTCTGGAAAAGTAGAGGTCATCTTAGAAGCCACCCTTACAGTATGTGACAATTGTTTTATGCTTATTTTGAGACAGGATCCTCCTGTATGTAGCCTCAGCTGACCTGGAACTTGCTATGTAGACCAGGCTGGCCTTAAACTCACAGAGCTCTACCTGCTTTTGCCTCCCAGGTGCTGGAATTAAGGGCATGTGCCACAACACCTGGCCTCTAATATTTCTTTTCAACCCTACCTAGCATTTGTTTTAGCTGTAATAATTTCCATTTATCCCAACCCTAGCTCACTGAGATCTCTAACTGCTGTGACCCTGTACAATAACTGGTTATTCATTTATTCTGAATATGCCCTCATCAAGCCTGACTGACAAGTTTCCTGCTCAAGGAAAGAGGATTACCCCCAACTCTGGTGCCATAAACGCCACACATGAGCATCCTAGGAAGCAAATATTCCTTTAGGGCAATCTTCTTTGTAAAAGTGTCTATTTTCTAAATTTCAGGGGCTGAGGTGATGGCTCTGTCAGTAAAGCGCTTGCTGGGTAAACAAGAAACCTGAGCTCAGATCCCCAGCACCCACATAAAAAGCTGGGTGCAACAGCAAGTATCTATAACCCCAGCCCTGGAGAGGAGGAGACAGGAGGATCCCTGGAACTCACTTACCAGCTCATCTAATTGAATTAATTAGCTCCAGGTTCAGTGAGAGACCCTGTCTCAGAAATTAAAGTTGAGGCAGACTAGTGAGATGGCCCAGTACATAAAAGTGCTTGCATTCCTAGCTTAGTGGCCAGATTTTGATTCTTGTAGCTCATAAAGATGGATAGAGACAACCAACACTACAAACTTGTCTTCTGATTCTGACCTCCAGATGAGAGCCAAATAAAACACACACACACACACACACACACACACACACACATACACACACACACGCACACACACACACACAGAGAGACACACGCACACGCACACGCACACACAGACTTACACAGGTTGGAGACACAGCTCAGCAGTTATTGCAGAGGACTCAGGTTCCGTTCCCAGAACATACATGGTAGCAAACAACCTTCCTTACCTTCCTTAGCTCCAGTTCCAGGGTACCCAATGCCTTCTTTTGGCCTTGATGGACATTACTTGACATGAGTGCACTTATATACATGCAGGCGAAACACTTAAACACATAAAGTAAAAATAAATGCATCAAAATGTTAGTATATTAGAGAATACATGTTGCTGTCATTTTACTATATACTTCCAACTTCCATGTTGCTTTCTAAAATGATTCAATTTACATTCCTACCAGTGGCAAACAAGGATCCCTATCTTTTTACATCCTCACCAACACTTAAAATGATCTACCCTTTGACCTACGTGTAATGATGCATACCTATAATTCCAGAATTTGAAAGGCTGAGCTAGGAATTCAAAGCAAGCCTGGACTATACAAGAAGCCTGGACTATCCACCTTTAAAAATATGTATGTCTACCCAGGCATGGTGATGCACGCCTTTAATCCCAGCACTTGGGAGGTAGAGACAGGTGGATCTCTGTGAGTTCAAGGCCAGCCTAGTCTACATAGTGAGTTCCAGGACAGCTGGGGCTACAGGGAGACCCTGTCTCAAAAAGACCAAAAATAATATATGTATTTTATATATGTATATATGTGTACGTGTGTGTGTGTGTGTGTGTGTGCAGATGACTGCAGTATCCATGGAGTCCAGAGGCATGAGATCCCCCAGAGCTGGAGTTACACATGGTTGTGAGCCATCTTATATGAGTGCTGAGAATGGAATTCAGATCCTCTGTAAGAGCAGTAAGAGCACTTAACTGAGTTATCTTTCCAGCCCAATCTACCTTTTTGTGTGCATGTGTCTTTTTGAGACAGGGTCTCCCTGTAGCCCCAGCTGTCCTGGAACTCACTATGTAGACCAAGCTGGCCTCAAACTCATAAAGATCCACCTGCCTCTGCCTCCCAAGTGCTGGGATTAAAGGTGTACGCCACCATGCCTGGCCTCAATCTACCTTTTTAAAAAAAATTAATTTTTTTATTTTTAACTTTGTATATGTGTGTAGACATCACATGTGTGCAGGTGCTCACAGAGGCCAGAAGAGGGCATTGGATCCCCTGGAGCTGGAGTTACAGTCAGTTACAAGCTATCCAAAGTGGGTACTGAGAACTAAAGTGAGGTCCTCTGCAAGAGCAGCAAGCATACTGAACCACTGAGATATCTTTCCAGTCCCTGTCCACATTTTTTTAACCATTTGTTATTTTGTCCCTTGTGCTTCAATTCCTAATTAATTTAAACCTTCCTTAAAATCATGTTCAGTGTTCTATTTTATGTTTGTTTGTTTTGTGACACAGGGTTGTGCTGTCTGATCTAGGCTGGCCTTGAATTTGTGATTCTCCTACATCAGTCTCCAAAGTACTGGGATTGCAGGCATGTGCCACCACACCTGGCCACACACATTCAGTCTTCAGGTTTCTCCTATGAACTGTTTCTTCATACCCTTGGCCTTTTTCTACTAATGTCTGTGGCTATTCTAATTTGCAGAAGTATTTTTTTACAGATTCCAGAAAACAAAGAACTGTCAGTTTTGATGCAATAATTAATTCTCTCGCTCCCTCTCCATGTGAACCACTTCCTCCCCCGACATAGTACATCTCTACTTTCATATCAGTTTTTATTTCAAAATTCAGATTCCACGTATGAGAAAAAATGTGATATCTGTCTTTTTCTGGTTTATTTTGTGTAACACAGTGATCTCTAGTTCCGTTCATTCTCTGTACATGGCATTTTTTCATTCTTCTTCATGACTGAATGCTCCATCAGGTATATGCACCATATTTTCTTTATCTGTGCACCTGTTGATGGACATCTAAGCAGTTTCATAACTTGTCTTTTGTACCTAGGACTGTAACAAATATAGATGTGCATATAGCTGTGTGATATGATGACGTAGAATCCTTCAAATATACACCCAGGAGTAATACAACTGGATAAATGGATCATACAGTAGTTCTGCTGTTAGAGGGTGCCCTGGCTCTGTTTCCTGTTGCTGTGATAAAATACCCTGACAAAAGCAACTTAGGAAAGGGTTTGTTTTCGTTCACCATTCCAAGTTACAGTCCATCAAGACTGTGGTCAAGACAGCAAGAACTTAAAACAGCTGATCACATCACATCCACAGACAAGAGCAAAGAGAAAAGAAGGCATGCTCGCCGTCCAGCTCACCTTTCACCTCTTACAGAGTCCAGGACCCAAACTGAGGGAATGCTGCCACCCACAAGGAAGTGGATCTTCCCATATTAGTTAATGCAATCAAGCCAATCCCATGGGACTAGAGAGATAGCTCAGCGGTTAAGAGCTCTTGCTGCTCTTCCAGGGGACCTGAGTTCAGTTCCCGGTATCCAGTATCCAAACAGCAGCTAATACCCGTTGTTAACTCCAGTTCCAAGGGATCATACATCTTTAGCTGGGTGTGGTAGTGCATGCCTTTGATCCCAGCATTCAGGAGGCAGAGCTAGGACCAGTGCTCTTAACCATCTCTCCAGCCCCTCAGCTAGCTTCCTGATACAACCCAGGACCATCTGCCTATGGAATGGTGTTGTCCAAAATGGACTGGGCTCTCCTACATTATTAATAGTTGGGATAATCCCCCACAGACATGCCCACAGGCAAATCTGATCTGGGAAATATTTCAGTTGAGACTCCCTTCTCAGGTGACTCTAGGCTGTCAAGTTGACAGTTAAAGCTAACTGGGACATATGCCCACAGGCCAATCTGATCTAAACAGTGCTTCAATGAGATTCCCTTCCCAGGTGATTCTATATGGCATCAAGTTGAAAATTAAAACTATTGTAGCTGGGCATGGTGGCACATACCTTTAATCCCAGCACTATAACAAAGGGGTTGGGATGTTTGTTCCTTTTTGCTTTTCTTGTGGTGAGGGTTCTTTTCTTTGTATTTATGAGATGGAATCTCATGTAGCCCTGGCTGGCCTCAAATTCACGAAAGAGTTGATGGTAACCTTGAACTTCTGATCTTCCTGTCTCTACCTCCCTAATGCTGGGATTAAAGGTCTGCACCACCACATCTACTTTATGCCATGCTGGAGGTCAAACCCAGGCCTTCAAGCATGCTTGGTAAGCATTCTACCATCTATGCTACATCCAAGCTTTTAAAGTTCTGAGGAACCAAGGAGCTCCATTTATCAAGAGTCTGGGACCTGGACCTGGAGAGATAACTCAGCAGTGAAGAGTGCTTGTTGCTGTTCCAGAGGACCCAAGTTTAGTTCCCAGAACTCATGTCGGGTAACTCACAACCACCTGTAACTCCAGTTCCAGGGGATCCAACACCCTCTTCTGGCCTCTGTGGGTACCTGCAACCATGCACAGAACACAGACACATACACAAAAATAGAAACGAATCTTTTAAAAATCAGTACCTTTTCTATATGCAAATAATGATTTTGCTAAGAAAGAGAGAAGGTCTTGTTCACAATTGCTTCACAAAAATATAATGTGTAGCAATAAACCTAAGCAATGAGGTAAAAGACCTCTACAATGAAAACTTAAGAGATTGAAAACAATCAGGTATGGTGGCTCATGCCTCTGATCCCAGCACTCGGGAGACAGAGACAGGAGGATCTCTGGGAGTTCAAGGCCAGCCTGGTCTACATAGCAAGTTTAAAGCTAGCTGCAGCTACAAGAAGACCCTGTATCAAAAAGACCAAAAAAAAAAGAAAAGAAAAAAAGAGACTGGAAACAGAAATTGAAGACACTAGAAGAGATGGGAAAATCTCTCATGCTCATAGACTGACAGAGTTAATATTATGCATGTGTATTTGTGTGGGGGTGCACATATGTGTGCAGGTATGTGTGCACACATGCATGTGGAGGCCAGAGGACAGCTTTGGGTGTCATTTCTCTAACACCTTTCTTTTTTGTTTGACTGAATAGGATGTAACATGTATGGTGGAATGCATGAAGTCCATGGTGGGGGGGGTACACGGATGGGGTCTAAATTTGATTAAGAACTGTTGTATGAAATATACAAAAGTTCAATAAAAATTAAAGAAATATATTTGATGGAAAAAAACAATAATCCCAAATCAACTTAAACTGGACGCAGAAAACAGTTAAACTGAGCAACATTTGATTTTTTATCACCACAGGAAAGGTGGCCAAAAGAAGACAGTTGTAGAGAAATAAAGCTTGTTTTGCATTAAAAAAAATTTGGGTGTGACTGTGGATGGGTATATGCACATGAGTGCAATGCCTGCAGAGGCCAGAAGAGGGAGTCTGAGCCCCTAGAGCTGGAGTTACAGGTGGTTGTGAGCTGGGCACCCTCCAGTTCTCTGCAAGAGCAGCAAGCACTCAACTGCTGGACCATCTTTCAAGTCCCATTTTTCATTTGTTGTATTACTAAATTCAGTTAACAATTTCCTACATGTATGTATGGTTACTCTCTCCCTCACTCTCTTATTTCCCTCCTATCCCTGCCAGGCTCACTTCTTCCTTACAAATCTCTTCCCCATATTCATGACTTTCTGTTTGGTTTTCGTGTCCTACAGAATTTAACTAGTCTCTGTGGTCATGAGTTTGGAACTATCCATTGAAGCCTGGTGGGCTCAGCAGTGGGCACACATCTAGGTACTATGCCCCCCCCACACACCAGAATCCGTTAGTTGCCAATAGATCACCAGTAAATGGTAGGTTCCTGTGAGCCCCTTCCCTCTCCATAGCTGACTATTGAGCAGGCCAACCTTTCTAGGTCCAGTGCCAGTAGGCACAGCTGCTTTGAGTTCATGATTGCTACAGTCATGTCAGCCTTAGAAGATGGCATTTCAGGATTGGAGAGCTGGCTCAGCAGTTATGAGCACTAGGTGCTCCTACAGAGGACAGGGGTTCACTTCCCAGCACCCACAGGGCAGTTAATAATCATTCATAACTCCAGTCCAAGGGATCTGATGCCCTCTTCCAGCCTCTTGGGGCACTGCACAGACATGGTACACTCACATGCAGGCAAATACTCATATACATTAAATAAATAAAATTTTTAAAAGAAGACAGAGGCCCTAGAGTGATGGCACAGCAGTTAAGAGCACTGGCTGTTCTCTCAGAGGACCCACATTCAGTTCCCAGTACCCACATGGCTGCTAACAAGTGTCCATAACTCCAGTTCTAGGGGATCCAATGCCCTCCTCTGACCTCCACAGGCATTTCACAATAGGGTGCACATGCAGGCAGTACACTCATACACATAATAAAACAAAATAAGACAGAATTTCACAACCCTTCTCCCTATCATCTGGCTCTTACAGTCTTTCTGCCACCTCTTCCCCTCGCTCTCTGAGACTTAAAGGGATGGTGTGGCTATCTTGTTTAGGACCAAGCACACAGCCATGACTTGTTCTCAGCATCTTGGGCAGTCACGAGTCTCTGCATTCGCCTCCATCCACTGCAAAGATGGGCTTCTCTGATTAAGGTTAAGAGTAGCCTTCTTAAATTAATAGATAATTAAAAGTTGTCTTGCTGTTACGTTAATCTATCTAAGCAGCAATGGTAGGTTACAACCCCCGATCCCAGCCTAAAACACCTCAGACATGGGTTTTTTTGTTGTAATTTTGTTTGAAACATTTTTTTGGTTTTGTTTTGTTTGAGACAGGGTCTCCCTGTAGCCCCAGCTGGCTTGGAATTTACTATGTAGACCAGGCTGGCCTGAATCTCACAGGGATCTGCCTGCCTTTACCTCTTGAGTGCTGAGAATAAAGGTATGTGCCACTGTACCCAGCTGGGCATGGGTTTTTGAGCATCTTTATAGTATTATACATGGATCTTTCTTTTTTAATTTTTATTATTTTTTATTTTATGTGTATTAGTGAATTTCTTGCATGTGTGTAAATGCACCCATGTCGTGCAATGCCCTCAGTGGTCAAAAGAGGGTGTCAAGTCCCCTGGAGCTGGAGTTACAGATGATTGTTATCTACCATGTGCGTGCTGGGAATCAAATCCAGGTCCTCTGCAAGAGCAATCAGTGCTCTTAATCACTGAGCCATCTCTCCAGTCTCTTTTTTTTTTCTCATTTAAAAAAATTTATGTATTTATTTTTATTTGCTGTGTATGAGTGTTTGCCTGTATGTATATAAGAGTACCACATGTGGGCAAACCCTGCAGAGGCCAGAAGAGGGTATTGGATACCCTGGAACTGCAGTTACTAATGGGTGTTAGCTGATGTGTGTGTGCTAGGAACCAAACCTGGGTCTTCTGCAAGGGCAGCCAGTGCTTTTAACCACTGAACCATCTCTCCAGTCCAGATCTTTCTTTTTGAGGCAGGGTCTCTTTTTGGCCTGAAACTCACCAAATAGATTAGAAAAGCTGGCTAGTAAGCCCCAGGGGGCCACCTGACACCACCCCTCAGCACTAGGATTATAAGAACACCTAGCTTTGTCTGTCAGTGTGGATGCATGCATGCCGCAGCATGCAGGTGGAGATCACAGGACAATTTGTGGAAATCAGTTCTCTCCCTCCATCACATGGGTTCCAGGAATCAAATTCAAGTCCTCAACTTTTGCAACAAGTTCCTTTACCTACTGAGTCATATGGCAGGCCCCATACCTGGCTTTCTTTTTTCTTTCTTTCTTTCTTTCTTTCTTTCTTTCTTCTTACATAGGTGCTAGAGATGGAGCTCAGGTCCTCACATTTGCACAGTGAGCACTTTACTGGCTGAGCTACCTCCCCAGCCCTCCTGATTCCCATTTTCCCATTTTCTTTCCCCCATCCCTAGCAATGTCCCTTTGAGTTTCATGTCCTTCTCACTTTGGTTTAGTTTTGGGTCTCACGATGTATAATTTAGGCTGCCTTGGAAACTCACTATGTAGCCCAGACTAGCCTTGAACTTGTGATCTTTCAACCTCAGCCTCTCTGAGCACTGGGATTCCAAAAGCTGACTACCACCCCCCAACTCTGTTTTTTTTCTTTTCTTTTCTTTCTATATTTTTGATTAGTTTTTATTGAATTTTTTCAAATTTTATACAATATATTTTTATTGCTTTTAGATCCCTCCCCCATCTGAACCTCTTCTACTTCTGCTGAATAGATACTGTATTAAACTGACTCCAAATGACTTATTGTCATGCCCATAGATCAATGCATCTCTCAGCTCTCACCAGAGAAGCTTCCTTGTGCAGCAGATGGTGATTAACACAGAAATCCACAATTGGCCAATGGACAGAGAATAAGTTTGAGGACTGCTTATCCCCAAACAGAATATCTATATCAAGCATCTGCCTCCCAAGGCTCAGGGATCACTGCAGAAGAGCAGGCAGAAAGATTGTAAGAGCCAGAGGAGGTGGATGACCACAAGAGGAGTTAGTGTGTGTGTGTGTGTGTGTGTGTGTGTGTGTGTGTGTGTTTTGCCTGCCTGTATGTAAGTGTACCCATGCATGCAATGCCTTTGGAGGCCAGGAGAGGGCGGTGGATCCCTGGAACTAGAGTTACAGACAGTTGTTAGCCACCAGTGGGTGCTGGGACCCAAACCCACGTCCTCTATAAGAGCAGTCAGTGCACTTAACCTCTAAGCCAGCTCTCCGGCCCCTGTTGTGTTTTTGTTTTTAATTTTTAAATGTTCATAGTATATGGTATTGTGTTCTCTAAGGGCAATTTCCCACAAGTACAGAGTGCATGTTGGACATGTGCCTTCCACCCTCCCACCTCTTGCCCTCCCTGTTTCCTTGGTCCTATTTCTTCCTCTTGATAGTTTCAGTTCTGCTTTCATGTCATATATACACAAGTGATGTTATGTATCTAGATAAAATCCAGGAACCACAAATGAGAGACAACATTTGATAGTTGTCTTTTTGAAACTGCCTTACTACACTTGAGTTCAGAGTCTGCAGTGGCATCCATTTCCCTGAAAACAGTAGCTTCATCCTTTATGAAACAGGGTTTCCCTGTAGCCCAGGCTGGTCTGAGCTCATTATGTAGCTTAGGCTGGCCTCCAACTCACAGAGATCCACCGGCCTCTGCCTCCCTGGTGCTGGGATTAAAGGCATGTACTAGTATACCCTGTTGTGTAAAGGTTGTCTTTTATTTTTAAAAAAATGTCAGGGGCTGGAGAGATGGCTAAGTGGTTAAGAGCACTAGCTGCTCTTATGAGGACCCAGGTTTGCTTCCCAACACCACATGACAGCTAACAACTCTCTGTAACTCTGGTTCTAGGTGATCCAATGTCCTCTTCTGGCCCCCTTTGGCATAGTATGACATGGTACACTATCAGAACAGTCATACACATAAAATGAAAATAAATAAATTATCTTTTAGATTTTTTTAAAGCGTGTGTGCACATGAATTGCAGGTGCCCTTGGAGGTCAGAGGCATCAGATCCTCCTGGAGTTAGTTAAAGGCAGTTGTGAGCTGCTTGATATGAGTGTTGGGAACTGAAAACAGGTCCTCTGCAAGAGCACTATATACTCTCTCTTCAGCCCCTTAACTTACTTTTTTCTCAGTTTTGTACATTTATATAATGAATTTTAGTCATTTCCACCCCCACTACCCCCACCCGACCCCGTTCCCCTCTGCAATCCTTCTCCCTCTTGCTGGAGCCCACCTTCCCAACAATCCCCCTCCTGCTTTTCACGTTTTCTTTCTCTATGTGGCCTACTGAGTTCAATTAACATTGTGTGGTGGTTTGAACGAGACTGTTCCCCATAGGCTCCAGGTATTGGAATACTTGACCCCAGTCGGTGGCATTGTTTGTGGAGGTTTAGGAGGTGTGACCTTGCTGAAGGAAGCACACTTGGATGGGCTTGGAGCATTCATAGCAGAGTCCCATTTCTAGTTTCTCTCTGTTTCCTATATGCTGGAAGACATGAGCACTCAGCTTTCCCCTCTGGCTGCCTCCTGCCACCATGCCTCCCTGCCATGATGGACTCTTACCCTCTGGAACCATAAGCCAATTAAACTCTTCCTTCTATAAGTTGCCTTGGTCATGGTGTTTTATCACAACATTTCTATAACTAATACCAGTTACTTATAGGTGCATAGGTGAGGGGTTACTTACAGGAGCATGGGCAATTTACCAGTGGCTACACCTCCAAAGAAAATGACACTCTTTCCAGAAATCATTTATTGCCAATAGTCCCTCAGAAAGGAGCAGAGCCTAATGGACCCCTCTCCCATTCATGATGAATTTAACATGAGGTCTGTCTATCCCTAATCACACCTTGGAAATATTAACATGTGGTGCCAGGCAGCATATCTCAAAAGACCAAAAATGAAAAAGTTTTAAAGGTGGTCCATGTGTGGTAGCACACACCTTTAATCCCAGTACCCAATACCCAGGAGACAGAGGCAGTCAGCTCTCTGCGAGTTGAAGGATGGCCTGCTCTACATAGAAAGTTTCAGACTGACCAGAACTGCATATTACCACCCTGTCCCAAAAAAACCAAAAGAATGAGGACTGGAGAAATAACTTAGCATTTAAGAGCACCAGCTGCTCTTTCAGAGAACCTGAATTCTGTTCCCAGCACCCACATGGCAGCTAACAACCAATTATAACTCCAGTTCCAGGGGATCCAATGCCCTTATCAGGTCTCCACCAGTTTGCACACAGGTGATTCACTTACATGCAGGCAAAACATTCAAACATATAAAAATAGTTTTTAAAAACCTAAAGGAAGAAAAAGTTTTAAAGGTGAGCGGGTGCCTGAGTAACCACAGAGGCTTTCCTCTAGCCTCCACATGCACATGCATACACATGCATGTGCACCCACACGTGAACATCCACATATCCACACAAATATTTAAAAGAGAAATGGAGACCAAGCTCTGAAGAGAAGACCCCAGCACCTAGCAATACAGCTGCAATGATCAAGCCACAGAGGTGGCTGCACCCAGCATCAGCTCCAGCCCTGCCCAGTACTGTGATTGGTCATGGGTCCCTGCCAGCAGGAATTGAGGCACAGGAAATGGAGAGGAAGGAAAGGAGTTGGGATGGGGCTCCAGTGAGGTGCCTACATTTATATCTCTCATCAAGGCTGGGTTCAAGCACCACCATGGATGCTAATGGATACAGCAAGTTGGGCAGTGCCACGAAGGAGGTCACTGGAGGTACAGGCAACGGGAACGCCTCATGGGTCTACTTGTGTCCCTACGTTCTAGTGTCTGGGTTTTGACTGGGGGAGAGAAGAAGAGACAAGAGAGAGGATGCCGGAGATGCTAAGATGTAGGCAAAAAGTGCAGAACAGTGAAACCAGCACTCCTAGGTATGGGGGTGTCTGAGACTTAGAGGTAGAGTGGATAGTGGATGGGTGAGCACTCCCCAGGGCCCTGGATTGGGAAATGGTGTGTCTGAGGTTCCCCCCCACCAACCCAGGTAAGCCTTGCTGGGGAGAAGGGCTGTCACTCCAGTCATAGACCCAATTAGACTGGCATAATTCTAAGTCTGTCACTTGAGTCATTTAGTTGGGAAACTATTTAGCCTGTGTGGACTTCAGTCCTGGGGGCCTCAGGAACCTATCTGTGTTCTGCTAGGGCACTGGGGACGCTGGGAGTCCTGCAAACAAAGGCTTTTCTTTCTGGCCCTGGCTGTCCTGGTGGTCACAGTGCTGTGGGCTCTCATTCTGAGCGCCCTGTTGTCCAAGGGTGAGTGATCTTTTTATTTGTCTGTGTGTGTGTGTGTGTGTGTGTGTGTGTGTCCATGAGTGCAGGTGCATACCTATGCCAGAAGAAGCTGGATCCCCTGAAGTTGGAGGTACAGGTGGTTGTGAGCTGCCCTAGGTGGGTGCTCTGCCAGAGCAGTCCATCCTCTTAACCTCTGAGCCATCTCTCCAGCCTCTGTGAGTGATCTTTTGATGAGGACAGATTGTAAACTGCCTGGAAGGTGCAAACCTACCTGCTCCATGGTGCACCACCAGCTAGGGCCTTGGTCCGTCACCCCAGTCTGAATGTCAACAGGATGTGTCTGTCTTCCAGCTGTGTGTATGCATTATACATGTGTGTGCCCTGTATGCCTGACCTGTGCCTCAGTCGGTACCAAGACACGGGTCCTGGGCAAGGGAAGGGTTTCCAGCTCCCTGGTGCTGCACCCATAGGAGCTTCTCTCTGCAGGCTCCACAGAACGCAGGACACTGCGCCATTACCACAGCCTGCTGAAAACTAACGGTGAGTGAAGAGCTGTAGCGCCAGCGCCCCCTGGCGGTGGGAGGAGAGACTGGTGTGATTCTGAGACTGGGTGGGGAGTGAACGGGTGCTGACTCTGGAGACCGGGTGTCCCCTGAGTCCCGCTAATGGCCCGGCGTGTGTGGCGGGGGTGGGCGGTCATTGCAGTGTCGGAGCAGAAGGTGCTGCTGGGTGCCTTGAAGGAGGAAGTTGGAGCCTGCAAGAGCTGCTGTGAGAAATGGGCTTGGAGGAGGCTTGAGGGCTGCGAGATTGGGAACTGGGGGAGATGGGTTGGGAGGGACAAGTTGGGGCGGGGCTGGCTGTCCTCAGAAGCTCTGCCCCACCCCTCTGTGCCTTTCCTAGGCTCAGAGACCAAAGCGCAGCTGCAAACCACACTCACGGAGCTTAAAGAGACGCAGGCAAAACTGATGGAGCAGGAGAGCACACTTAAGGAACTGCGGGAGCATGGTGAGTGCAGGATCTAACGACGACCCCCTGGAGTCCTGGTCACCATTGTGATCCCATCCTGCCTCCGTCCTGGCCCTGATCCCTGACCTTCACTACAACTCCTAACCACACCCACATCTGGACCTTCTTCATTAGTACAATCCATGGCCCTCTCATCACTGGTGTCATTTTATCTTTCACTACTGAGGACTGAACCCTGGGGTTTCACACATGCTAGGAAGGTGCTCTACCACTAAGATACCCCCAGACCCTCACTGGAAGTGGTTCTTGGCAGGGGCTCTACCACTGAGTCACACCCCTAGCCCCTCACTGTGGGATTCTAGGCAGGAGCTCCACCACTGAGCTGCATCCCCAGCCTCTCACTGGGAGATTCTAGGAAGGTGCTCTACCCCGAGCCACCCCCAGACCCTCACTGGGGGGTTCTTGGCAGGGGCTTTACCACTGAGTCACACTCCCAGTCCCTCGCTGTAGGATTGTAGGCAGAAGCTCTACCACTGAGCCACATCTCCAGCCCCTAATGGGGAATATAAGCAGGGACTACACCACTGAGCTATGTCCCCTCACTGGAAGATACTAGGCAGCTAAACCATGAAGCAACACCCTCAGGACTTTGCTGGGGAATCCTAGACAGGAGTTTTACCACAGAGCCATGCCCCTAGCCCCTAATGGGAGATTTTAGGCAGGAGCTATACTACTGAGCCATGCTCCCTCACCGAGGAATACTAGGCAGGAGCTAGGGGATACCACTTAGTCATATCCACAGTTCCTCACAGTTCCTCACTGGTTGGGGGGATCTAAGGAGGCACTCTATTGCCAAGCCACCTCCCTATCCCCTAACTGGGGGTTCTAGGCAGGTGCTCTACCACCAAGCTTTATCCCCAGAACTCGTTTTACATTTTATTCTGAGACAGAGTCTCACTAAATTGCTCAGGCTGGCCTTGAACTCTTTTTGTATCTCAGGCTAGCCTTGAACTTGTACTCCTCCTCTGCCTCAGTCTACCAAGTACCTGAGATTACAGACCTGCACCACGACACTCAGCCTAAAGTAATTCTTGATTCTAACACCAACAACGGGACATAGAGCTTGACCTAGACCTAAGTCCCAATCTTAATCCCAGCTATTAAAATCCATCATTTTACTCTATAGTGACCCAAGGCTTGGCTGAAGCAGGCAGAGATCGAGAGGATGTCCGCAATGAGCTGTTCCGAGCACTAGATGCTGTCAAGCACCAGAACAGTGAGCTAGAGAGGAAACATAGAGGGTGGGCAAGTGCACCCTGCCCAGAGGTTTCAAGCCTTCCCCAATCCACCAAGGCCCATCCTCCAGACTTTGGTTTCTCTTGCTCCTGCCCAGGGTCAGGGATCCAAAACTCTCCCTTGTACTCCCCTGACCCAATTTCATAACAATCCACCTCTCTGACCCTCACCACCCCACAGGCTCTTGCGAGCAATGCCCTGCATCGTGGCTTCCTTTCCAAGGCTCTTGTTACTATTTCTCTGAGTCACAGGCCACATGGGAGGCAGCACAGAGCCACTGCGCAGGCCACAGCGCCCACTTGGTGATTGTCGGGGGCCTGGATGAGCAGGTGCACAGCTGGGACTTGGAGGAGTAAAAGCAGTATTCACCCACGCTGCTGTGGCCCAGGAAGTGGGACAGGGCCAACTGACCTGGCATCTCCCCTCCCTTCCAGGGCTTTCTGACTCGACACACACGTAGCCGTGGTTATTGGCTGGGTCTGAGGGCCGTTCGCCATCTCCGAAAAATTCAAGGGTACCAGTGGGAGGATGGAGTCTCACTTACCTTCAGGTGAGGAGAAGGTTCCAAGAGAGACTCAAGGCTGGGTATGGTGATGCACACCTTTAATCTCAGCACTTAGGAGGCAGAGGCAGGTGAATCTCACAGAGGAGGCCAGCCTGGTCTACATAGTGAGTTCCAGGCCAGCTAAGGCTGCAGGGAGACCCTGTCTCAAAAAAAAAAAAAAAGGAGGAAAGAAAAGTGAAGGAAGAGGGACTTGGGG
>NW_008348083.1:130826-155014 GCF_000622305.1 Nannospalax galili
TGTCTAAAAAAAAAAAAAAAGGAGGAAAGAAAAGTGAAGGAAGAGAGACTTGGAGAGGGGATAAGTTAAATCCTAGGGGAAGTGAGATTTTTGCACATTTTTGTTGTTGTTGTTGTTGTGCTGGGATTAAAGGTGTGCTAATTTTGTACCTTTCTAAAGACTAGATTCGTGTGTGTATGTGTCTGTGTGTGTGGTGAATGCATAGCAGTGTCCTACTTCAAGTCTCCTACTCTGTCACTCTCTGCCTTATTCCATTGTGACAGTCTCCCAATGAACCTGAAGTTGAACTGGCTGATAGCCGAAAGCCCCATTGATTCTCCTACCTCCAGTCCCCACAGTGGTGGGGTTACAGGCACATATGTGGCCACACCTGGCTTTTTGTGCAATTACCGTGGCTCTGAACTTGGGCCCTCATGTTTGTACAACAACCACTCGTATCCATTGAGCCATCTTCCCAACCCCTGGACTACACTCTTGAGGATGGGAAAGCTAGACCCCAGGAATTGACTAAGGGTTAAGTTCTGAGCCCTACCAAAGGTACATTCCAGATACAAGTTCAAGTTAGACATTCAGGGTGACTAAGGTAGAACCAAGCAACAAATGAGCAAAGCCCTGGGAAGGAAGGCTGGATCCTAGGTCCATCCTCAGCCCAGATTCCCAGCAACATCTCACTTCATCATCACAGTCACTGGAACACCGGAGAGCCCAATGATTCCCGAGGACGTGAAGACTGTGTCATGATGTTGCACTCAGGACTGTGGAATGATGCACCATGTTCCAGTGAGAAGGATGGATGGATCTGTGAGAAAAGGAGCAGCTGTTGACCCTATCCAATGTCCCAGTGCCACATCCACTGCCTCAAGTTTTACTAAGCCACCACTACTAACAGCCACTCAGCTTGACCCAGCCCTGTCCAGTGCATGCTACGGCTACCTCAGCTCAAACTCACCAAAACCTCTTAAACCTGCAACCTAACTTGACATTTGTCAGACTCAAAGATCACTGCCATAAATCCCTGGTCATCCTATCGCCCACTTACCTTACTAGATACAATGACAAAACTGTTTTATTTTTCCTGCATCCCCCCCCCACACCCCGCAGCCACCAACCCATCCCTCTGACTGGGAGCTGTCTTCACAGACAAAAGAAATGTCAATAAATGTTTGAGAAATGAGTCTAGTCTGTTCAAAGCTCTATCCCAGATCCCTTATTGTGATCCCTTCGGGTGATTCATGACTTTTATAGATGACTCTATGATGTCAGTGGAAAACCTACCCTAGGCCAGGAGGACTTGAAGGTAGAAACAATTTCCCATCCTGCATTATTTCTTCCTTGATCCCTGCAAGGCACAGGACTTGACTCAGAGGGTGCAGAAGACATAGAATTTGGTCTTGACCAGTCTTTATCCCAGAGACTTCCTCTTTCAGGTATACGTAGACGACGCAGACACGAGGTGACCGGTGATGCAATGAAGAAGTGCGTGGAGGAGCAACACCTGAGCCATTTAGAGGGGCCACTGTCATCTTTAGGCAGAAATGTTATGCTGAGATGTTGCTGCAGCAGCTCAATGTTGTTACCTAGCAGGAGACTAACTTGGGGAGGGACTAACCATCAGAGCCTCAAAAGACAGGACATAAAGAACAATGGGTGACCCAGTTCAAGACTCCGAAACAGAGTGTAAAGGTAATGGTGGTGGTTAGACTGGTGATCAAGATAGAAAGAGAGGGGCTGGAGAGATGGTTAAGAGCACTGGCTGCTCTTGCAGGGGACCTGGGTTCAGTTTCCACATGACAACTAAAAACTGTCTATAACTCCATTTCCAGGGGATCCAACACCATCTTCTGGCCTCCACAGGCACTGCACACAGGTGGTGCACTTACGTGCAAGCAGGCAGAACACACATAAAGTAAAAAATAAGTTTTTTAAAAAAGGATATAAAGGGGCCAGGTATGGTGGCGCACGCCTTTGATCCTAGCACTTGGGAGGCAGAGGCAGGCAGATCTCTTCAAAATCGAGGTCAGCCTGGTCTACATAGCGAGTTCCAGGCCAGCTGGGGCTACAGGGAGACCCTGTCTCCGTAAGAAAAAAAAAAAAAAAGAATGCCAGTGGTGATCATCTCTAGAGGGACCAGCTCAGAGCCCCAGTAGGAGATGTAAGAGACAATAGGTGTTAGAGAGCTTGATCAGAATAAAGCAACTTCAAGACTCCCTCCAGGGAAGCATGCAAAGGATGGTCACCCTTTGCCCTAATAAACTTTTCAGCTTTAGAGGTACTTAAATTCTTAGGCAGATTTTTGCATCTTTTACATCTACTCTTTTATTTTTATTTTTTAAAATATTTTATTATTTTTACTTTATGTGTATGAGTGTATTGCCTGCATGTATGTGAGTGCACCCGTGTCGTGCAATGTCGCGGAGGTCAGAAGAGGGTCTTGGATTCCTCTGGAACTGGAGTTAAAGATGGTTCATAGCCACCATGTGGGTGCTGGGAATCAACCTGGGTCCCCTGCAAGAGCAGTCAGTGCTCTTAACCGCTGAGCCATCTCTCCAGCCCCTACTTTTTTATTTTTAAACTATTATTTATTTTATGGTATGAGTATTATACCTGCATATGAGTAAGTATCTGTGGTGGCCAGAGAGGGGGTCGGATCCCTTGGAACAGGAATTATGGACTGCTTCCATGTTGTTAGCTAGCAGGAAGACAGTTGCTAGCTGTCGTGTAAGTACCAGGATTTGAACCTGGGTCTTCTGTAAGAACAGGCAGTGCTCTTAACCACTGAGCCATCTCTCCAGCCCCTAACCTACTTTTTAAAAGATTGCATTTTCTGTACATGTGTGAGCATATGCATGCCATGGTTTATGGTGAAGGTCTGAGGACAACGTGCAGGAGTTGGTTCTCTCCTTTCAGCATGTGGGTCACAGGTATCAAAAGCACTGTTAGACTTGGTTGTAGGCCCCTTTACCCACTAAGCAATCTTAGTGGCTCTTATAAGTCCACTTTTTAATTAAAGATTTAGGAGTGTTGAGACAGGGTCTCCCTTTAGCCCCAGCTGGCCTGAAACTTGCTATGTAGACCAGGCTGGCCTTCATCTCCTAGAGATCCACCTGCCTCTGCCTCGCAAGTGCTGGGATTAAAGGCATGGGCCACCATGTCCAGCTAAAGAATTTTTTTGGTCTTTTTTGAGACAGGGTCTCCCTGTAACCCCAGCTGTCCAGGAACTCATGTAGACCAGGCTGGCCTTGAACTCACTGAGATCCACCTGTCTCTGCCTCCCAAGTGCTGGGATTAAAGGTGTGTGCCACCACGCCCAGCCTTAATTTTTTAATTATGTATATGTGTGTGTACATACGAGTGCAGTTTCCCACAGAGTCCTAAAGAGGGTGTTGGATCTCCTGGAGCCTGAATTACAGGTTGTGAGCTTCTTGATTTGGGTTCTGGGAACCAAACTCCTCTGCAAGAGTAATGTATGTTCTTAACTGCTGAGTGATCTTTCCAGGACCATTTTACCATTTTACTAACAAGCTGAATTCTGGGTAAAATGGGATTTATGCCCCCTTTCCTGGGATAACAGGAAATTAGCGTCATGACTCCTGGGACCAGGCTATTGCTGCTCAGCTTGCTCAGCTCTTTTTTGAGACAGGGTTTCCCTGTAACCCCAGCTGACCTGGAACTGGATTGTAGCCCAAATTGGCCTTGAACTCACAGAGATCCACCTGCTTATCCCAAGTGCTGGGATTAAAGGTGTGTACCACCAGGGCTGAAAAGACTCTTGATTTATGAATTTCTTTGTTCTCTATTATTAGAAAAACTTCAGGAAACTGCTTCCACATTGGAACATGGAATTTGGGGTAGCCTGAATCTGTATTCCTAGGCCATGGTCACTCTCTTATCCCCTTTGAGGTGAGAGTTATGCTTTTGCATCGACACAAGCAAAACATACACATGAAAGATAGCGCGTTCTTGATTGCTCTAATTAAACTCTTAACTGCTCACTTGATTAATGTGTGGAGTCTGAAATCTTTTGAGAGAGAGAGCTGGACTCAGGGGTTGAGACCAAAAGGAATTTGAGGCTTCCCTTCAACAGTTGCCCCACTGCAGGCTTTAAAGGCAGCACAATAGCCTACAGGAGGGAGAGGAGACACTGCCTTGATGGGAGCCACATAGTTCCTTCCATTAGGTGAAGCAGCCAGGAAACAGGAGCCAGAGAACATGGAGTTTGGAGAACCAATGAGATTTTCGGCAATTAAATCTTGGAAGAGGGAAGAGAGGAGCTTGACACCAAAGATCCAATGAGAGCCCAGCAAGACTGTGAAGCAGAAAGGTCTAGTGTATGCGGGAACTCACACAGGGATTCCAGTTCCGCAGATGCTGGCTTTAGCAGCTGGGGACTTCTGATCCAAATTCACCTTGCATTCCCAAAGATTCCTAGGATCTGGGGACTCTCTAAGAATTTCCAATGAAAAGAGGTTCAAATGGATATAATAAACGAGTAGCTGTTAGTTCTGTCCGACCCGGGTTCAGAATGAAAGGCTTTTGGATATCCTCTGACTGCCTGCCTGTGACAGATGGAGCAGAAGGAGGAGGACACTACTGATAATATTGAACAAATCCACCATCCATTAGAATCCCTCATGACCATCCCTAGTTGACACCACCCTCCAGTCCTGCCTGAGACCCCTCCTGCTTTTTAATTATTTTAATCACATTCTTGAGCGTGAGGAGGATGTGTATGCATGCATGTCAAGGACAACTTGCAGGAGTCAGTCCTCTCCTTTCACCATGTTGGGCCCTGGGTATCGAACTCAGATCATCAGGCACAGCAGCAGGCAACTTTACACACAGCCATCTTGTCTGCACTGATCTACTTTCTATCTTTATCAGTTTGACTTACTTTTTATAAAATTCCATAGACAAGGGACCACAAGAGGGGAGGAAAAGATGTTAAGGGAGGTGGGAAATAGGGTAGGGGTACATTGTAATAGGTAAACAGATGGGGATACTGAGAGAAGAAACGGTAAAGAAGGGCAGTGGGGCAGGAGAATGAGGCAGAACAAAGTGTAATGATACATATGTGTGAAGATCCCATGATAAAACTCATTACTTTGCAGGCAAAGATTGCTGGGGTTGGAGTGATGGTTCAATGGTTAAGAGCACAGGCGGCTCCTGCAGAGGGCCTAGGTTGGGTTCCCAGCACCCACATGGCAGCTATCCACAACTCCAGTTCCAGGGGAATCTGATGCACTCTTTTGATCTCCACAGGCATTGCATTACACAGGTGCACTTACATACATGCAGGCAATACACTCATACACATAAAAAAATAAATGATATTTTATATATATGAACACTGGCTGCTCCTGCATAGGACCTGGGTTCGATTTTCAGCACCCACGTGGCTGCTCACAACTGTCTGTAACTCCAGTTCCAGGAGATCCAATGCCCTCTTCTGGCCTCCACAGGCATTGCATGTATGTGGTGTACTTACATACATGCAGGCAAAACTCATATACATAAAATAAAAATAATTTTAAAAAAACTAGATTGCTAGGGACTGGAGAGGTGACTCGATGAGTAATAGTACTTGCTACGTAAGTATGAGGACCTCAGTTCAAATCCTGAGCACCTACATAAAGAGCAGGGCATGGCCACACATGCTCCTGTAACCTCAGCACTGTGACAGGGTCTGGAGGCAGGAGGATTGCTATTGCTGTAGCTTTCTGGCCACCAACCCAGCTCCAGGTTCAGGGAGAGACCCTGTCTCAAAGGAGTAAGATGGAGAGACTGATAAAACAAGTTATTCACTGTCTTTCTCCAGCCTCCACACACTTGCACCTGCACACATATGTGCACAAATACGAGAGAGAGAGAGAGAGAGAGAGAGAGACTAGATTGCTTATAATTCCCATCAACCCAGACAATAGAGAGCTGAGGTCTCTGGCTAGGGAGATAGTTCAGGTGGGTAAAGCACTTGCCTTATGAGCTTGAGGACCTGAGTTCAATCCCCAGAACCCATGATATACAATTGCCATCTTGCACTGGGGAGGTGGAGACAAGAGGACCCCTGGGGCCTGCTGGCCAGCACACTAGCCTAATTGATGATCTGCAGGTCAGTGTGAGACCCTGTTTCAAAAAACAAGGTGGGCTGGGCATGGTGGCACACATCTTTAATCCCAGCACTCTGGAGGCAGAGGCAGAGAGATCTCTGTGAGTTTCAGGCCAGCCTGGCATACATACAGAGTTCCAAGCCGGCCAGGGCTACAAAGTGAGACTGTCTCGAAAGAAAACAAACAAACAACAACAACAACACACACACACACACACACACAAAATGGATGACATCCTGAACATCATAGGGGGACCTCTAGCCTCCCCACACACACCAGCTCACACATGATCTACAGATATACATGTACCCACTTAAACATGCACATACGAAAAAGTCCATGTACATTGAATATATTCCATATATGCATTGAACCATACAAGATGCATAATCTATTATCTCTAGGCACTTTCAGTATAATATAGGGGTTTTTTTCCAGTGTAATTTTTTTGAGAATCACACAAACTGTTATGTGAATCAATAATTTGCCCCGTTTTATTGCTGAGTCATAGTCATTAAGTGATTGAACTACGTTGTATATGTCTGTCTACCTGTTGGTGGACATTTGAGTTGCTTCTAGTGTGAATTAGTATGAGTTAAGCTGCTGTTACTCTTATTTTACAGTTTTCTGTTGCTATAACAAAACACCTGAGACTGGGTCATTTATAAAGAATAGAAATTTATGTACTCTTTGGGGGGGGGGCTTTTTGCTATAGTAACATAATCTGGGCATGGTGGTTCATGCCTGTAGTCCAAGCACTTGGGAGGCAAAAAAAAGAATAGACATTTATGAGGCTGGAGAGATGACTCAGCAGTTAAGAGCACTGGCTGCTCTTGCAGAGGACCAGGGTTCAGTTTCCAGCACCCACATGGTAGGTAACAACTATCCATAACTCCAGTTCCAAGGGATCTCTTCTGGCTTCTGAGGGCATTGCACATACATGGTGCACTTACACACATGCAGGCAAAACACACATAAATGTAAAAATAAATCACAGGCTAGAGAGAGGGCTCAGCAGTTACGAGCATTGGCTGCCCTTGCAGAGGACCCAGGTTCAATTCCCAGCACCCACATGGCAGTCTGGGAACTCCAAAAAATTAAATAAGTAAATAAATATTTAAAAATTAAAATTTTGAATACATATGGGTAGGTGTATGTAAGTGCACCCATGTCATGCAGGGTCAGAAGAAGGCATTGGATCTCCAGGAACTGGAGTTATGGACAGTTGTTAGCTGCCATATGGTTGCTGGGAACTGAACTCAAGTCCTCTGCAAGAGCAGTTAGCGCTCTTACCCACTAAGCCATCTCTCCAGACCCAAGTGAGTGCTTCTTTTAGATTTGTTTATATTTGTGTGCATATGTGTGAGTGTTTATATGGGCTTGTTCATGTGGTTGCCTGTGGAAACCAAAAGAGGGTGTCAGGTTACATGATTGTGAGCCACCGATGAAGGTGCTGGGAAATGAACTCTGGTCATCTGCAGGAGTAAAACCAATCTTAACTGCTGAGACATATCTACAGCCCCATAGTGAGGGCCATTTTAACGCATGTGTTACCTGTTTCTCACTGCTAAAACAAAATACCCAAGGATGGATAGTTTAGAAAGAAAATATAGGGGTTGGGGAGATGGTTCATTGTATAAAGTGAATGTGAGTTCAGATCCCCAACACATATAAAAGTTGGGCACACAGGGCATGTCTATACCCCTAGTGTTAGGGAGAGGAGAGAGGTAGATTGAGCTTGTTGGGGATTCACTGGCCAAACAATCTAACCAAAACAGCAAGCTTCAGGTTCAGTGGGTGACCCTATCTTAGGAAAAAAGTGGAGGCTGGGGAGATGGCTCAGCAGTTAAGAGCTCTGGCTGCTCTTCCAGAGGACCCAAGTTCAATTCCCAGCAATCACACAGGGTGGGTCACAACTGCCTGTAACTGACACCTCTGGCTTCTTCTGACACCTGTACTCATGTGCACATACCCACACACAGCAGCACTCAAGAGGCAGAGGCAAGATGAAGCTCTGTGAGACTGAGGCTAGCCTGATGTACATAGTGAGTTCCAGGTCAGCTGGGGCTGTGTGAAAAATAAGGTGGAAAGTGATAGAGGGAGACACCCAGTGTTGACCTCTGGCCTTCACATGCATATGTTTACACACAGATAATTAAATAAGTAAATAAATATTAAGAATTAAAAATTGAGTTTTAAAAAAAAGCAAAGAGTTTTATTTAGCACAAAGTCCAAACACCGTGATGCCAGCTCCAGTGAGGGCCCCTCCGTCACAGCAGGGCACGGCAGGGTAGCACTGTGCCGTGGTGGGGATTTGTGCATTGCTCATTTTTCTGGTTGCTGTCACAAAATACCCAACAAGTAACTGAAGGAAGAGTTTTGGGGGTTTTGAGGGTTTTTTTTCTGGTTCACAGTTCAAAGGTTTAGTCCATCATGGTGGGAAGTCATAGAGGCAGGTGAGGCAGCTGGTCACATTGTATCCACAGTCAGGAAGCAGAGTGCTGGTGCTCAGCTCCCTTTGCCTTTTTACTCAGTCCAGAACTCCAGAGCATGGGATGCTGCCACCCATATTCAGGATGTATCTTCCCACCTCAACCCAACCTAGAAACTCCCTCACAGGCATGCCCAGAGGTTTGTCTCCTAAGTGAGTCTAGATCCTGTCAAGGTAAGTGTGGTGGTCTGAATGAAAATTTCCCCATAGGCTCTAGGTATCTGAACACTTGGTCCCCAGTTCATGGTGCTGTTTTGGAGAGGGCATGGACCCTTTATGAGGTGCGGCCTTACTGGAGGTAGCATATGACTGGAGGCAGACTTTGAAAGGTCATAACCTTGCCCCATTTCCATTTGCTCTCTGCTTCCTGCATGTACTTGAAGACATGCGCTCTCAGCTCCTGCTGTAGCTGCCTCCTGCCATGCCTCCCCATCATGACAGAATTTTATCCCTTTGTAACTATAAGCTCAATAAACTCTTCCATCTATAAATTGCCTTGGTCATGACATTTTATCACAGCAACAGAAAAATAACTAATACACTAACATTCAATAGTAACCATCACAATCAAGATGGTGTGATCAACCATCACAACTACGCACAGAACAAAGAAACTGTCAGTTTCCCAAAGTGCCTGCATCATTTGAACACTCCTACCCCCTACCCATTGAAGGCTCAGGAAACAACTTGGAAGAGGAGTCAGAAAAGATGTAAGAGCTGGAAGACATGGAGAAAGGCTTTGAAATGCTATCTCCTGGGTATGACACAGCCATTGCAAACAATCTCACAGCCACTTGTGGTTACCGGCACAGGACCTGCACAAGACAGGGCCTGTCAGTAGTCAATGGTGAACGGAGGAGGGACTCACAAGTCATACCCCTCCCTTCTGAACGCCTGGCCACTCAGGGATTCAGTTAGGTACTAGTTACCTATCTGTTGCTGTGATAAAACACTGACCAAAACCAAGTTGGGGAGGAAAAGATTTATTTCATCTTACAGTTCACAGTCCATCTTGAGGGAAGCCAAGACAGGAGCTCAAGGCAGAAACCTGGATATAGAAACTGAGACCATGGAGGAATACTGCTTACTGGCTTACTTAGTTACTTTTCCTATGCAGCCCAGACCCACCTGTTCAGGGATGGTACCACCCCCAGTGGGCTGGACCCTCCTGCTTCAATTAACAATTAATCCCTCAGAGACATGTCTATAGGCCAATCTCATGGAGCAAATTCCTCAATTGAGGTTCCTTCTTCCCAGGTGACTCTAGTTATTGTCAAGCTGACAAAAACTAACCAGCACACATACCCACTGATGAGCCCGCCAGGCTCCGATGGTTAGTTCCAAACCCACTACACAGACAGCCCTGGTTAAACTCAATAGGTTACAAAACAAAAGAAAAAGACATGTGGGAAAAGGACTTGTAGGGATGAGGGAAGTTAAAGAGGATGGGGTGGGTTCAAAGGGGGTGGAGAGTGACAATCAGAACATACTATGTACATATATGAAATTGTCAAAGGATAAACTTAAATTTGTTTGGTTACTCTGTGTGTATGTATGTCTGTGCCTGCCAAGGCACACCCATGGAGGTCAGAGGACAACTCTCAGGAGTCGGTTCTCTCCTTCTACCATGTGGGAGATTAAGCTCAAGTCATCAGGCTTGCTGGCCCACACTGTTAACCTGAGGTCTCACTCCCACCAGCAACACCTAGGCACCCCAGGGGCTTGAGCAGGAAATTTTTGAGCCTAGAGTTTCTGCAGCTTTGAAACCCAGGAAGAGTTGTTTATTTTGGAGAAGAGAAACAGAGGAAGTGAAAACAGAAGTTGAGGCAGATAATACACAGGAAATAGTAGTTAAGCGTGTTTGCTTGCACGTGGTTTTGTGGGATTAGATTAAGAGGGAGGGGAAGGAAGCAGGGTCCCTATGTGGTTTAGGTTTTGTTCTGTTTTAGTTTTTTGCTTTGTCTGAGACGGAGGGCGTCTCATCTAAGCCCCAGGCTGTCCTCAAACTATGCAACCCAGGCTGGCTTTAAATGGACACACCTCCTCCCTCTGCCTCTTGAGTGCTAGGCATGTCCAGCTCAGAGGTCACTTATATTTGGAATTTCAACCCTAGAAAAGGGAGTAAAAAGAGTTAAGGACCTCGCAGCTGATTACATTTCCTGACAGCTGTGAACACAGCACCAATAAACATGGATGTGCAAGTGTCTCTGTAGCAGAAGAGAATCCTCAGGTATATGCCCAGAGTGGTGTGTAGGTGGGTCGTATAGCAGATCTCATTTGAAATTTTTCAGACGCCTCCACATAAGCTCTCCATAGTGGCCCACCACATCCTTGCCAGGATTTGTTGTCAGATTTGTATTTTAATTTTTTTAAATCCCACTATTTATTTACGTATGGGAGGATACCACAGCGTGCTTGTGTAGGTCAGAGAACAACTTGCAGGAGTCAGCCATGTGGGTCTCAGGGATCCAACTCAGGTTTTCAGTTTCAACAGCAAGCCCCTTTACCTACTGAGCCATCTCACCATTGCTGGTCAGATTTCTTGATGGTAACCACTCTGACTGAGATGTCCCTTCAACAGATGAATGGATAATGAAAATGTGCATATTCACGGTGGAATTTTATTCAACTGTAAGGAAAAATGAAATTAGCAGGAAAAATAGATGGATCTGGAAAGTATATTAAGCAAAGTAACCCAGACTCAGAAAGACAAAAATTTCATGTCATCTCTCATAAGCAGACCTTAGCTTATAATGTTTATATGTATGTATATAAGTGGGGTTGAGTGTGGTATATGCTTTGAAAGGAGAAAGGAAACCACAAGAAAAAGTTTTGAGGGGCCCGGTGTGGTGCACACCTTTAATACCAGCACTCAGGAGGCAGAGGCAGGCACAGATCTGTGAGTTCAAGGCCAGCCTGAGCTACACAGTGAGATCTTGTCTCAGAGAGAGAGAGAGAGAGAGAGAGAGAGAGAGAGAGAGAGGGAAATTTTAAGGAATGAGGGTGCAAAGTAGGACACATGAGACATTGAAGCAGAAAAGAGACTATGAGGGTGGGTGGAAGGGTACAAGGCATGGCAGGAAGATAGACAAAAGGGGCCTGAGGAGATGGCTCAGCAGTTAAAGAGCACTGGCTGCTCTTACAGAGGACCCAGGTTCAGTTCCCAGCACCCACACGGTGGCTAACAACCATCCATAACTCCAGTTCCAGGGGATTTGTCACTGTCTTCACACAGGAAAAGTACACACATAAAAATTTTTTTTTAACTAAATAGAAGCTGGGTGTGGTGGTGCACACCTTTAATCCCAGCACTCAGGAGGCAAAAGCAGGCAGATTTCTGTGAGTTCAAGGCCAGTCTGTTGTACATAGTGAGTTCCAGGACAGCTGGGACTACAGGGAGACCCTGTCTCAAAAAGACAAAAAAAATTAAATAGAAAACTTGGTAAGATAAATATGGAAGATATGAACTGTAGAATCTAGCAAGGGGCTGTTCATTCCAAAATTCAAATTTTCTACATGCTTGAAAGTTGTTCTAATGAAATATGGAGATTTGGGTGGTGATTACTGCTCTCTTGGGGTTCACAGCCCAGCAGGAGTGGGGAGGGAAGCAGCATACTTGTGTGAGAAGGTTGCAAGTGAAAAATTCTAGAAAAGCACATCGCCTTTCCCTGCATTTACGGCATGGCAGAGGGGGTTTGGAGAGTGAGGAAGAAAGTAGGGTCTGCCTTAGAGAAGTCAAAGGGGCTCACCTTTCAGTTTCCCATCCCCAATACTTCACAAGAAGTTCCCACCAAGCTGTCCCCAGAGCAGCCACAAAACCCAACAAGTCTCCAGAGTAGCCATGTGACTACCTTCTCTGGGGCAGAGTCAGAGACTCCCCAAGACCTTGAAGCCCAGATAGGACTCCTCCTTGCACCCACCAGTCCCACCATCACTCTACTTTCCAAGGAAATGGGTTAGAGGCAGAGCAGTGCAGCCTTTCCAACGTCCTACTGCTCTACTCCTGACTGCGGAAACCCCCTCAGAATCCTAGTTCTTCTTCCCAGGAAAGCTGAAAGCAGGTGGGGAAGGCCCCAGGGGCTCTCCAAACAGAGAACAGGCTACTCTTCTCCAGCTTTGGGTAACCCCTTCCCTCTTGGACTCACTAGTCCAATCCCCCACAAGGCCTAGATTCTTGCCTCTTCTGTGGTCCAGAGCTGGACACCGTGTTAAAATGAATGTACTTCCAGATGCTGAAAGCTCAGCGTGAGAACCCGGTGTTTGCTGCTGAGAGCTTGGATACAAAGCTTTGCCTCTCTGAGCTTCAGTCTCCACATCCATCCAGTGAGAGTAACAAAGCATCTACTTCCCCACCGGTCCAAAGGATGCTCCACATCCTAGTCCTAGAACCTGCAAAGGCTACATCATCTGGCAAAATACATCCTGCAGGTTCAAGTAACATTCCCTCATGGAGGGACACGCAAGGTTCTGCCTGTGAGGACTGATAGGCTGGTAACAGTTGCGGGGGAGAGGGGGGAGCTCAACAAGGCCCCTCCATCCCTGAGCTTGATCGGACAGTGGGGAGAGGTTCATGACAGCCCACTGTTCCCTGAGGACTGATAGGCAGTTAATGTTGCTAAAAGGAAGGAGCTCACCAGGCCCTGCCCCTCCCTGAGCTTGATAGACCATTAACAGTTCCAGAAGGGGGACTCACAAAACCCCCTCCATCCCTAAATTTGATCAGTTAATAGTTGGTTGGGGGAGGGGCTCATGAGGGTCCACCTTTCCCTGAGGATTGATAGGCAGTTAATGTTGCTACAGGGGTGGGGTATAGTAGGCCCCGGCCCCTCTCTAAGCTTAATAGACAGTTAATAATTGATAGGGGAAGGGTCATAAAAGCCCACCTTTTCCTGAGGACTTATAGGCAAGTTAACAGTTGTTAGGGGCAGGGACAGTTAATGGTTTCTGGAGGGGGTGGGGCTCACCAGGCTCCACCCTTCTCTGAGAATTGATGGGCAATGAATGATTGTTAAGGTGGAGGGACTCACTAGACCCCCCCACCTCTGAGAATGAATAGGCAGTTAAGGGTTACTTGTGGGGAGGGGTTCACAAGGCCCCGCCCATTCCTGGTGATTGATACAGTTAATTGCTGCTGGGTCAGGGTGGGGGCGTTGAGGGAGTCACCAGGTCTCACTCCTTCCCGAGGATTGATAATGGAGGGGGTGGGGCTTACCAAGCCCTGCACTTGATAGACAGTTTAAATGGTTGGTGGTTGGTAGGGGAGGGTCTCGTGACACCCCACCCATCCCTGATGATTGATAGTCAGTTCATTGGTTGCTAGCTAGGAAGAGGGAGACATTTTCTACAGTGGTGTAGCCACAGTTGGGTTGCCCATGCTCCTGTAAAGTAACCCTAATTAAGCTCATTATCTACACACACACACACACACACACACACACACACACACACACACGGGAGAGACAAGGAAATGGAAGGGGGTTACTTGGGAAAAGGAAGAGGACCAACAGGAGGGAGACGAGAGGGCAAAGGAGAGGAGGATGATCAAAGTACATTATAGAAAATGCCATACAAACCCCATTATTATGTACAATTAATACATGCTAATAAAAAAATAAACTTTTAAAGGGATGGGGAAGTGGCTCGGTTGGTACAGTGCTTGTCTGTCATTCACAAAGCCCTGGGTTCCATCCCAGCGCACATAAACTTGGCATGGTGGGGCACACCTGTCATTGAAGGACTTGGGAGGCAGAGGCAGGAGGGTCAGAAGTTCAAGATCATCCTCAGCTACATGGTAAGTGTGAGACCAGCCTGAGGATTATGACATCATATATATGCGTGTGTGTCTTTTTTGAGACAGGGTCTCTCTGTAGCCACAGCTGGCCTGGATTCACTATGGAGACCAGGCAGGCCTCAAACTCATAGAGATCAGCTGGCCTTTGCCTTCCAAGTGCTGTTGTCCCAAATTTTTGAAAATCCTCTTAAGGGGCTGGAGAGATGGCTCAGCAGTCAAGAACACTTGCTATTCTTCCAGAAGACCTGGGTTTGATTCCTAGCATCCACGTGGTGGCTAACAACCATCCATAATTCCAGTTCCAGGGTGTCCGACACCCTCTTCTGGCCTCTGCTTAGGCATTGCACATACACGGTACACTTACATATATGCAGGCAAAACATACCATGTAAAAGATTAAAATGATAAAATATTTTTTAATTAAAAATAGAGGGCTGGAGAGATGGTTCAGTTAAGAACACTGTTCTTGCAGAGACCCGGGTTCAGTTCCCATCACCCACATGGCAGCTAGCAGCTGCCTGTAACTCCAGTTCCAGGGGATCCAACGCCTTTTTCTGACCTCCATGGCCATTGCATGAAACGGGTGCACTTACATTCAGGCAATACACTCATCCACATAAAATAAAAATAATAAGCAAAATATTTTTAAAAACTTTTAAGGAAAAAATCATGGAATAAATTTATAAAATACAAATCTGTACACCTGTGAGATGCAAATGCCTCTGATAATGTAAGGTATATAATATATAATACATAGTATTTTAATTTTTTGTTTATTATTTTTATTTTATGTATATGTATGTAAGTGCACCCATGTCCTGCAGTGCCATCAGAGGACAGAAGAGGGTTTCGGAGCTCCTGGAACTGGAGTTACAGACTGTTGTTAGCTGCCATGTGGGTGCTGGGATTCGAACCAGGGTCTTTTGCAAGAACAGCCAGTATTCTTAACTTCTGAGCCATCTCCCCAGCTCCCATGTTTTAAATTTTTAAATATTTTACTTATTATTTTTATTTTATGTATATTAGTGTATTGTCTGCATGTAGGTAGGTATACTTGTATCATGCAATGTGTAAGGAGATCATAAGAGGGTGTCAGATCCCCTGAAACTAGATTTATGGACTGTTACTAGCTACCATATGGGTGCTGGGAATTGAGCCCAGGTTCTCTGCAAAAGCAGCCAGTGCTCTTAACCACTGGGCCATTTCTCCAGCTCCAGTATTTTAATTTTTTTAAATTATCACTTTTGAGGTTACATCACACAATTTAGTTCATTGAAAGGTATCTATAAGGAGGTTCTGCTGAAGCTAGATAAGGCCTGAATTTTAACAATATTGGCTGATGAAAAAGATGGCACAATTATATTTATGTCCCTGGTTTATAACTGTCTTCATAGGAAAATAAAATACCAGTTATAAAAGATTTAGATTTATTTCTTTTTTTTCTGAGATAGGTCTCATGCAGTCCAGGCTGGCCTCAAAACTCACTATGTAGTCCTGGTTGACCTTGAACTTATGATCTTCCTGCCTCCACCTCCACAGAACTAGTATTATTGATGTGCGCTGCCACACTCAGTATTTCAGGTGATTTTCGAATACTATACACTTCACCGAGTAGAGTACGTCCTCAAGCCCCTCACTGGGGGATTCTAGGCAGGGGCTCTACCACTGAGCCACACCCCAGCCCCTCACTGCCTAGTGCTCTACTCCTGGTTTTTATACCCAGCTCTTAAATGTTAATTTGTGAGACTCCCTGAGTGCAGGTAAACACAATACAACTTTAAAAGGACAATGATCAATGTCATAACTGGAAACAGTTTCACAACAAGACACTTCCTGTAAAAGGCAGAGACCTGGAGGATGAGAAAGGAGCCTTTCCTCCACCAGCATCAAGACAATCTGGTCCCTGCGGTTGATGGGAACAAAGCGAGGATGCTGCAGGATGGGCAACAGTGACAGGAATTCTGGTGGGGTGTTGAGAGTTGGAAGTTTAGGGTTTTTTTTCCTCTTTGAACCTTTGGGTGGGGTGATGGTAAATTATGGAAGAAACACATTTCAGAAAATAGTGTTACAAAGGTTCTGTTTGTGCCCCCACTCTACTCCATGCAGCACTGTGCTGAGTGAGTTTTGTGCACAACTGTGTGGGAGAATGCAGTGGGGTAGACCTGCTGTCCCAGCTACCAGGAAGCTGACCAGGAAGATCACTTTATCTTAGGAGCTCCACACCAGCCTGGTTAACATAGTAAGACCCTGTTGAAGGGAACCAAATAGTATAAAGAGAAGAGACTGGGCAATGTAGAGTTAACTGGACAGCTTCTTTGGAAGGTCACAAGCAAGCTGGAGGAATGCCACAAAGTTCCTTGCACACAAGGAACTGTGTGGAGGTGTCAGCCAGCACACTGAACCAACACAACCTTCATCTTGAGCTTGTTTTTCCAAAGCCCAGAATGTCCTTGAAGATAGTAACCATAGCAGGACTTTGTACCTAAATAAGAGCTGAGACAAAGTAGCTGGGGAAAACATTTGTGTCCTGTGAGAAATCCCATACTGTGCTTCTGCTTCTCCTGCTGTAATTGTTTTGCAAGGAAACAAAAAGGGAAAGCAAAAAAGCGCTGAAGGCTCTCACCCTGGAGGTGCTAAGCCCTCTGCTTTCTCTGAAATAAGCATTCCTGTGTCAGTGGTTACTTTCCGATCTGAACATCGACATCCTGTCTCAAAAAAGGAAGAGAAGGAAGGAGGAGGGGGAGGAAGGAAAAAGAGGAAAGAAAGAAGAGAAAAAGAGGGGAGTAAAGGACAAGAAGAGGAAGGAGAGGAAAGAAAGGAGGGTGTATTAGTTACTTTTCTGCTGCTGTGATAAAACACCATGTCCAAGGCAACTTATAGAAGAAAGAGTTTATTTGGTTTATGGTTCCAGAGGGATAAGAGTGGTGAGGGAAATATAGCTGCAGGTGGCCAGAGCAGGAAACTGAAAGATCATATCTTCCTCAGCAAACAGAGAGAGAATGAACTGGAAGTGAATGAGGCTATGAACTCAAAAAACCCACGCTCAGCAACATGCTTCCTCCAGCAAGGCCACACTTCCTAAAGCTCTTCAAACAGTGCCATCAACTGGAGACCAAGTGTTTAAATACCTATGGAGACATTCCTCATTCAAACCACCATGGGGGGAGAAGGGGGGGATAAAGGGGAGGAGAGGAGAAACAGAGGGAGAGAGGAGAGGAATAGAGGAGGGAGGGGGGAGAGGGGACAAGGGGGAGGAGGAGAAAGAGGGGAAAACGAAAAGATGAAGGGGCGAGAATGTAGTTCAATGACAGAGTGTCTGGTGTGTATTCAAGGCCCTGGGTTCCATCACCAGCAGAGAGGCAAGAGGGTTGCTCCCAGCACTACGCTGGCTAATCCAGGGAGCCCTAAAGCAAACATCATGGATGGGGTAGAAAAATACATACTGCTATACCCAAATCTCTAAAGGTCAGGGACTGGGTCCCTAGGTTAGGATCTGGGGGAGGGGATCCCATCTTCCCTACTTCCTAAGAGGATAGGGTTTGGGTCAATAGTGTCAATGCAGAAAAATTAATTAGGGGCCTAAAGAGATGGCTCAGGAGTTAAGAGCACTGACTGCTCTTGCAGAGAACCCGGATTCTGTTCCCATTACCTACATGGTGGCTAACAACCTTCAGTAACTCCAGTTCCAGGCCCTCTTCTGGCCTCCATGAACACTGTGCACATGGTACACTTACACACAGGCTAAACACACACACACATAAAAATGAAAATAAATTTTAAAAATTTTAAATAATTAAAAAACTGACAGCCCTCACCTCAAAACAAATGGTTTGCTCTAGAGCTAAATATGAGTACCCTTGGTCCAGGAAGGCAAATTCAGGTTATCCCATTTTCTGTGTTGCAACACAGTAAACATTTCATGGCGTTTATAGAAACAGAACAAATAAAATAAGTCAAAACACACAGGTAGGCGAGTTACAGCAAAGTGGGGAAATATGTTCTAAGCCTCAGATGCTGTCTGATGACATGATTAGCCTTTCATTTGCTAGAAGCTAGGGGTCTGTTTCTATATTCCAAAAGTATTTACCTAATAGTCACAAGGGCATTAGGTCGCACACAGAGGTGGGCAATAAATTGGTTTAGGGGATTAAAATAGTTAGCTCCAAGATAATTTGCTCTGGACTTGCAACATTGAACTTTCCACAATTAATTGAAGTTTTAATCAGTCATGTAGAATGTTTAACATGGGTAGGACTTTTCTCTCAGAATCTCAGTTAACACTAGGGTGGGTTCTGGGAGTTCTATGTTCTTGAGTCCCTAAGAAGCTGGGACCTGGGTCCCTAGGGTTGGATCTGGCATACTGAAAGGAAAGACTATAGGTGGTTTGTGAAGGGCTGGGGTCATAGAGGCCTGACTTTCTGGATCTCAGAGAGACCAGGGAGATGAGAACAGGGGTTTCTGAACGTGGAGCCTAGAGTCCAGGATTTCAGAGGCTTTGAGGACTGGGAGTTCACCATGGAATGCCCCATAGCCTCAACAACCCTCACTTATTCTCAATGAGAAATTCCCGGGTCTCCCAGTACAGCCCAGGGCTAGCCTCAGAAGTTCCAGGATGCAGTATCTCAGCCTTCTTGTTCCCAGTGTCAGATAGATAGATGACAGATGATAGATAGATAGATAGATAGATAGATAGATAGATAGATAGATAGATGATTGATAGATAGATAGATGGTAGGTAGATAGATGATAGATAGATATATGATAGATAGATAGATGATAGATAGATAGATAATTGATAGATGATAGATAGATGATAGATGATAATAGATAGATAGATGACAGACAGATAGACAGACAGACAGATAGCTGACAGACAGACAGACAGATAGCTAGATAGATGATAGATAGATTAAGGATATGGACAGAGGAAGATAAGAGAAAAGGAATGACTGCTAAGCAGATGAAAAGATGGAAGACTGTAGGTGGGTGGATTGCTAAGTGGGTTGACAGATGCAAGCATAGGTGCTGGCTAGACACATGGATGGATGGTTGTATATAAGGGTGGGGATATGGATGGATAAGCAGGTATGTAAGATATCTGGGGCTTACCAACTAGGGAAGTCCTATTGAGGCAATCAGCTGACGTTCCATTGAAGGAATTTTTTTTTTGTCTTCTTTGAGACAGGGTCTCCCTGTATCCCCAGCTGTCCTGGAACTCACTATGTAGACCAAGCTGGCCTTGAACTCACAGAGATCCGCCTGCCTCTGCCTCCCTGGGATTAAAGGTGTGTGCCACCAAGCCCGGCTTGAAGGAATTTTTGTATCATGGGATAAACAATAGTAACCCCTTCTGGAAATGGTTCAATTTCTAGTTGTTCTCAAGGACACAAAGTTTTTATACTTGAGCTGTTTTTCTGTTCTCTTTCCTCCCTGTCAAGGGGGTAGGGGGCAGCCCATTCCCAAACAAGTGGCCTTGTAAGACACTGTGAGGCAACATGCTTGGCTCTGAAGTGTGTGTGCGTGTGCGTGTGTGTGTGTGTGTGTGTGTGTAAACCCTGCTTCCAGAGCCAGCTTCTCAGTGAACTTAAACAATATGTGATAATTCACCAATGTAATGTATATTACAAACCCATGTCCATGTTTGGATATGTCTACTTTTCTCCTCTGAGTATCTTTTTCTCTTAACCCCTGTGCTTGAATTCTGTGTTCAAAAACTGCCTTTTGGTAAAGTACAACACCACCTTAGAGAAACCCACACCCACACGCTCAGATTCTCCCCTGAAGCACTTTTTTCTTCCTTTTATTTTAGCATGCAAAGTAGCAGCTTTTCTATTCCCCCCCCAAAAAAAAACAAATAAAAAATGTACTACAGTGATATATTTATTTACGTGTGTGGGAGCATGCCTGCCACTGCGAAATTGGGGAGGTCAGAGGACAACATGTGGGAGTCAGTTCTCCCATCAAGTGGATTCTGGGGATCAAACTCAGGTCCTTGGGATTCTGGAAAAGCAACTATACACACTGAGGTATCTTGTCAGCCCTATTTTTATATATGTAATATTTTAAATTTTTCATTCATTTATTTTTATTTTATGTGTATGAGTGTTTTGCCATATGTGTGCAAGTATATCACATGTGAGAAATGCCTGAGGAGGCCAGAAGTGGGCATTGGATCCCCTGAGTTATGGAGTTATGGGTGGTTGTTAACCACTGTGTGAGTGCTGGGAACTGAACCCAGGTCCTCTGCAAGGGCAGCCAGAGCTCTTAACCACTGAGCCAGCTCTCCAGCCCTTATGTATGTGTATTTATGTGGAAATGAGTATGAGTAGATGCCAAGAAACTAGTAAGGGGTCAATAAAGGGAGAAAAGGCAACTAGGGAAGATGGGGTAGGGTTAATAACAGACACATGTGGTCAGAAAGCGGAAAGGGAATAATGAGGATGGAAGAATTTAGGCAGGAATGGGGATGGGGATGGGAGATGGGGAAGAACAGAGAGGATCAATCAAAAACAAGTATGGGGGCTAGAGATAGCTCAGCAGTTAAGGCACTTACTGCTCTATCAGAAGACAAATTCAGATCTCAGCACCCACGTGGGGTGGCTCACAAACACCTGTAACTCCAGGCCTAATACCCCTTCTGGCCTCCATGGGCACCTGTACATACATGTGAGTACACATACACACATACACACATGCACACACACATACACACACACACACAAATAAAACATAAAAATGTAAAAATAAATTAATAAATATTTGCAGCTAAGATCTGCATATAAAAGAGAACATGTGGGGCTGGAGAGATGACCTAAGTGGTTAAGAGCACTGGCTGCTCTTGCAGAGGACTTGGGTTTGGTTCCCAGCAGCTACATGGTGGCTGACAACCATCTGCAACTCCAGTTCCAGGAGATCCAATGCCCTCTTCTGGCCTCTATGGACACTGCATGCATATGGTGCATATAAAACACTCATATACATAAAGTAGAAATAAATAAATCAAAGAAAAAAATTTAAGATTAAAAATCTCTTTCGGCTGCTGAAGGCATAGAGCTGTGCCTCTGTTCCTGTCCTCACTGACAATACCACCTCCCCAATTTCTCGGCACCCCACCCCTAACACACAAACAGAAACAGCCTTGGGCTCTGGCCCTCTTCCTGTTCACCTGCTCTCTTGCAGGCTAAGACTAGGGAACAGTGTGGAGAGATGCATGTGGCTATAAGCTTTAGAAATGGGGCAAGTCTGGAGGCTGAGGAAGACTATCCAGAGGGCTGTGACAGCTCAGAAGATATGCCTAACTCAGCCTTGAAGGTTCAAGAAGATGTCTGTGCAGATGAGACTCCATGCCAAGGAGATCTAAAGCTCTGAACCTAGGGTAGAAAGGAGTCATGGTTGTATGCAAGGAGAAAGCACAACCAACTGGCTGGGGTGCAAGGAAGGGACTGACGTTCAGTCTCAGGGAGACCAGGTTGTTTACCAGGAGAAAGGAGTTGGGACATGGAATTGAAGCAATAGAGAAGATGAAAACATGATGATCAAGGGCTAGGGAGGTATCTCAGTGGGGAAAGTGCCTTCTACACAAACATGGGGACCTGAGTTTGGATCCTGTGGTAGTTTGAATGAGAACATCCCCCATAGGCTCAAGTATTTGAACACTTGGTCAGTTGGTGGTGCTGTTTGGGGAGGGTCATGGAACCTGTAGGAGGTGTGGAGGAAGCATGTCACTGGAGTGGGCTTTGAGAGTTCATCGCTTTGCCCCACTTCCAGATTCCTCTCTCTGCTTCCTGCACCTGCTTGAAGCTGTAAGCTTTCAGCTTTCCCATCATGTCCACCATGATGGACTCTTATCCCTCTAGAACTATAATTCCAAATACACTCTTCCATAAGTGGTCTTGGACATGGTGTTTTATAACAGCAACAGAAAAGTAACTAATACAGAGCCTCAGCACCTACATAAAAACCACACACGGCAGGACATGTCTGTAAACCCCATACTGGGGAGATAGAGACAGAAGGATCTCTGAGGGTTTGCTGGCCAGCCAGTTTAGTCAATCAGTGAGCCCCAGGTTCACTCAGAGATTCTGTCTCAAAAAATAAGGTAGAGCTGGGCATGGTGGTACACACCTTTAATCCCAGCACTTGGGAGGCAGAGGCAGGTGGATCTCTGTGAGTTCAAGGGCAGCCTGGTCTACATAGTGAGTTCCAGGACAGCTGGGACTACAGGGAGACTGTCTCTAAAAGACCAAAAGACCAAAAAAAAAAAAAGGTAGAGCCTGGAGTCTGGAGTGGTGACAAACACCTTTAATCTCAGCACTCAGGAGGCAGAAGTAAGTGAACCTCTGTGAGATCAAGGCCAGCCTGGTCTACATGGCAAGTTCTAGGCCTGCTGGGGCTACAAGAAGACCCTATCTTGTGGTAGAGGAGAGCATCAACCTCTGGCTTCCACAGGCACAGGCACATGCACAGGTATACACACACACACACACACACACACACACACACACACACAATGAATGTGGAAGGTGGACCCTAGGAAGGAGGTAGCGCAGATACACAGGACTCTGACCTGTGACCAGGTGGTGGTGAAGACACCATTCTCTGCCTGGCTTGAGTCATGGGCATACTCTGCTCCAGCAGCACTGGCTTCCTCAATGTTTCTCCAACACACCAAGCACTGCCAGTCCTCAGGAATTTTGTTCCAGCTGTTTCTTCTGCCAAGAGCGCCTTTCCCTCACAATACACCATGACTACTACCATCTCCATAGCCTGGTTCTTTCATACCCTTCAGGAGCCTCATCTCAGAGATCTTTGTCTGATCATCCTGCCTGAACAGCATCTGTGTCGTCCCTTTGACCTGTTCTATGTCTCTTGTCTCTGCCTGACATTCAGATATCGCCCTGATAGAACATCAGAGCCAAGGACAGGGACTTTTGTCTCGTTTATTTACTGAGCAGCAATTACAGTGTGCAGCCCAGAGAAAGAGCTCAACAATTACTGTTGACTGAGTAAGAGGGAGTGGGCAGAGTGAGAGAAAAAGGAAGGGAGAAGAAAGCAGAGAGAAAGTGAGGGAAAGGCACAGGGGGTAGGAGAGGGGAGATGTTCTAGTTTACTTTTCTGCTGCTGTGACAAAACACAAACCAAAAACAGCTAGGGGAGACCAGGGTTTATTTCTGCTTACAACTCCCAGGTCACAGTCTGACCCTGAGGAGAATCAGGCAGGAATTCAAGACAGGAACCTGGAGACCGGAGCTGAAGCAGAGATGATGGAGGAATGCTGCTTACTGGCTTGCTTCCTATGGCCTGCTCAGCTACCCTTCCCATACAGCTCAGGCCCACCTGCCCAGGAATGGGCTGGGGCCCCCTGCTGCATTAGCAATTAAGATTGTGCCCCACAAACCTCCCATAGGGAGGGAGGGAGGGAGGGAGGGAGGTTGAGTCTAGGCTATCCAAGAACTTATGGAGGGAGGGAGGGAGGGAGGGAGGGAGGGAGGGAGGAAGAGAAGAGTCTCAGAGGTGAGCTAGACTGAAGACAGAAATGTAGGAAGTCATCAGAGATTGAGGGTGATTGAAACCAAAGAGTCACAGAGAGGAGAAGCAACAGAAGCCAGAAGCCTGCTGGTGGGTGAGGGTGAGACTTCTGTCCGTCAACACTTCCTCGGAAGCAGCTCTGCCAAAGACCAGCAGAGGGTACATGCACGCTTCTGTGTAACTGTACATCCTTGCATGTGTGTCTGTGAAAGTGTTGCACATGTATGTACCTGCCTGTCTCTGTATTGTGCATGTGTTTCCATGCATATATATA
>NW_008348083.1:155125-180952 GCF_000622305.1 Nannospalax galili
TATAAAAATAAAATATCTGTGTGTTTGTCTGTGCATATGTTGTATGTCTGTCTGCATTTACCTTGCATCAGTTTGGTTGCGGTCAAACTATCATTTGTGTTACAGTTGACCATAGCTGTGCCTACAATTGTGTGCTGCTGCTGTGTGTTTGTGTGTTTCCTTGTGCTTATCTGTGCCCAGTGTGTTGTGTGCCTGTTATATGCATATGTGGTTATACTATAATGTGTCTGCATATGGAACCACGGTTGTGGGTTTTTTCTGTTGTATGTATTTGTAGATGTGGGTTGTATCTGTGTATTAGTTATTTGTCTTTTCCATTCTTTATTTTTATTTAATTTTTAGTTTTTTATTTATTTTTCTTTTATGTATGTGAGTGTTATGCCTTCATGTGTAAGTGCACCCACGTCATGCAGTGCCCACAGATGACATAAGACAGCATCAGATCCCCTGGAACTGGAGTTATGGGTCATTGTTAGTGGGTGGTGGCATTCAAACCTGGGTCTTCTTCAAGAACAGCCAGTGTTCTTAACTGCTGAGCCATCTCTCCAGCCCCTATTTATTTATTTTTATTTTATGTGCATGAATGTTTTGCCTGCATGTATGTAAGGGCACCTATGTTGTGCAGTGCCCACAGAGGCCAAAAGAGAGCTCACAGTTCAAGGGTGTAGGTCCGTCATAGCAGGGAAGGATGGCAGCGGGAGGACTGAGCAACTGGCTACATTGCATCCACAGTCAGGAAGAAGGGAGTGGTGAGCGCTGGTGCTCAGCTCAGTTTCTCCTTTTTATTCAGTTCAGGACCCCAGCCCATGAAAGGGTGCCACCCACATGTAAGAGTGGATCTCTCCACCTTAATTAACCAATTCCCAAAACTCCCTCTCAGATATGCTTACAGATTGGTTTCCAGCGTGATTCCAAATCTCATGAAATTGATGGTCAAGATTAACCACCACACTCCGCATGTTTTTAATCATCGTGGATATGTGACTCGTGATGTTTCTGTGTGTTTCCCTACTAGGTTGTGTGGGGGCTTTCATTGTGTGGTGTCTGTGGTTTGATCATGTTGTATGGCCTCTGTCTTCATGCATGTATTATGTGGATGGTGTATGTGCCTCTGTGTGTGTTCTTAGTGTGTTGGGTTAAATCTATGGTTGGGTAAGAAAATCTGTGTTTGTCTAGGTGTGTATATCCTTGTATACATACTTTGTGGCCGTGTTGTGTCCCTTCATGCTTTTATTGTGGGATGTCTGTGTATGTTATGTGTCTGTAGTTTGGTAGTATATTGTGGTTCCTGTGACTCTATGTGTATGCCTCTGTGTAGCTGTGTATCTCTACAGGTGTGTATCAGGGGACCCCAATTCCTCACCCTGCTGAATCACACTAGCCCTCATGTGGGCCCCATACTAATTCTTCCGAGTTTGCATTTCTCCACAGAACTGAGTCTTTGGGGCCTATTAGGGAGAAGCCTACCAGCAAACCTGGGCATCCACAGGCAGAAGTCCAGTTCTTTCTTCCATGAAAGCAAATTGAAGACTGAAGGGCACAGATATCATCTGAGCCTCATGTCCAAGGTTGGGGGAGATCACAAGGCCACCAGCTTTTAATATGGATGACATGGAGGCAGTAGATACCATACTCAGGGAGGTAAGAGGTACTATTTGACAGAGGAAAGAGACCTCCATGCCCACAAAGATGAAGATACCATGTGTATAGAAGTGGCAGATAGCATGTTCATGAAGGCAAGACATACTATGTTAATGGAGGTGGGAGATACCATGCTGATGGAGGTGGGAGATTCCATTTCATGGAGGTGGGAGTTCTCATGTTAGTGAAGGTGGAAGGGGGGATTCTAAGTTCATGGAGTTTGGAGCCACCATGTTCATAAAAGTGGGAGATCCATGTTCACAAAGGTAGGAGATTCTATATTCGTGAATGATACCATGTTAATGGAGGTGGAAATTCCATGTTCATAAATGTAGAAGATACCATGGTCAAAAAGGTGGAATATATTTTCATGAAGGTGAAAGAGTCCATGCTCATGAAAGTGAGAGATACCATGTTATGAACCCCTAAGGAGACCCATAGTGGCATGGAATATTTAGAACAAGTATGGACCCAAGACATTGTGATCACACACACACACACACACACACACACACACACACACACACACCTTCTGCAATTGCAAATCAGAAAGGAAAACCAACACCCTCTAGTCTGGGGCCTTCATCAGCACTATTTCCTGTTTTTCTACCCAAAGTGTATGAGAGACATTTTGAGACCACAAAAGGGAGGAGTTGAGGAATGTCATGTAACTGGGTCCCCTAGGTCCCCCAAACATTTCCTTCCCTGAGGTAAGTCTTAGCAAGAACACAGCTGTCCATTTGGGAAAAGACTACAGGTCCAGTAGCCTTAGGCTGGGATACCTGGTCCTGAAGAGCTCTGAGAAGATCAAAGACACTAAATCTCTCCAACTCCAACCTGAATCAGAACTTCATTCTTTGTCTTCCATACAGACCCAGACCCATGAGACTTGTTCATAGGCTTCCTCCTCCTTCCTGGGTCTCCATCACCAGGACACTCTGTCTACCAGGTGTGTCCCATTTACAGTCCTTGGGCTATGAATGAAGCCCAACACAAAATTATAAATTTGCTTAAAACACTATGAGATTTTCTTTTTCCAATGTGTGTGTGTGTGTGTGTGTGTGTGTGTGTGTGTGTGCGCGCGCGTGTGTGTGTGTGTATGTGAATGTGGCAGTTCTGGATCGTGAACTTTGTAGATGACACCCGTTGAAATGTCAAACAGCTGGACATGCCTCTGCTCTGATGCTCTAGGGGAGACCTGGGCACTGTCCACTTCCAGAACCCCACACCCACACCCCCCCCCATCCCCAGGGAAACCTGGTCACTTCCCACACCAGCGTACGTCTCTGTTTCTTGCAGCCATTGATCCAGGCCTCTCTACACCTCACCAGGTGGCAGTCTCCTCTTAGAGCCCCTCTTGTCTGCCTTGCCCCTGGGATAGCCTCTTCTCTGGTCTCCCATGTCTACCTAGCCCCCACCACATCCTTCCTCAGGGACTCTGTACCCCTAGCCTAGAGAACAAGCCCCCCAGTGCCCCCAAAGTCCCCCAGCATCCTCACTCTACTTGGCCTCCCATTGTCCTCTGCCCACCCAGCAGCCTCCAGCAGTTGTCCTCAGCGCTCACCTGGAAGCCCCTTTCCTTCGTGTTCTCACCCTCAGCCACTGGCTCAGCTGTTCCATGGGCTCACACCTCCTCAACACATCCAGCTCAACGTCAAGAGGGACCATTAGGACCTGTCCTAGTTTTGTTTCTGTTTCTGTTCCCGTCATACCTAACAAGAGCAACTTAGCAGGGACAGGAAATGGCTCAGCAGTCAAGACACTGCAGTGCTCTTGCAGAGGACTAGAGTTCGGTTCCCAGCACCCACAACTACCTGTCCATGAACACAGACACAGACATACACTAACACACCACACACACACACACACACACACACACAATTAAAAATAAATCTTGGGAGCTAGAGAGACCATGGAGGAAGGCTGCTTGCTGGCTTGCTCCTCTGGCCCTTGCTCAGCCTGCTTTCTTATACAACACCGGCCCACCTGCCCAGGGGTGGCCTCACCCACAGTGGGCTGGGTCCTCCATACCACTCAGTAATCAGAAAAATGCCCCACAGACATGGCCACAGGTCAATCCAATGGAGGAAAATTCTGAATTGAGCCTCCGTCAAGTGAACAGCTGAAGCTGTCCAGCACACTCCCTGTCCTGGCAACTATCAATTCCCAATAGCTCTTCAGCTAGGGGTGGGGCTTTGTGCCCACATCCTCTCTCTATTCTGGGATTTTGCCTGGCCTGAGCTTGCACAGGTCTTGTGCATGCTGTCACTACTTCTGGGAATTCATATGTACAACTGCCCTGTTGTATCCAGAAAACAGTTTCATTGTAGTTAACCACTGCCTCTGGCTCTTACAATCTCCCCACCCACTCTTCTACAATAATCTCTTTACCATGGAAGGAAGTGGTATGATTTAGAACTGAGCACTCCACAGTGGCCAGCAGAGCAAGAAAAGCATGGTAGACAAAGTATCAAGAGGTTCATGTCGATGAGTAGCTTGGTACTGAGTATCAGCATTCAAAATACTGTTGGGGAACCCTGCTGCTAAGGTTGCGGTCCACCATGTCAGGATAGCTCTAAGGGGCTTGGCGCTGTATGGAAGGACTCCCCTTCTGAGCAGGGGGCCTCCGGCTCTCTGCCTGACTTACCTGGAAAGTGCTGCCAAGCACTGTTGCCTGACCTTATTTGGAACATGACCTTTGGCATAGTTACCTGGAGTAAAAACTACCCCCAGGTTTTTTCTATTTGACAATTAGGCATTGCCCCAGTAGTCGGATGATAGGATCCTGCTACCACATGTAAATAAAGCATACTGTGAGCACCTATCAGCTGAAGCTTTGGCTGCTGCCTCCACACTATATTTTCCTTAACCCCCACTGAATAAACGGAGCTGTATCACTGAGTCTGGAGCTGTTTGTATCACTGAACCTGCCTCCCCGGAAGGGCTTTCTTCCATCAGTGCTCACTGGCCATCCTGACCCCATTCATTGCTTCTGCTCCCTTTGTCCTCGTGGAGGGGTGGCCAATGACCCATGAGGAGAGGGAGAGACCCCACAGTCACCCTGCCCACACTGCCTACATTCAAATTCCAGCTCTGCCATTTAGGTGCTATGCAACATTGACTAAGTTATTTTTCCTCTCTAGGCTTCACATGTTTCATCCATAGGCGGTAATGACTGCCAAAGCATCAAATGGTCGTTGAGAAAATTATTTTCACATATCTAAGACACGAAGAATTGTTTCCAGTCATGTGTTGCTTCTAAATTAAGCAATATCACATAGTCGTCAGTATTTAAGGGGGGTTATTGTTCTGTTTTGGGATGGGGTTTTTTTCTTGTTTTATCCCTCTTGTAGACAGTGTCTTACTGTGTAACCCAGGCTGGCCTCAGACTCACTGTGTACCCAGGCTAGCCTTAAACTCACCCTTCTCCTGTGTCAGTCTCTAAGTGCTGGGATTACAGGTCTGTGAATATTTTACTGACTCGATCTCTATCTCTATCTCTATCTCTAGCTATCTCTCTCTATCTCTATCTCTATCTCCAGCACTAGCTCTATCTAGCTCTAGCTCTATCTCTCTATCTCTATCTGTATCTATCTCTATCTCTGTCTCTCTCTATCTCTATCTTTCTCTATCTCTATATAGCTCTACTCTATTGCTATCTATCTCTATCTCTCTATCTCTATCTCTATGTAGCTCTATCTCTATTTTTCTCTCTCTGCTCCCTCTGCCTCTCTACCCTTCTGTCTTCTTTCTCTTACACCTCATTCTCTCTCACGTTTCTGTCTCTTCTCTTTCATATCTTTATTACTCCCTCCCTCCTTTCTGTATTTCCTCTCCTCTGTCCTCTGTCTCTCTTGTATCTTGGGGTCTCGCACTCTTTCTCCTCTCTCTCCTCCCTCCTCTCCCTGTCTCTCTCCATTGCCCCTTCCCTGTTTTTCATGCATCCTTCACATGCTCCTTTCTTCTCTCTTCCCCTCTCCCTCCCCTTCTCTCTCACCACCCTTCTTTCTTGCCCCACCTCTCAAGTACCCTCTCATGCATTCTACTCTCTCTTCTCTCTCTTCCCCCTCCTCCCCTCCCTCCTCTCCTCCCTCCCTCTCTGTTCCCCCTCCTCACCTCCTTCCTCTCTCCCCCCACTCTGTTCCCCTCCTCCCCTCCCTCCTCTCTCCCGCCTCCTCTGTTTCTCCTCCTCCCCTCCCTCCTCTCCTCCATCCCTCTCTGTTCCCCCTCCTCTCCTCCCTCCTCTCTCCCCCCTTCCTCTGTTCCCCTCCCTGTTCCCTCCCCATCTCCCCTTTTTTTGTCAGTCTTCCTCTCTCCCCCCTTTCCTCTCTCCACTTCTCCATCCTCTCTCAGCAGCCGTGATCCCTTCCACTGTAACTCTGATTCACATCTGGGCTGTACCAACTTCCTTCCGAGTTTCAAGAGTGCAGATGGGCATCAGTGAGTCTCACACAGTTGCTTACCTGAGAAATAAAGGTATTAATAGCACGGACTTCCCCAGGTTCTGAGGAGCACCAAAAAAGACTTCGTGTGTGCTGTGGTTATCTGGGGGCGAGCCCATAATTAAGCTGTGAAAAGAGAAGCTACCGGTGAGCTTTCAGAAGAAACGTGTCTCCCACACCAGGCCAGCCTGACCTCTCTGATTGCTCCACACACCAGGAGGACAGGGATAGACTCCAAGTTCAAGTGAGTCTGTATATGGATTATACATGTGTGCCTGTGTGTCTATCTGTATATGTCTCTGTCTCTGTGTTTGTGTGTGTCCTTTTGTATATCTGTGCATGTGTGCCTGTTTGTGTATGTCTCTATACATCTGCGTGTGTCTGTGCATGTGTCTTTCTGTCTATGTGTACATCTGTGTTTGTCTATGTCTATGTATCTGTGTGTCTCAGTGTGACTATGTGGTTCTCTGTGTATCAGTCTGTCTGGGTGTCTATGTCTGTCTGTATGTGTCTGTGTGTATGTGTATGGATGTCTGTGTCAGGAGCTAGCTGTGGGTAGTGGAATCAACAGCTCCTCAAAACAAAATACCTCTAAGAATGAGCCACAAGAGATGGAAGTCAAAGAAGGGAGGTAGGAAGTGGGCAAGTGGGGACAGCTGTGTAGACAGAACTGAGAGGCTCGTGGGCACTAGGTTTGGGGAAGTAGAAACCAGCAATGGCACATAACTGAACAGAGAAGATGGGCCTGGAGGGTCAGCCAGGGGCTGATCACAGAGCACTAGGAGAAGCCATGGAATGTTGTAGGCAGGGGGCAGAACTTCTCAAATGAGAAAGACATTTGGGTGACAAGATTCTGACACCTGACTGTTAGAAACTGACCCTTCCTAGGCTGGATTCCTAGATGGTAGAGCAATCAGGGTACAAGGTCAAATGTCCAAGTCCCGCCGCTGTGTGGGATGCACAGTTGACTTACCCCCTAGTGCTTTGATTTCACTGAGTGAGACTGAACCCCCTCAGTATCTTATTCATTCATTCATTCATTTATTTATTTATTTATTTATTTATTTATTTATTTATTTATTTATTTATTTATTAATTTATTTATTTATTTATTAACAGGGCCCCCCTATAGTCCGAGTTGGCCTGAAACTTACTGTATAGACCAGGCTGGACTCCATCTCACAGAGATCTGCCTGCCTCTGCATGGTGGCTTGGCCCTAGCATGTGTTCTGTATACAAATGGAGTCACATTGTTACACATTATTACTCACTCCACTTGTGAGTGAGTAAACTGAGTCGCTCATCCAGGAAGAAACCTGGTTCAGGCCTAGGTCTGGCCCCCTAGGGCCTACATATGTCCAGCTGCTTGGGAATTGTGAGAACTCTGGCTTCTTCCTCTGATGCCAAAAGAACTGGTTTGGGATGCTGTTAGGCAGAAGCTGGCTACCCATACCGCCATATCCACAAGACTCAGAGAAGACATGCAACCTGCCCATAGTCACACAGCAAAAACAATACTTGATGACTTCCAGGTTTTTATGTGGTGTGTAGTAAAGCAAAAAATGTAAAGGGTTGGGACTGTGGCTCAGCTGGTAGAGCACTTGCCAAGCATGCATGAGACCCTGCATTTGAGCACCAGCACCCCATAGGTCGTGGTGATACATGTTTGTGAACCCAGCACTCAAAAAGTGAGGACATCAGAAGTTCAAGGTCATTCTTGGCTACATAGTGAGTTTGGGGCCAGTCTGGGATACAGGAGGTCAGATTACAAAGGGGAAAAAAATACAACCATATCAAAGTATAGCCAGAAAATCAGCGCTCACAGCTGTCACTTGCAGATGACAGTAAGCACAGACAGGAAATGAATCCTTAAAACTGTGCTTTAAATGTCAGAGTCAGACGATAGGGAAAAGGACTGTGAAATGCCATGTTCTGGAGATGACACAGATGGAGCCCTCAGCAGAGGCTTCACCGTGGCTTACAGTGGACCCTGTACAGGGCCAGCCACTACCCTGCAGCAAAAGCATGTTCAACAGGGCCAGGAGATGGCTCAGTGAGTAAAGTGAAAGCATGAGGACCTGAGTTCAGAGCCTCATCACCCCCATAAAGTTCAGGACAGTGCCTCATGCCTATAATCCTACCGCTGAGAAGATGGATACAAGAGGCTCCCTGGGGCTACTGGTCAACCAGCCTAACCTAATCAGAAAGCTCCAGGCCCATGAGAGACCTGGCATGGTAAGACAGGCATGGTGGCTCACACCTTTAATTTCAGTACTCTGGAGGCAGAAGCAGGTAAATCTCTGGGAGACTGAGGTCAGCCAGGTCTACATGGCAAGTTCCAGGCCAGCTGGGGCTACAGGCAGACTCTGTCTCAAAGAAACATAAAACGCCGACAACAACAAAAGGTAGGGACCAGGGAGACTTCTCAGTGAGTAAAAACATTTTAAGCACAAATTCAAGGATGTGAGTTTGAATCCCTGGCACCCATGTAAAAAAAAGCAGCTCAGGTGTGGGCTGGGGACATTCAGCAGCTAAGACCACTGGCTACTCTTGCTCAGTTCCCAGCACCCACACAATGCTAACAACCACAACTCCAGTTCCAAGGGATCCAACGCTCTCTTCTGGCCTCCACAAGCATTGCACACACATGGTACATTACATATATGCAGGCAAGCACTCATACAAAAATAATAAATAAATAAATAAATAAATACATAAATAAATAAATAAATAAGTAAATAAATAAATAAAGTTTTAAGCCAGGCGCGATGGCACACACCTTTGACCTCAACGCTCGGAGATCACAGCCAGGCTTGTCTACATAGTGAGCTCCAGGCCAGCTGGGGCTATAGGAAAATCCTGTCTCCAAAAAAAAAAAAAAGACCAAAAAAAGCCCCCCAAAATGTTTAAGCCAGGTATGATCACAGGTAAGTAGACCTATAACCCCAACACTATAGAGACAGGGACAGAGGCAGGGACAGAGATAGGAGAATCGCTGGGGCTTGCTGGCTGCCAGCCTAGCTCCAAGTTCAGTGAGAGACCTTGTCTCAAGAGAATAAACTGGAGAGAGATAGAGCAGGACAGCTCATGTCCTCCTCTAATCTCTGCACACATGTACATGGATGTGCACACTGACATACACACACGTAGATATATACCACACACATGGATGCACACACAAGGTGAATGGCTCCTGAGGTTGACTTCTGGTCTACACGAACAAAAAAAAGTGTATGTACATACACACATGTACCTGTGTGCGCGCACACACACATACACACACACACACACACACACACACACACACACACACACACACACCAAAGAACATTCTCTTTTTACAGATGCAGAAAGACATTTCCAGGTTAAAGCTCTTGCCAACATTGCCCAGGTACACATTTATTGAGCACTGCTGTGTGCCTCCCACATTGACAGTCTGCTTTGTTCAGTTTCTGGTCTCAGGCTGCTGAGACCACATCAGAAGTAGTCACCCAAGTTCACCATAATGTTCGCTTTAACTTCTGGGCTAAACAAAATCATTCAGGTCCTAGATGTTCTGTGTCCATAACAAGAGTTTTGTGCCTGATCAGGTCACTTCCAGAGCTGTGACGACCCTGTTAAGTGAAACTTGGCAGGCAGTGAGTGCCCCATCACTGACAGAATCCAAGCAGAATCACCATGGAACTGAACGAATACTCAGGTAAGAAAAATTCTCAGGTGCTAACACTGGGGGCGGGGAGAGGGGAGGACCCTGGCTTCCCACTTGTGTCCAGAAAGCATGGGGCTCTTCAGTCCTTCCTTACCAAGAAGGGACTATTTCCAAAACAGACTAGGAGGTGGAGTGAGGTAGGGAGGTGGCACACAGCCCAGGGGAGAGGAAAACTCGGGGCTCCTCCCTTCAATGACTCACCTTCCCAACAAAACTCAGCCCCAGCTGAGTAGCTAAAGTCGAAGGCCAAGTGGAACAGAAACTTGGAACAAGTAAATTCGCCATGAGTTTGAAAAGCCAGGGTGAGGGGAAGGAGCTGGGAGCCTACGATGGACAACAAGGTAGTGCTTTGGGCAGCTCAGATATTGGGGTGAAGCCTAGAGAATGTAGTCTGTGGAGGCTGGGCTTGGATATGGGGCAGGAACTGGGACCCAGTTTCTTGTGACTGGGGAAGGAACTTGGGTTGGAGGCAGACATCAGATTAAGTAGCACTTGAGAATCAAGGTATAGGAATAGGGAGCTGGAGTCAGAATGAACTAGAAAGGAAGGCCAAGTTCTCTGGGGGTGAGGATAGGGCCCCAGAATTTCAGGGAGGAAGGGTACCACTCGGGTCCTGGCTAGAAGTTTGTCTCTCTGGAAATGACCTGGAATAAAGTCAGACTCACTGCTTACTGCAGTGTAGACAGATTCTGGGATGGAAAAGATAAAGGACAGACAGACAGACTCAGAGATACACAGACCAGAAATGGATAGATAAGTTCAGGAGCGTTGACAGACACATACCACCGTACAGGTAGACACCGTGGATGGCTGGTTATGTATGGATTAAGTGGGGTAAGAAGGAGCTTGGAGTCTGCTGAGACTTTCTTCTTCAGTAGGTGCTGTGGACAAACTCCCTGAATATTGAGGTTCAGGATGGTAGAGAGACACATAGAGCTGGGCCCCATTACCGCCTTGTACCCATTTCTACACCCTTTACAGGATACTGGGAGCCTCCCAGGAAGCGCTGTTGCTGTGCACGGACGGGGACACAGCTCATACTGTTGGGGCTGGTGACTGCAGCAATGTGGGCTGGCCTGCTGACCCTGCTTCTCCTATGGCGTAAGATTCCCCCAGCCTCCTCAACCCCCCAACCCATTTGGCCTTCCCAGATCAATGCCTGAGGATATCCCTCTCTTCTCTCCCTTGATGTTCTCACACATATGCTGGCCCAGCATCCCTGATTCCACCCACAGCTCCATCCTCAGTACCAGGTGGGGGTAGCTATGTAGCCACCCTTCTTGCCTTCTCTTCTTTCCACCCACCTCCTAGACTGGGACACAGAGAAGAATCTGAAACATCTTGAAGATGCTGCCGTCCGGAATGGTACGAAGGGGTCAAGGTGGTGGCAGAGGTGAAGGTCAGGTGACCAGCTGGTATCCCCTTTCTGAAATTGACCACTGTAGGGACTGCCTCAGTGTCTCTGTCTCCCCAGGAACCAAGGGACAATCTATGACACCCCTTCCATTCTAGTGGAAAACGGGGAAATTTCTACAAAGTCTGGAGAAATGCCTGGTTGCCTGTTAACTAATGTCTGCAGATGGCGAGGGTTACAAAACTACTTACTTGTGCCTCAGTTTGCCCTTCTATAATGTGGGTGAGAGCTAGCAGCAAGTGAAGACAGATAAAGGAAGTCCCTGGCCTGGGAATGTGGCTCAGTTGGCAGAGCACTTGCCTAGTATGCACAAAGCCCTGGGTTCTGTCTTTAAGCACCAAAGCTGGGCATAGTAGTATATGCCTCTAATCTCAGCACTCCAGAAGTGCAGACAGGAGGATCAGAAGTTCAAGGTCTGCGGCTGGAGAGATGGGTCAGTGGTTAAAAGTGCTGGCTGCTCTTGCAGAGGGCCTGGGTTTGGTTTCCAGAACCTACATGATGGCCAACAACCATCCATAAGTCCAGTTCCAGGGGAGCCAATGCCCTCTTCTGTCCTCCGTGGGCACTGCACGCATGGGTACACTTGTAGATGTAGGCAAAACACTCATAAAGTAAAAATGAATAAATCTAAAGGATGTTTTTCTTAGCAGGGTGTGGTGGCACACACCTTTAATCCCAGCACTCAGCGGCAGAGGCAGGTAGATCTCTCTGAGTTCAAGGCCAGCCTGGTCTATGTAGTAAGTTACAGGTCAGCTAGGGCTACAGGGAGACCCTGTCTCAAAAGACCAAAAAAAAATACATTTATGTTTTTGGTTTGTTTGTTTTTTTAATTGATCATCCTTGGTTACATGGTGACTTGGAGGCCTGCCTGAGTTTACATGAGACCCTGTCTCAAAAACAAGAAAGATAAAAAGAAAGTCCTCAGATAAATGTGACTATTGCTTTTATATTTAATCCTGGGGAGCCAAAGAACACACCTGGCTAGTCCACTCTTGTCTGCACCTTCTTGTGTTCTACCTCTCCCTCATTCCTCCCAAAATAGGAAGAATTAAAAATCTGCAGTTACTGTAATGATATGAAAGAGACCCCTACACAGAGGGCTAGGGAGAAGTTCAAGGATATATCTTATCCAGGTGTGGGGGCACATGCACACCTGTAATCCCAACAGTCAGCCTGAGGCAGGAGGATTGCAAGTTTGAGGGCAATATGGGCTACATAGTGAGACTGAAAAGAAAGAAGGGAGGAGGGAGGGGGAGGGAGGAAGACGAGAGATGGAAAATGAAGGGAGGAGGCTGTAGACATGGCTCAGCAGTTCAGAGCACTGGCCACTCTGATGCAGAGGACCCAGGTTCAGTTCTCAGCACTCACATGGTGGCTGACAACCATCCGTAACTCCAGTTCCAGGGGATCCGACGCCCTTTTCAGGCCTCCATGGGCACTGTGAGAATGGGTACACTTACATACACACTCACACGCATAAAGTACAAATAAGTCAAAAAAAAACTTTAAAGAAAAGGAAAGAGAAAGAGAGGAAGGAAGGAAGAAAGAAAGAAAGAGAGAGAAAGAAAGAAAGGGAGAGGGAGGGAGGGAGGGATGGAGGGAGGGAGGGAAAGAGAGAAGGGGGAGGGAGGAAAGAAGGGAGGGAGGAAAGAAGGGAGGGAGGGGAGAGCACGGGAGGGGGGGAAAGAAAGGAAGGCCTTTGTGATTCCTGAAAACACCTCTTTTTTCTTCCTCTGCCCCAGTCTCTCACATCTCCAAGGACTTGCAAAGATATCAGAGGGAACAGATGAACCAGCAGTCCCAGGGTGAGCCAGTTACCTCTGGTTAAGAGTCTGGAATAGGAAGGGAGAAAGGCCAGGATGACTGTGGGTACACAATGCTGGGATCAGCCATGCCTACTGCAAACTATAAAACCAGGAAGGCAGCCCTAACCCAGAACTCAGCAAGGAAGAGGCTGAGGATGGTTGAGGAGGTGCCCCAGGCCCTGTTTATCAAGTCTCTCTGCTCTATGCACAGCTGCTCAGATGTCAGAGAACATGCAAGAACTCCGAGCTGAACAGAAGCAAATGAAATCTCAGGGTAAGACAGGAAGAAGCCCCAGAGGTAGACACATACAAGGCTGGAGGCCAGGCTAGGAAAAGGAAAGGAAGGAAAAGAAACACAGAGGAAGGGAGGGGAGGGGAGGGGGAGGGAGGGAAGGGAGGGGAGAGGGGAAGGGGTGGGAGGCTGGGGGCAGGTGAGGAGACCCCCAGGTTCTTCTTATTATTGAAAGCCCTCTGCTCCATGCTCAGCTGCTCAGATGTCAAAGAACATGCAAGAGCTCGGAGCTGAACAGAAGCAAATGAAATCTCAGGGTAAGACAGGATGGGTGGGAGAAAGTCCCAGAGACAGAGGAGGAAGGGGGATGAAGACAGGGAGGGGGAAGAAGAGGAAAGGGAGGAGGAGGGAAATGGTGAGGGGGATAAGGGGGAAAGAGGAGAGGGTGGAGGGGAGGAGAAAGGAAGGAGGAAGAGAAGGAATGAAAGCGAAGAGGAAGGAAAGGAAATAAAAGAAAAAGAGAAACAGAAAGAGAAGGAAAAACAATGAAGGGAAAGGAAAAGAAGGGGGGGTGGGAAGAGAAGACGGGGCTTATGGGCTGTCTCTGAGGCCAGTCCTACCTTCACACACCTTTCAGACTCTCAGCTCTCCAAGAACATGAACAGACTGCAGGAGGACCTGAACAATATCAGATCTCGGAGTGAGTCTGGGAAGCAGCCAGGGCAAAGGTACAAACTGTAGGAGTGTTTGGGAGGAGAGCTGCCAGCCAGTCTCTGAACACTGCACCCACCCTTGCTCCCCTAAGACTTGAATGAGAAGCGCACAGCCTCAGATTCTCTGGAGAGACTCCAGGAAGAAGTGTCAAAGCTGTGGATATCGGTACAAATGTCAAAGGGTGAGTCCGTCCATCCATCCATTGTCATGGGTGACATGTAACTGCTTATGCACTTTGTGGCATCGTGTGTGTGTGCGTGTGTGTGTGTGCACGCACACGCGCAATGTGAGGTGGCATGCTGTTTGTGTGATGTGATAGTGTGGATGGATCTGAGTTCATGTATGGATCAGGACAGATGGAGGCATAGACCATCCTCCACTGACTTAGGAAAAGAGTGGCCCCCACTTTTTTCTTCCCCAGGATAAAGCTGATCATCACTAGCTTCTCTCTATTCATATCCTCTGCCCAGTCAGGCTTAGTGGGAGATGTGGCAATCAGCAATGTGGGCACGGATGGAAAGACAGCTCCACCCTGTTGCTACCCTTCCCCCACAGCTGCCTGAAGAGTTCTAATCTTGTAAGGGAGCTCAATTTAGCTAAAACAAGATTCTTGTCTTTGATACAGAAAAGAATTTCAGGATGAGCCAATATGAAGCAGAGTTGGAGTTTATTAAAAGGGATTTTTTAATTTTATGTGTATGAGTGATTTGTCTATATGTATGTAAGTGCACCATGTGTATGCAATGCCCTCAGAAACCAGAAGAGAATATCAGATCCCCTAGAACTGGAGTTACTGGCAGTTATGAGCTGCCATGTGGGTGCTGGGAACTGAACCAGGGACCTCTTCAAGGACAGCCAGTAAAGACCAAAAGAAGGTTAAAGGAAAGTATTAATAAGGTTTAAAAAAAAGTTTTTAAAAGTTTAAAAAAAAAAGTTTTTATGAGAGTTAAGAGAAAGAAAGGAAGAGAAAGAAAGAAAGAAAAAGAAAGAGAGGGAGAGAGGGAGGAAGAGAGGGAAGGAGGGAGGGAAGAAGGGAGAGAGAGAGAAAGAAAGAAAGAAAGAAAGAAAGAAAGAAAGAAAGAAAGGGAGGGAGGGAGGGAGGAAGAGAGGGAGGGAGGGAAGAAGGGAGAGAGAGAAAGAGAGACAGAAAGAAAGAAAGAAAGAAAGAAAGAAAGAAAGAAAGGAAAGAGGGAGAGAGGGAGGAAGAGAGGGAGGGAAGGAAGAAGGGAGAGAGAGAAAGAAAGAAAGAAAGAAAGAAAGAAAGAGAAAGGAAAGAGGGAGAGAGGGAGGAAGAGAGGGAGGGAGGGAAGAAGGGAGAGAGAGAGAGAAAGAAAGAAAGAAAGAAAGAAAGAAAGAAAGAAAGAAAGAAAGAAAGAAAGAGACACTCTGAGAGCCTGGTGTGGGCTTCTCAGAAAGAGCACACTTGACCCTCTTTACAACAATCATATATAGGATTTGGTTGCTAAGGAATTTCTCTCTCTCTCTCTCTCTCTCTCTCTCTCTCTCTCTCTCTCTCTCTCTCTCTCAGAGGAGTACATATATGCCATAGTGTAAGACAGAAGACAACTTCACCTTCCACCTTGTTTGAGGCAGGGTCTCCCTTACTGTTTGCTACTGAGTATGCCAGACTAGTTGGCCTAAAAATTTCCAGGAATTCTCCTCTCTACCTCCCATCTTGACATAGGAGTGCATGATACTACCTCTTATCTGGGTTTTAGAGATCTGAGCTCAGATCCTCATGTATATACAGCAAGCACTTTTTCCACTGAGCCATCTCCCCAGCCCAGGAAATTTAAGTGAGATCATGGGGTGGTCCCTGACAGGATTACAATTGGTGAAAATTCTAGCTCATAGGGATGCAGAGGAAGCTATATTTAATGTAAACATAGTTGTTAACCTTATTTGAATCCTAGAAAATATTTGGGAGAGGGGCTGGAGAGATGGCTCAGCAGTTAAGAGTAGCATTAGCTGCTTTTGCAGAGGACCTGGGTTCAGTTCCCAGCACCCACATGGCAGCTAACACTTGTCTGTAACTCCACTTCCTGGGAATCCAATGCCCTCTTCTGGCCTCCATGGGCATTGCAAGCATGTGGCACACTTACATACATACAGGCAAAACACATACATAATAAAAATAAATAATTTTTTTAAAAGAAAATATTTGGGAGAGGAATGAAGTCCTATCCAAGGTCATATACATTCGGGCTTTGAGCCCAATTCTGTTGCTATTTTAACATAAAATATCTGCATACAAGCTGGGCCTGATGGCATATGCCCTTAATCCCAGCATTCCAGAGGCAGAAGTAGATCTCTATGAGTTTGAGGCCAGCCTGGTCTACATAGCAAGTTCCAGGCCAGCCAGGGTTTCAAAAAAATCTATATGCCAAAGGAATAGTATCTCTATATGGGTACCTTTCACAGCAAATATTAACTGTTCTGGAATTCTTGCTTCTCAGCTGACTGGATGCTTCAACCAGACTCCAGCATGAAGGGTTTGAAGGGTTCCTTTCCTTTTTCATGTCCCCATAATTCTCCGTCCTTCTGTGGTGCCCCACCCTCACCCCAGCAGTCACCACAGATTAGTCCACCCAGGGATGAGGAGGTGACATCTCCCCCAGGGGCAGCACAGGGAGAGGGAATGTTGGCCCAAGGAGGCCAATAGACTACAGAAAGAACCACTGTAGTGCCTTTAATATGGGGGAGGAATCAGGAGGTCACAGAACTGACACCCCTACACCAACACCTCCTTGCCCTTGATTTCTTTTTTCCTCTACTGCTTATGGGAAGCCCTAACTGCTCCAAGTGGATAAGAGAAGAAGAACTTTGCTTGGTTTGAAGGAGTCCCTGTCCCCTGGGATGTGTGACTCTGGGAATTCCATCAAGAAACCCCCTGTCGGGGCAAAGAGATGGTTCAACAGTTAAGAGCACTGGCTACTCTTGCAGAGGACCTGGGTTCAATTTCCAACATCCACATGGCAGCTCACAATTATCCATAACTCTAGTTCCAGGGGATCTGATGTCCTGTTCTGGCCTCTGTGGACATTGCACACGCAGTACATTTACATACATTGAAGCAAGCAATGTAAAATACACACATAAAATAAAAGTAAAAAAATTTTAAATGTTTTTAAAAGGGCCAGGCATGGTGGCACACACCTTTAATCCCAGCACTCAGGAGGGAGAGACAGAGGGATCTCTGTGAGTTCAAGGCCAGCCTGGTCTACACATACTGAGATCCAGGCCAGCTGGGGCTACAAGGAGACCCTGTCTCAAAAAAGACCAAAAAAAATTAAAAACAAAACAAACAAAAAACCTGTGGTTCCTCATGGGAGAAAGGCCAGGGAATTCTAGGTCGTGTTTATTGCTCACAGATTTTTTTTTACTTCCTTCACCTTCCCTGAGTACACACACACACACACACACACACACACACACACACACACCCATCTGATCCTGTTCCCATGTCCTGGGGTCTGAGCCCATCTCTGGAGTTGTTCCTAGATGTGACAGCCAAGACGCTTTTTCCAATGTTTTCTCTCTCTCTCTTTCTCTCACCCTCTCCCTCTCTCCTTCCCTTACACCTTTTTATTTCCTTACTCTTCTTTAAAAGATTTATTTATTGATACTGTGTATGTATGAGTGTTTTACCTGCATTTATGTAAGTGCACTGTATACATGCAGTACCCATGGAGGCCAGAAGAGGGAGCTGGATCCTCTGGAACTGGAGTTACAGGCAGTAACTCCAGCCCCACAATCCACCATGTAGGTGCTGGGAACCAAACCTGGCTCCTTTTCAAGAGTAATCGGTGCTCTTAACCACAAAGACATCTCTCCAGCCCCCATGTCTTTCCTCTTATATTGCATATTTTTAAAGATTTGTTTGATTTTGATTTTGTGTTTGCTTGTGTGTCTATATGGGTATGTGCACACATGTGCAGGGGCCTGCAGAGCCCAGAGGTATCTAGTACTGCTGGAGCTGATGTTATAGGCAGTTGTGAGCGGCCTGACTTGGATGCTGGAATCAAACTCAGGTCCTCTATAAGAGTGCTACATGCTCTTAGTCTTTCTTTTTGTTTTTTTTTTTTGAGACAGGGTCTCCCTGTAGCCCCAGCTGGTCTGGAACTCACTATGTAGACCAGGCTGGCCTTGAACTCATAGAGATCCACCTGCCTCTGCTTCCCGAGTGCTGGGACTAAAGGTGTGTGCCACCATGCCCCGCTTAGAGTGCTACATGCTTAGTCTTAATTGTTGAACAGTCTCTCCAGCCATGGAATTTTATGTACATATTTTTTTGAGACAAGGTTTCATGTAGCCCTGACCTGGAAGAATGACCTGAAACTCAGCTCCTCATCCTGCATGTCCTAAGTGCTGGAATTATAGGCCAGTCTGTTACAACATGCCTCCCTGCCCCCATTTCTTCTCTGTCTCCTTTCCTCCCTCTCTTCCCTCCATCTCTCCCTCTCCCTCCCTCTCCCCTACTTCCTTTTTACTCACTCCCCCTCCCCCTTTTCCCAGAGAAGAGGTCTCATTCACTGTGTTACCCAGGCTGGCCTTAACTCCTGGGCTCAAGCAATTCACCAGTCTCAGTCTCCTGAGTATGTAGGGCTACCACTATACGCCACCACATCCAGTCCCCAGCCCCTCAGAATTTTAAGGGCCCAGAGATGCTCCATTACTGTTATAATGCCTCATTCTCAGATAGCTGAGTTTGGGGCCAAAGGAAGCCTTCAGCTCATGATGTTGATACCAAGTCCTTATAAGAAAAAGACCCGGCCCAGGCTATGAAACATTTCCTACAGAGCACTACAGGAAAAACTGCTCTTGGGCTGGGGATGGAGCTCTGTGGTAGAGTCCATGCCTTACATGCACAAGGCCCTGGGTTCCATCCCTAGCACTGGAGAAAAGACAGCAGGTAGGGATAGATGGGGACAGAGGAGGGAGGAAGAGACCCCCAGGATCCATCCCCAGCACTGGAGGGAGAGAGAGAGACTCTGTTTCTAGTGATGGTGTCAGCACTTGAGATGCTTCTAACCAGAAGGTGATGCACTTGTGATAATGGTGATAGAGCAACTGTGAGGTGTTTGCTGCGATGGTTTTAATTCTTCCTACTAGCTGAAAGTCATCTTGGGATGGTGATAGGGGTTGAAGTTCATTGTTGAGTATAACTGTGTCTAGAGTGATGATATGACACTTCTGGTCAAGAAGGTGTTTCTAGAAGTAACGTTGGTGGCTGAGTCACTACTGGCCACTGTGGTAATGATGGTGGACAAAGTGCTTGTAGGCTCGAATGTATTTCTGGTCATCACGCGGCTGCATTGTTGCTAACCATGCATTTATTTAGAGTCATGAAGTCCATAGATAAGATGGTATTTGTGGAGAAGGTGTTGTGGCTAAGGTGTGGGTAGAGATGACCATGGCTGGAGTTTGTGTGGAGATGGCAACAAGACTGTGTCTGTGGAGATGGCACCACAGTGGAGGTGTCTATGAGACAGTGACTCTGGAGATGGCACCATGGCTGTCAGTGGTGATGACTCCATGGCTGAGGTGTCTGTAGATATGATGTTGTGGTTGGGATGTCTGTAAAGATGGTGCCACCATTGAGGTGTCTATTGAGATAGTGCTACCACCCTGAAAGTGCCTGATCTTGTCTGATCTCAGAAGCTAAGCAGGGTCCGACCTGGTTGGTACTTGGATAGGAGATAGTGCTATGCCTGTGGAGATGGCACCTTGGCTGAGTTGTCTGTGGAGAAGGTGCCGAGGCTGGATGTGGCTGGCCATGGCTGTATTTATATTGATGGTCCCAACTGAGATATTCATAATGATGATGGAGTTACCATCCCAGTAACGAAAGAGGTGTCTGTGGTGTGACGGAGCTGGTGGCTGAGATGGTCCTACCATGAACTGTTATTACATAGTATTATGAACACTCCTGTGCTGGATAGCTTTAGTGTCAACTTAACACACCTGGGTTGAGGGAGCCTCAGTTGGGGGATTGCCTCTATTGGACTGGCCTGTGGCCATGTCTGAGGGGCATCTTCTTGATGAGTGATGTGGGAGGGCCCAGCCCACTGTGGGTGGTGCCACCCCTGGGCAGATGGGCCTGTGTTGCATAGGAAAGCAGGCTGAGCAGGGACCAGGGGAGCAAGCCAGTAAGCTGTGTTCCTCCATGGCCTGTGCTCCAGTTCCTTCTTCCAGGTTCCTGCCCTGAGCTCCCTGATGAACTTGGGCTCCCTAATGAACTGCAACCTGGGAGTTGTAAGCTAAATAAACCCTTTCCTCCCCAAGTTGGTAGTGTTTAGAGTGTTTTGTCACAGCAATGAAGAACAAACTAGGACAACTCCCATGAGGAAGGCAGCCTGTAGACCATCTGTAAGGCTCTCGGCTTGGGAGTGGAGGGAGTTCTTTCAGCCAAGATCCATGAGTCACTCCGGGAGACATATCCATACACCTGTATGCTCTATGCATGAGGACAAGGACTGCCCCCAACAGTGCCCCTGATTTCCTCTTCTGTATGTCACCCCAGGCTCTGCATGCAACACATGTCCCAAGAACTGGCTCAATTTTCAACAGAAGTGTTACTACTTTGGCAAAGGTTCCAAGCAGTGGATCCAAGCCAAATTCACCTGCAGTAACCTGAAAGGGCAGCTTGTCAGCATCCACAGCCAGGAGGAGCAGGTGGGTGAGCTGTGCAGACAGTAGGCAGCAGGGTGGGTGGGGTAGGAGGGTCAGATTCACCACCCTAGCTTTCTGGAATCGGTGGGAAGGACCCATACACATCTACCCCTAGGACTTTCTGACCAAACACATCAAGGAGGACTCCTGGATCGGCCTTCGGGATCTCTTTACTGAGGGAGAATTTGTATGGATGGATGACAGCCCGGTGGGGTATAGGTGAGAGGGGCCTTCTGGGAGATAAGTGAAGAGGTGGGAACACTGTGGTGGGAGCAGGCCCCTGGATGAGTCCGTTGGGGAGGGAGCCCTGGGGTCAAGGCTGCCATGAGGACAAACAAAATGCAAGGGTTGATGAATCAAGCCACAAGCACAGATTGGGAAGGTGGGTCTTGGACTGCAGAAAAACCTGTGCTGTGGAGGATGATGGGGGGAGGGGCTCAGACTCAGAGGTCTTGCAGAGATGGGGCACCCTCCCCATCCCATCTTTTTTTTTTCTTTGCTACAGCAACTGGAATCCTGGAGAGCCCAACAACGGGGGCCAGGGCGAGGACTGTGTGATGATGTGGGGATCTGGCCAATGGAACGATGCCTTCTGCCGCAGCTACCTGGAATCCTGGGTGTGCGAGCAACTGGCCACATGTGAACCATCTGCCCCCTTGGCCTCCATGAGCCCACTGAGTTCAGCAGAACCTGCTTCCTGACAGTCTTCTGCGTGCCCTCTTCTGGATCCCTCCCAGCACCTTGATCACAGGAAGAGCTGGGCCCTGAGAATCCCCAGTCAAGTGCTGCCCGCTCCTGCCACCTCCCCAGAGGGCATCCCTTGTTCCTCACCTGAACTGGCCATCCCCACTGCCCTCTACCTTCCCCAAACCAGAGCCCCAGCCAGGAGACAGGCTTCTTGCCTACTGGGATGCAGGCTGGCAGCAGAGCACCCAGGGAGCTGCAGAGAACACGGGTCTCTCACAGGGGACCCCCACAGACTTCTACAGCCCCCACCTCCTGTCAGGAGTTTCCTCAGCCTCCTCCCATCCTCAATACCACAAAACAGACTCCCACCTCCCTGAGCTCAGGGAGTGAGTTCTTCCTTGCCTTAGCTAAACAAGATTATGCTGGGTTCCCAACATCCCTTCCCTCCTCAGAGGTCCTCCCACCAGGCCTAGTGTCCAAGTCTGGCACATGGAAGCTGGGAATTCCAGAGTCATGATGCCCAAAAGATCCCCTTTGAAAATGTGGGCAACTGAAATGGCATTTATACCTTCTATATCTTGGATATTTTTTCTTCCTACTTCATTATAGAATGGGGGGGCCCTGCTGGGAAGATGGCTCAGTTAGAAGCATGAGCACCTGAGTTTGATTCTCAGCCAGGTGTGGTGGTGCGTGGCTGTAATCCACCTGGGCTTGGACTCAATAGCTGATGGGCCAGCCTCACTGAATTAGTGAGACCAAGATCAAACTAAGAGACTCTGTCTCAGAAAACAAGTGGAAGTCTGGCAAGACCACTCAACTGACAGAGCTGCTTGCTTCCAAGCCTTATGATCTGAGTTTGATCCCCAGGTCCCACATGGCGGAAAGAGAGAACTGGGTCCTGCAAACTATCCTCTGACCACTACATGTGCATGCGCACGCACACACACACACACACACACACACACACACACATAAAAAAAATTTTAAGTGGAGAGCAACTGAGGAGGACACCTAATGTCAACCTCTGACCTCCACATGCACACACACATACCATTCATTCATTCATTCCTTCATTCAAAATAAGGTGGAGGGCAGGAGAGATGGTTCACTGGTTGACAACACATACTGCTCTTCCAGAAGACCCAAGTTCAGATCCTGCCACCCACATAAGGCAGCTCACAACTGCGTGTAATTCCAGCTCCAGGGACTCCAACACCATCTTCTGGCCTCCACAGGCACCTGTACTCATGTGCAGAGACACATACATATGCACATAAATAAAAAATAAAGGGCCAGGCATGGTGGCACATGCCTTTAGTCCCAGCACTCGGGAGGCAGAAGCAGGCAGATCTCTGTGAGTTCTAGGCCCGCCTGGTCTACATAGCAAGTTCCAGAACAGCTGGGGTTACAGGGAGACCCTGTGTCAAATAAATAATAAATATAAAGATAAATATCTTTAATAATGTGGAGAGCAACTGTGCTCTAGCCTCCACATACATGCATGTGCTTGTAGACACACACACACACACACACACATACACACACACACACACACAATGTGCTAGGTGGGGCCTAGAGATAAAGATTCTGGGGTCCTAAAGGACCTATCAGGAATACTGCAGGGTAAAGCAATAGAAATGATCCCCCTCGATGCTCAGTCCCCCCGCCCAGAGGGGAGGCCGTAAGTTGACAATGGAAGTGCTCAGAAAATAACCTGGTACACAGAAGGCACTCAATGAGTGCTGGCCATCTGGACAGGACAGTGAGGAAGGAAAGTTGGCCTAGTCACCAGAGGCCAGCTGAGTTCTGAAAGTGTAGACCACATTCTGGCTCTGGGAAGGCCAAGGTGAGCAAGTACACCTGAAGTCATAGGAGGGGAGAGGCAGGTCAAATAGAGGGGTACCTTTTTTCCAACTCCACCACTGCTCAGGCCCACATAAAGGTCATCCTTAGCCAACCATAGTGGGGCACACCTTTAATCCCAGCACTCTGGAGGCAGAGGCAGGCGGATCTCTGTGAGTTCAAGGCCAGCCTGGTCTACATAGTGAGTTCCAGGACAGCTGGGGCTACAGGGAGACAAAAAAAGGTCATCTCTTCTCCCCTCAGTGATGCCCCAAGTCCATTTGAAAGGCTGTGACATTCGGATTGGCTCACTTCTCACCTTCTGTCTTGTACCACCTGGACTGGTGTTACCAAAGCCCCGCCCTGGTTACCCTCTTCACTGTTTCTAACCCTTCTAGAAGTTTCTCTCTAGCTCAGAGAAAAAGCCAAAGTCCTTCAGGGTCCCCCATATGAGTCCAGAATTCCTCTACTCCGTTACTTTTCCAACCTTTTCACCCAGCCCCAGCTCTTCACTGTTCTTTGAACAAGTGCACTGGTTCTCACCTCAGAACCTTTGCAAATCTTGGTCTCTCCTGCTCAGTCCATCCTCCAACATTTGACTCACAGGGACCTAACTGAGGCCCATTTAAAATCCTACCCTATGGCTCCTGGTCCCCAAACATACCCTGCACTTCTTCACCAAATAGTACATTGTTCCTTTTAGCTCTAAATTAGGGGATGGAGAGATGGCTCAGCAGCTAAGAGCACTGGCTGCTTTTGCAGAGGACCTGGGTTCGGTTTCCAGCACTCACATGGGGGTCAACAACTATCCAGAACTCCAGTTTCGGGGCATGTGATGCCCCCTTCTGGCCTCCCTTGGTATTACATGCACATGGTACCCTAACATATAAGCAGGCAAAAGACTCAGACTCGTAAAATAAAAATAAATCCATAAAAATAAGTAACAGCTAACCCTCTGGCTCCCTGCTTGCAACCTCCTGTACTTCTTCACCATAGCACATTGTGCCTTTTAACTAAATAGGTCATTGGTTTATTTGCTCCTTGCTTCCCCCCATCCCTGCCCACAGCTTCAAAAGGGCGGCCAGTGGGTAACTTTTGCTTCTTCTCAGTTGTTTCTCAGTTCTTCACTCATAGTAGGCATTCAGTAAATATTAGACAAAATAATAAACCTGTGGTCATGGATAAATGACACTTCTGAAGTATCTTTTCCTGGCCCGTGCTGTGACCATGCCCTTGGGCTAGTGCTGGGGAGTCTTCCTTGCCCCACCAACTCATGGGCCTGGGGGTTTCATGGGAGGCCTTCCCTACAGCCCAAACCACCCTAACTCAGAGAATGGGAATGTTGCCTGGCTTCCACCCCCAGCACCACATACAACTGGGCATGGTAGGGCATGGATGGGTGTTGTTGCTGAGGACCCAAGTTTAGTTTCCAGCACCCACATGACATCTAACAATCATCCATAATTCCAGTTACAGGGGATCTGACAGCCTCTTCTGGCCTCCACAGGCATTGTACACGTGGTACACTTACATGCAGGCAAAACATTCATACACATAAAATAAAAATAATAAATAAATAAATTTTTTTAATTGCACATGGTGGCACATGCCTGTAACCCCAACTCTGGAGGTAGAAACAGAAGGGTCAAGATCACCTTCAACTACATAGTGAGTCAGAGGGCCCAGGCTATACAAGAACTGTGATCAGAATCTGCTGGACCAGTCTTATCTTCTACCCTCTCTTGCCTCAGACCAGGGCTAGTCCCACAATCCTGTAGGTTGTCTAAAATCTTTTACCCATCCTCCACAAGAGGTGGGGAAACATACCCTGGGTCCCCCACTCCCTAACAGCTCCCACACACCCTCCTTTTCTCCTCAGCATCCTCACTGCCTCTGGGCAGACCTCTCTGTGTCATTCTGTCTTCTACCTCTTACTCCTGCAGCCAGCCCAGTTTGTCTCTAGCAAGCTCTTATCTCAAGCTAGCTACTCACCAGACCCTATAAGTCCTGCCTGGAGCAACCAAAGTCCAGAGGCTCTGGCATTTCCCTCCAAAAGACAGCTGCCCAGGCCCCATATTCACCACGTCCTGTTTCCTGGGGCTCCAGCCTCTTCCCTGCTCCTTCAGTCCTTTGGCTTCCCATCTGTACAGTCTCTAGCATCTCCTTCCTGAACGCCAGACACCTAGGCCTGTGCTCCTATTAGCCTCCTACTCGGGCCTCCTCCTTCCAGATACAAGATGCCAAGTACCCAAACACACACATGCTCTCCAGCCAAAAGTTACTCCAAAGACCTACCCACAGTAGATGCTCAATGTTTGATGATTGATTTTATTGTTTCGAGTACTGGGAATGGAACATAGGGTCTTCCACATGCTGGGCCAAAGTTATTTCTGACCCCTCACAGGGGGACCTGAGACAGAAGTTCTACCACTGAGCCATATGCCCAGCCCCTCACTGGGGGATCTTAGGCAGGACTCTACCACTGAGCCACACCCCCAGCCCCTCACTGGGGGATTCTAGGAAGGACTCTATCACTGAGCCACATACCCAGCCCCTCACTGGGGAATTCTAGGAAGGACTCTATCACTGAGCCACATACCCAGCCCCTCACTGGGGAATTCTAGGAAGGACTCTATCACTGAGCCACACCCTCAGCCCCTCACTGGGGG
>NW_008348083.1:182542-183138 GCF_000622305.1 Nannospalax galili
TTCATTTTTTTCCCCCCAGGTGGAACAATCCATTTTCCTAAACATGCTCTGCCACAGCCCCTCACTGGGGAATTCAGGAAGGACTCTATCACTGAGCCACACCCTCAGCCCCTCACTGGGGGATTCTAGGAAGGACTCTATCACTGAGCCACACCCTCAGCCCCTCACTGGAGGATCCTAGGTAGGACTCTACCACTGAGCCACACACCCAGCCCCTCACTGGGGGAATCCTAGGCAGGACTCTATTACTGAGTCACACCCTCAGCCCCTCACTGGGGGATTCTAGGAAGGACTCTATCACTGAGCCACACCCTCAGCCCCTCACTGGAGGATCCTAGGTAGGACTCTACCACTGAGCCACACACCCAGCCCCTCACTGGGGGAATCCTAGGCAGGACTCTATTACTGAGTCACACCCTCAGCCCCTCACTGGGGGATTCTAGGCTGACACTGTACTGTTTGAGCAACACTCCTAACCTCAGTGGTTTTTCTTAGCCTGTGTATTAGTCAGGTTCTCCAAAGAAACAGAACCAGTAGAATGAATATATATAGAGATTTATCAGCTTAGCTCACAGGATAGAGTCCGAGTAGTCCAA
>NW_008348083.1:183515-190754 GCF_000622305.1 Nannospalax galili
TAATCCCAGATCCAGTCAAGTTGACACCCAGGATTAGCCATCACAAATCCACCCCTTGTCAACTTGACACCCAATAGCATCTCTCTATGTCATGCTTAATTTTCAAATGAAAACCATGTTGAGATCATAATTTCACCTAACATGATATGACTATCCCATCATACAATGATGAGTGCATTATATATCTTAGAATAGGTGATAAAGTCTTCAAGGAATGCTTAGTCCTTTAGTGTCTCATAACCCAATATAATCATATAGGTTCACAACACTTAACCACTTAACACTTATCTCAATTATACATTCAAAAAAGGATAACTCAAGTATCTGCTTAACATATGTGTATACATGCACAAGCCTATTCTTAACCAAATAGGACAAAAATATTCATGTGCCGGGAGTTTGAACCAGCGACCCCTGGGCAGTGATAATTGGGGATTCGCCAGCCCACACCACCCCCAATACCCAGGGACACTCAGACACAACGGGGAGTCTAGTCAGGCAGGGACTCATTTATTACAGGTGTTACAAAGCTTATAAAGGCACCTGGAACACCCCCTCCCCCCCGAGAGTGTATCTTAAGGATGGTCACGCGCTGATCATGCACTCCTCAGCAGTGCAGAAGTATTCTTCAGACTTTCAAAGCAAGCCAGGCTGTGCCCCCAGTAACTTCCTTTCGGACCTATGCAAGGTGGGGCCTTTAGGTCCCCACATATCCCCCTTTTTATTTTAAGGCCGGACTGACTTTATTTCACGGGTTACGCATCTCATAGGTGGCTCCCTGAGGAGAGATGGCTATCTCCTTTCTCTAATCTTATGCGTTTTTGCCTGTCTTAGGTTGTGTCACCTCTGATCAAGCCTTGCCCGTCATTGCATCTGGCCATGTGCATGTCCTGTCTTAGGAGTACTTGTCATGGGACATCTTACCTGTCTTTGGCTAAAAATGCGTCATGATTAAGGGCAGCCGTGTGGGTAATGCTAGCCCGTGACAGTCTTAGTCTCTGCCTAACTCGGTTAGCCAAGCGTGGGCAACTGGAGGGGGTTCTAGGGAAGTCCGTAATCAAGAGGAGGTGGGCCGTGGCAGTTCCAAGGTTCCTCTGTCACCAAATTATCTGGTAAAGACACTTAAAGATCAAGAGAAACAAAGCAAGTCATGGCGTAGGACAAGTTGAAATACTTCTGAGACCATGTGCCTTTTAGTCAATCAGCCAGTTGTAGAGGCTGACTGGCAATGAAGCCAAGGAACTGAGTCCTTTACCTCAGATGGATACAAATAAAGAGAGGAATTTTTTCTCATGAACTATTGTCCATGGACTGTCATGCTGGTCAGTAGGATCCTGGCCTACCCACTTAAGGTTTTTCACAGGCACCCATATAGGGTTTGAATCTCCTATAGGGTAGACACCCAAAGCCTCGACCCATGGTTAGCAATGGATCTGGTCCTTTCCATTGCCCAGTAATGGGATCCTTCCATCTTACCCATACCTCAGGTCTCTGCTCCTGTCGTCCCCAATGCTTCTGAAGCCAGGATTCCAACTGATTTTTTATTCCAACTGATATTTTTGAAAATTAAGAACATTAATAGTGAATAAGGACATACCCAACTATTGGTGGGGGCTTATTCCCCCTTTTTGTTTCTGTAATTGAATTTTTAGGTTTTGATGGTTGCGTTCTATAATGGCTTGACCTTGGGGATTGTAGGGAATTCCTGTATTGTGTTGAATTCCCCAAAGTGAAAAGAAATCTTGTAAATTTTTACTCACAAAATGTGGTCCGTTATCATTTTTAATTCTTTGGGGCAATCCCAATGTAGCAGAGAACTGGAGAAAATGATACTGAGCATGTTTAGACTTCTCTCCTGTATGAGTGGTAGCCCAACAGGCATGTGAGAATGTGTCAATGGACACGAAAATATACTTAAGCTTTCCAAAAGGAGCATTAGTGTGTGACATCCATTTGCCACAAGGAAGTTGGCTTGAGTCCCCTAGGGTTTACCCTGGCTATTGCAGAAGTGGTACCTATAAGCCATCTTGTCTGCCTCTGCATTGCCTTGGGATAAAAGCCCAGGCAATCCTTGGTGCCCCCTAAGATGCTGTAAGAAAATAGGGGGGCTTCTCTCTTTAAGGAGCTTACAAGTCTGAATACTGTCAGAAAGCAATGGCCAGGAGTTCCTTGAATTGAGCTGCTTTTTGGTTTCTCCACATCTGCCCCAGTCAGTGAAAACATTGTAGGCTTTACTAAGGGCTCCCTCAGCCCGGGATTTGGCTGCAGGTGCACTTGGGGGACAGGGTGGTTCCCTGGCCACCCGCAGAACTGAAGGGGTGGGGCCCTTCCCCAAGCCACCTTCCCCCAGGCCTTTTCAGCTGTCCCAGAGCTGGTTGCAGAGCACAGCCAAAGGTCTTTGTTTATTTTGTTTTTGTTTTTTGTTGGTTTTTTTGTTTGTTTTTTGTTTTTTTTAAATGCGCGCAGCAGCTACTGCCACCCGTCCCACCCAGCTTTCACACGGGCCCCTGACTCCCACCGGTCACCAGCCGGGGGGGGGGGGCAGTGCCCCGCCCGGCTTTCCCGCGGGGCCCCTGACCCACTCACTCAGTTCAAGGCGGGTGTGTGCTCCACTCTGCCCCGCCCTTCGAACCTCCGACTGGCCCCAATCCATTTCCCTCCTTTCTTCCTTCTTTTTTTTCTTTTCACCTTCCTTTGAACCCCACGTTGGATGCCAGTTGCCAGGGGTTTGAACCAGCGACCCCCGGGCAGCGATGATTGGGGACGAGTAAGCATGCCATTCGCCAGCCCACGCTGCCCCCAATACCCAGGGACACTCAGATGCAACGGAGAGTCTAGACAGGCAGGGACTCATTTATTACAGGTGTTAGAAAGCTTATAAGGGTACCTGGAACTCCCCCTCCCCCCCCCGAGGGTGTATCTTAAGGATGGTCATGCGCTGATCATGCACTCCTCAGCAGTGCGGAAGTATTCTTCAGACTTTCAAAGCAAGGCAGGCCGTGCCCCCAGTAACTTCCTTTCAGACCTATGCAAGGTGGGGCCTTTAGGTCCCCACACTCATGTCAATTACAATCCGTGTTTTTGCAACTGGTCACGTGGCCTAAGTTGGTATTTGTAACTACCTTCCTCTACAACCCATTCTGTATTTCCTCCACCATCAGCAAGCATCTCTGCAGGTCTTGGCTCTTTCCCTGGTGGAGTGACCCATACTTTCATCCCTGAAGGGTCTGGGCAATTTGGTGCTCTGTCTGGATTGGGCTGTTACAGTTTCCCATTGACCTTAATTTCAGGAAATGGTAATACCAAAAGTCACCCTAAGGAATCTCCTGCCTTCCAGATATAATCTTCATTACCTCCATTGTGGAGAACCAGTCCAATTTCCCCCTGGTAGTCTAGGTCAATCACCCCTCCTAATATTGTTATTCCTTTCTTAGCCTGCTGACTTAAGGGCATCAGGAGCCCAAAGTGGCCAGGGGAAGTCTTAGCTTCCAGTTCAACAGAATGTTTGTTGTCTCAAATGGCAGAAGCACTCCCTCCTCTGGAACCAAAACATCCAAGCCAGTAGAGTGCAAAGTTGAGGGTACAGGAAGCAAAAATTTTCATAGAGGGTCACCAGAGGTGATAGTGAGTGGAATCATTCCCACTTCCACCCCTTGATTCCTGGACCTGTGAATCCTGGCTATAGGAGAAACTGTACCATATATTGGACGCTGATTCAAAGCATACACTGCCTTCTGGAGGACCCTGCCCCAGCCCTCTAGGCTATTGCCACCTAATTGGTGCTGTAACTGTCTTTAAGAGACCATTCCATCGTTCATCAATCCAGCTGCTTCAGGATGGAGGGGAACATGGTAAGACCAGTGGATTCCATGACCATGGGCCCACTGTCACACTTCTTTGGCTGTGAAGTGAGTTCCCTGGTCAGAAGTGATGCTGTGCAGAAGGTGGATAAGGCATTCTGTAAGTCCCTGGATAGTAGTTTTGGCAGAAGCATTACGTGCAGGAAAGGCAAATCCATAATCAGAATAAGTGTCTATTCCTGTAAGGACAAAACGCTGTCCCCTCCAAGATGGAAGTGGTCCAATGTAGTCAACATGCCACCAGGTTTCAGGCTGGTCACCATGGGGAGCAGTGCCATATCAGGCGCTCAGTGTTGGTCTCTGCTGTTGGCAGATCTGGCACTCAGCAGCAGCTGTAGCCAGGTCAGCTTTCATGAGTGGGAGCCCATGCTGTTGAGCCCATGCATAACCTCCATCTCTGCCACCATGGCCACTTTGTTCATGGGCCCATTGAGCAATGACAGGGATAGCTGAAGAGGCTGACAATCACAGAGCGGGTCATCTGATCTACTTGATCACTGAACTCATCTTCTGCTGAAGCCACTTTTTGATGAACATTTACATGAGGCACAACTATGTTCACATCCTTTGCCCATTTGGAGAGATTTATCCACATACTTCTTCCCCAAATGTCTTTCTCACCAATTTTCCAATCATGATCCTTCCAAGTCTCTGACCATCCAGCCAAACCATTGGCTACAGCCCATGAATCAGTATATAATCACACTTCTGGCCATTTCTCCTTCCAAGCAAAATGTACGACCATGTGCACTGCCTGAAGTTCTGCCCACTGTGAAGACTTTCCTTCCCCAGTGTCCTTCAGGGTTGTTCCAGAAATTGGCTGTAATGCCGCAGCTGTCCACTTCTGAGTGGTGCCTGCATAGTGTGCAGAACCATCTGTAAACCAAGCTCTAGTCTTCTCTTCCTCAGTCAACCGATCATAGGGCACACCCCATGAAGCTATAGGTGCATACTTGAGAACAGGAGGCATCAAAACAGGAATAGGAACCATAGGCATTTGGGCAACTTCTTCATGTAACTTGCTTGTGTCCACTGGGTCTGCTCAAGCCCAATCACATATATACCACTTTCATTTGATAATGGATTGTTGCTGTGCACAGCCTACTTTATGGCTTGGGGGGTCGGATAACACCCAGCTCATGATGGGAAGCTCCAGTCTCATGGTGACTTGGTGGCCCATTGTCAAACGTTCAGTTTCCACTAAGGCCCAGTAGCAGGCTAAGAGCTGTCTCTCAGAGGGAGAATAGTTGTCTGCAGATGAAGGCAAAGCCTTACTCCAAAATCCCAATGGCCTCCAGTCTCATTCCCCTATGGGGGCCTGCAAGAGACTCCAAACAGCATCTTTATCTGCCACTGATATCTCAAGCACCATCGGGTCTGCTGGATCATATGGCCCAAGGGGTACAGCAGCTTGTACAGCAGCCTGGACCTATTGAAGGGCCCTTTCCTGTTCCAGGCCCCACTCAAAGCTAGCTGCCTTCCCAGTCACTTGATATATGAGTCGTAGTAACACACCCAGATGAGGAATATGCTGCCTCCAGAATCCAAACACGCCCACTAAGCATTGTGCTTCTTTCTTGGTGGAGGGAGGGGCCAAATGCAACAACTTATTCTTCACCTTAGAAGGAATGTCTCTGCATGCTCCACACCACTGAACTCCTAGAAATTTCACTGAGGTAGAAGGCCCTTGAATTTTGGTTGGATTTATTTCCCATCCTCTCATGCGCATAAGCTTAAACAATAAGTGCAGACTGTCTGCTACCTCCTGCTCACTGGATCCAATCAGCATAACATCATCAATATAGTGGACCAGTGTTATATTTTGTGGAAGAGTCAAGCAATCAGGATTCCTTCGAACCAAGCTATGGCACAATGCTGGAGAGTTAATATACCCTTGAGGCAGGATATTTCCCATCCTCTCATGCGCATAAGCTTAAACAATAAGTGCAGACTGTCTGCTACCTCCTGCTCACTGGATCCAATCAGCATAACATCATCAATATAGTGGACCAGTGTTATATTTTGTGGAAGAGTCAAGCAATCAGGATTCCTTCGAACCAAGCTATGGCACAATGCTGGAGAGTTAATATACCCTTGAGGCAGGACAGTAAAGGTATAAGGTATACTGTGCCAGCTGAAAGCAAATTGCTTCTGGTGGTCCTTATGAACTGGTATCGAGAAGAAAGCATTTGCCAAATCAATAGCTGCATACCAGGTACCAGGAGACGTATTAATCTGCTCAAGTAAGGAAACCACATCTGGTACAGCAGCTGCAATTGGAGTCACTACTTGATTAAGTTTTCGATAGTCAACTGTCATTCTCCATGACCCATCTGTCTTCTGCACAGGCCAAATAGGAGAGTTAAAGGGAGATGTGGTGGGAATCACCACCCCTGCATCTTTCAAATCCTTCATGGTAGCACTAATTTCTGCAATCCCTCCAGGGATGTGATACTGTTTTTGGTTCATTATTTTCCCTGGCAGAGGCAATTCCAGTGGTTTCCATTTGGCCTTTCCAACTGTAATAGCCCTCACTCCACAGGTCAGGGAACCAATGTGGTGATTCCACCAATTCCTAAGTATATCTATCCCAATTATACATTCTGGTACTGGGGAAATAACCAAAGGATGAGTTTGGGGACCCACTGGACCCACTGTCAGTCGGACTTCAGCCAAAACTCCATTTATCACCTGACTTTCATAAGCCCCTACTTTAACTGGAGGGCCACAATGCTTTTTAGGATCTCCTGGAATGTGTCAATTCAGAACCAGTATCCAATAGGCCACAGAATGTCTGATTATTTCCTTTCCCCCCGCAGGTCTCTCTGGGGAAGGATGGGTGAGAGGTGAACAGCATAACTCTTTGGTACTGTGGCAAAGTCCTTCCTCAAGGGCACCCAGCCTTCCCTTCACTCAAGGGGTTCTGGGTCTGTAAAGTGTCTCAAGTCTGGAAATTGGTTGACTAAGCGAGATTCTCTATTGCTACGATCCAATACTGACTTCCTGTCATTCATCCTAGAGCTTTTCTGCTTATACAGATCAAATAAAAACTTAGTAGGCTTCTTATGTATGTGGTCCCTGGAAACACCATGATTGATTAGCCAGTACCACAGGTCCATTTGAGTCATGCCATTGTAGGTATTGTTTTGCCTTTGCCACCCATTACAATAAGTACGCTCACCTTGTCTTTGGTAATTCAATACTGCCACCTGACACATATTCCAAGGTCCTGTTACACCTATTATATTTACATTTAATTTATGCAATTGAGCAGCAGCATCTCCAACTGTAAGATTCGGCATAAGGAAAAGAGCAAAAACAAAGCTCTTCAAATGTTCTGGTGTCTCTCTCAGTACTTTCCATCTTATAAAATCAGTAA
>NW_008348083.1:191377-191678 GCF_000622305.1 Nannospalax galili
AGTTCTCCATCCCACGTGTCAGGATTCCAATCTTTTCCTACCAATGCCCTCACCTTTACTGCTGACACCCTTCAAGGCTGGGAACTAAATTTTTGTTGTAGGTCTGCCAAATGTATAATTAGGGCTCCAGCTTGATTTTATGCAGCTTTAGTTCTCTGGCTGCTGGAGAGAAGAGTCTCTTTCAGGGCACACTTGGAAACATTTAAACTGTTGATTCGAATCTGGAGCTTGTCAATTTTATCATTAAGCTCATTGTTTATCTTCATCACTTTATCCAGAGACGCTAGAAGTAACCAGACAG
>NW_008348083.1:192170-192859 GCF_000622305.1 Nannospalax galili
ACGAACTCACCAGCAAGAGAGAAGGCAAGCAGCAAGAAGCCTGGTGTTCTCCTCTGCCTTGGCCTTTTATATGGGCTGCCATCAGAAGATAACACCCACATTTAGGGTGTGTCTTCTGGCTTTTGATGATCCAATCAAGAAGATCTCTTTCATTTCAGTTAATCCCAGATCCAGTCAAGTTGACACCCAGGATTAGCCATCACAGCCTGTTACATTTCTTTCTGTGCACCTCATCCAATGCCTCTTGCTTGGGTGGCTGACACTGCCCCTTGACTTAGCCTGTGACCCCTGAACTTCAAGACATCCAGCCAAGGTGTAATGGTTAAGGCCTACAAGATGACTCAGTAGGTAAAGGAGCTTCCTGTCAAGCCTGACACCTGAGTTCGATCCCTAGGATCCACATGGTAGAAGGACAGAACCAACTCCAAAGGTTATCCTCCGACCTCCGCACATGCAACATGGTAGCTCAACCACACGTATGCACACAAATAAATCTAATTTTAAGGAGGGGGGCTGGAGAGATGGCTCAGCAGCTCAGAACACTGGTTGTTCTTGCAGAAGAACTGGGTTCAAATCCCAGCACCCACATGGCAGCTAACAACTGTCCGTAGATCCAGTCCCAGGGATCCAACAGCCTCTTCTGACCTCCATGGGCATTGCATGACACGGGTGCACTTACCTACATGCAA
>NW_008348083.1:192918-204746 GCF_000622305.1 Nannospalax galili
GGGCATGGTGACTTTAATCCCGGCACTTGGGAGGCAGAGGCAGGAGGATCTTTGTGAGTTTGAGGCCATCCTGGTCTACATAGTGAGTTCCAGGACAGCTGGGGCTACAAAGAGACCCTGTCTCAAAAAGACAAAAAAAAAACCCTCTCTTTTGAGACAGGGTCTCCCCATAGCCTCAGCTGACCTGGTAGACTAGGCTGGCCTCAGTCTCACAGAGACCTGCCTGCCTCTGCCTCCTGAATGCTGAGATTAAAGGCATGTGTGACCACACTCAGCTTTTTAAGAAAAATTTTTTGAAGTGTGATGGTTAATCGTCATTGTCAACTTGACTGGATTTAGAACCATCTACAAAACATACCCCTGGACATAAAGCACAATGTTTCTGGAAAGGTTTAACTGAGCAGGAAAGACCCAGCCTAATGTGGATCATACCATCCCGTGGGCTGGGATCCTATATAGAGAAGAGAAAGCAAGCTGAGCACCAGCATCCCTCTCTTTCTGCTTCCTGACTGCAGATGTAAGGTCACCAGTTGCCCCGATGCCCTGACCACATATGTTGGCCTGTGTACCTGCTCAACTACATACCAAAATAAACCCTCCATCCTTTGGCTGCTTTCATCTGATATCCTGCCACAGAACCAAAAAGAGAAGTAACTAACACAAAGTAAAAATAAATTTTTTTCATGCACAAACCCATATACAGACACATACATATACATAAATAAATAAATCTTTAAAAATAAATAAAATTAACTTTAACCCAGGCATGATGGCACAGCCCTTTAATCCCAGAGTCAGGAGGGTCAGGAGTTCTCAGTCACCCTTGGCTATACAACAAGTTTGAAACCAGCCTGGGCTACAAAAGACTCTGTCTCAAAATAAATAAATAAAATACTAAGTTAAAAACGCTTTAAGCCTCCTGATGGTCCTGGACTCTTCCTGGCCTTGAGAGGCAGGTATGCTAGAGCCATTGTCCTCAACACAGTCTCTGGGGTACCCAGCAGCTCTCCAGAATGTACCAGAAATACAAATTCCCCCAGTCCCCAGACTGCAGAATCTGACTCTAGGGGTAAAGTTTGTTCTTTGTGGTTTCTTTGCTTTCTTTTTTTATTTTATGTGTATGAGTGTATTGCCTGCATGTATGTGACTGCACCTGTGTCATGCAGTGCTGCGGAAGTCAGAAGAGGGCATCGGATGCCCCTGGAACTGGAGTCAAGGATGGTTCGTAGCCACCAGGTGGGTACTGGGAATCAAACCCAGGTCCTCTGCAAGAGCAGTCAGTGCTCTTAACCGCTGAGCCATCTCTCCAGCCTGTTTGCCTTTTTGAAGCAGCGTCTCCCTATAGCCACAGCTGGCCTGGATCTCACTATGTAGACCAGGCTGGCCTTGATCTCACAGAGACCTGCCCACCTCTGCCTCCCAAGTACTTGGATTAAAGGCATGTACCACATGCCCAGCTCAAATTTTTTATATTTTGTGTGTATAAGTGTTTTGCTTGCATGTATATATGTGCACCACGTGCATGCAATGTCAAAGGAGGTCAGAAGGTGTCAAATCCCCTGGAACTGGAGTTACAGTTGTTAGCTACCATGTGGGTGCTGAGAATCAAGCCCAGATCTTCTGAAAGAGCAGCTAGTGCTCTTAACCACTGAGCCATCTCTCCAGCCCCAACCACTTAAGGTTTAAGGAAACCTCCAAGAGACCCGATGCCCTAATGCACTGTTTCTCAAATGAATAGACCCAGGGATACACCTGGGGGTGTGGCCAGAATGCAAACTCTGGTCCAAGTAAGTCTAGAGTGGGCCAGGAATTCTGTGTGTTTAACAAGCTCCCAGATAGTGCCGATGCTGATGTTTGATACTAATGATGTTAATGTTGACACTGATACTGATGCTGGGGCTGATACTGGGATTGATGTTAATACTAGTGCTGATACTGATGCTATTAATGTTGGTACTGATGCTGATGCTAATACCAATTCTGATATTGATACTAATTTTGATGATGCTGATACTGATGGTCTGTAAGCCACTTTGAATAGTGAAAGTCTAAATGGCAAATAACTACTCCATAATGTTTTGTAGGCATGTAGCCACACCCTTTCCTTTAAATTCTTTTTTTTTTTTTTTTGCAAAAAGAATGTGGATTGAGGAAAAAAGAGGAAGAACTTCCAGGAGTGAAAGGGATTCCAAAGGAGGAATCCACCTGCCTGACTTGAAAAAGGGTCTAGTGTAGCCTGGGCTTGTCTCAAACTATGTAGCAGAAGATGACCTTGAACTTTTTTTTTTTTTGGTCTTTTTGAGTCAGGGTCTCCTTGTAGCCCCAGCTGTCCTGGAACTCACTATGTAGACCAGGTTGGCCTCAAACTCACAAAGATCCACCTGCCTTTGCCTCCCAAGTGCTGGGATTAAAGGTATGCGTTACCACGCCTGGCTAACCTTGAACTTTTTATGTGTATGAGGGTTTTACCTACACACATGTAAGTGCATCTGTGCATGCAATGCCCACAGAGGCCATTAAGATTGTGTCAGATTCCCTGGAACTGGAGTTAAGGACAGTTGTTAGCCACCATGTGGGTGCTGGGAACTGAACCTAGATCCTCTCAAAGAGCAGCCAGTGCTCTTAACCATTAAGTCATCTCTCCAGCCCCACTTCCCTTTTTCCCCAGAGCATGACCCTGAATCCTCTGGATCCTCCTGCCTCCACTTTCTTTAGTGCTGGGATGACAGGTATGCATCACTATCCAGTTTATGTGGTACTAGGGATCAACCAAGGGCTTTGTGAACACTAGACAAACAAACACGCTACTGACAGGCTACAGCCCCAGCCTCCTTTTTTTTTTTTTTTTTTTTGTCTTTTTGAGACAGGGTCTCCCTGTAGCTCCAGCTGGCCTGGAACTCACTATGTAGACCAGGCTGGTCTTGAACTCACAGAGATCTGCTTGCCTCTGCCTCCAGAGTGCTGGGATTAAAGGCAAGCAACACCATACTCGGCCCTAGCCTCCTGTTTTCTATTAGCACAGTCTGCCAGTCCCTGATCTATCATAGCTTAATATCCCTGCTCCCACCCCCCACCCACCTGCAGGCTCCAATTTAATTCCATAAAGCACCAGCTGCAATTCCAGGAAGTGCCCTATCTCCCCAATGCATCTAAAAGCCAAAGCTAGGTCAGCTCGGTGCCCCCTCCCACATTTCCCAGCTATGTCCAACATGCATGCCTCCAGCCTCCCTCAGTCTGAGACTGGACCTGGATCAAGACGCTGAATGGATCTGATGCCCCCACACAAGACACAAGACACGCTTGGGAATGGGGTTCTGCATATCCTTTATCTGTTGTGGGGTCAGCGGCCCTCCAGGGCCCGATCTCGAGCAATGACGGACTCTTCAAACTTGATCATGAGTGTGGTGCCCTTGTGCCAGTGAGCTGTGACCTTGGCAGGGAAACCGCTGTGCGTGAGTACGGCCTCCACAATGCCTGCAGTGAAGCTGGCACAGTTGAGTGTGCTGTTCTCCTTAGGTACCGAGATGTAGGTGTTGATGAGTGGCTCCCTCTCAATGATGTAGAAAGTGCGGGCATCATCGTTGGCCTGCTCCAGCTTGTCTGCCTCCTTGCCAAACAGCGCCTTCCACACGGCACCCTTGACAAACAGCAGTGCACCCAGCACCTTGGTCTCTCGCCGGGCACCCTTTTCGCGGGCCACGAGGGCATCTAGGACTCGGGCACCCACCTGCCGGCCCAGGGCGGCCAGGCGTGCCTGAAGCTCGGCCACAGAGAAGACTCGGCTCTGACAGTGCTGTACCAACTCGGAGAACAGCAGAGCGAAGGCGCTCAGGCTCACCTCAGTGCGCGGCCGTACCAAGGCCCGCTCCAGCAGCGCCGATTTCCCACGGGTGAACCGTGCCTCCATGCCGCCACCCTGGAGAGAGACCAAGATAATGTGTTTCAGATGAGTACCAAGAGCCAGCAGAAGAACCCGGAGGAATCTCAGGCCATCCACCCAATCCATCTGCATCATGGATAGGCACTACAGCACCAAACAGATAAGGAAAGAGGGTGATCAAATTGGGTAAAGTGAATCTCCATAAGGCTAAGCTAGCAAAGCACAAACACAGGAGGGTGGGTAGCTTTACAACCTTGTCTGGCAGTAAGTATGGGGAAAAGAAGAAAGACAACAAGTGCAGAGGAGCACAATGGAAACCACTAACCCGGAGACCCAAGACCATCCCATTTACAGGAAGCATGTAGACTCAGGGTGTGGCTCAGTCAGAATGCTCGTCTAGTATGCAGGAAGTCCTGGGTTCAATCAGCAGCATCACATAAAACCAGGCAGTTGTGGTAGGATATGCAGAAGAGGCCAAGGCCAGCCTGGGCTACACCTTTCAAAAAACATTTAAGGGGAAGGGGCTAGAGAATTGGTGCAGCAGTTAAGAGTGGTTAAGACCCAGGTTCACTTCCCGGCACCCACATGGCAACTAACAAAGATCCTTAACTCTAGTTCCAAAAGATATGACGCCCTCTTCTGGCCTCCTTGGGTTGGTGCATGTGGTGTACTTGCAAGCAGGCAAAACATTCATACATATAAAACAGCACTCTGGGTGGCAGAGGCACATAGATATCTGTGAGTTCAAGGCCAGTATGATCTACATAACAAGTTCCAGGCCAACTGGGGTAACAGAAAGTCTCTGTTTCAAAATATCGAAGGGGGGGGGGCTCATGCAGCCCAGCACTACTGGATCTCTGTGAGTTCAAGGCTAGCCTGGTCTACATAGTGAGTTCCAGGCCAACTGGGGCTACAGGGAGACCGTGTCTCAAAAAGACCAAAAAAAAAAAAAAAAACAAGTCCAGTACCACATTTCTACAATCTGAGCACTACAGAGGTGAAGGCAGGAGGATCAGAGGTCCAAGGTCATCCTCAGCTAGATACAGGGTTTGAGACCAGCCTGGGCTACATGAAACTTTGTCTCAAAAACAAACAAACAGCCTTCCTAGTGCCTTTAGCTTAAAAAGCTAGTACAGGGCCAGCAAGATGGCTCAGGAGGTAAAGATGCTTGCCTCCTGCAAGAACAATCAGTGTTCTTAACCACTGAGCCATCTTTCCCAGCACCCACAGGGCAGCTAACAACTGTCCATAACTCCAGTCCCAGGGGATCCGACAGCCTCTTCTGACCTCCACGACCATTGCACAACACGGGTGCACTTACCTGCATGCAGGCAATACACACATACACATAAAATAAAAATAAATTAATTTAAAAAAAAAAAAAAAAGATGCTTGCCTCCAAGCCTGTCACTCTTGAGTTTGATCCCCAGGACCTACATCGTAGGAGAGAACTGACTACCATAAGCTGTTCTGACCTCCATCCAGATACATACACATACACACACACACACACACAGATTAAGTGAAAGTTTAATTTTTTTTTTAAAGCTAGCACATGGCAGGGGAGGGCCAAGACTTAGGGCAGAGAGGTCCTATGGTGGCTACACTTGGGTATGGTGGTACATACCTGTGATCCAGCACTTCAGAGGCTGAGGCAGTAGGATCACAAGAGAGAAGGCCAGCCTGGGCTATACACTGAGCTGCAGGACAACCTAAGCCATAGTTGGCTTGTGTGATGGTTCATCTTCACTGTCAACCTGACTGGATTTAGAATCACCTTGGAAACACTTCTGTGGGTGTGTCAATCAGGCTGTTTTAACAATCAGAGAGGATTTACTGAGGAGAAAAGGCACACCCTGAATGTGGACAGTACTATCCTAGGACTGGGGTTCCAGACTGAGTAAAAGGGAGAAAGTGAGCTGAGCAGCTACACTCATCTCTCTGCTTCCTGACTGTGGATGCCTGGTCACCAGCTGCCTCACCTCCTGCTCCCATGCCTTCCCTGACATGATGGACCAGACCCTCAAGGTATAATACATAAACCTTTCCTTTTTTTTTTTCTTTCTTGTCTTTTTGAGACAGGGTCTCCCTGTAGTCCCAGCTGGCCTGGAACTCCTTATGTAGACCAGGTCAACCTCAAACTCACAGAAATTCACCTACCTCTGCCTCCGGAGGGTTGGGATTAAAGGCATTCGCCACCACACCAGGCTTTAGTCAGATATTTGACCACAACAAGAAAAGCAAGTAACACATCCTACCATTAAAAAAGCTTAAGGGGACGGGGCTGCAGAGATGGCTCAGGGGTTAAAAGCACTGGTTGCTCTCACAGAGGACCTGGACTCAGTTCCCAGCACCCACATGGCAGCTCACAACCATCCATAACTCGTTCCAGGGGTTCCAACCCCCTCTTCTGACCTCCAAGGCACATTATGTGACATGGCTGCACTTACATACATGCAAGCCACATACTCATACACATAAAATAAAAATAATAAAATATTTTAAAATGTTTTTTAAAAGATGAGTGATGGAGAGAGGACACAGGACAGTTCATGATGCTTTCCCTAACTGGTGTGCACTCCAGCACTGACTACCCTGGGGACCTTTCTGCCCACCCCTCCAGGAAAGCCAGAGACTGGGCAGAAGCATGTAGGGATGTGTCAAGCTCAAGGTAGGAGGAGGAGCAAAAAATCCCCAACCCCATATCCTGGGGTGGAGGTTTGATTAGTCAAGAAGGAAGACTGTCTCCACGGTTACCTCAAAGCGCTGGACGTTTTAAGACTGGAAGGAGACAGACCAAGAAGGGAGCCCATCCAATCACAAACTCTCTGGAAAGATGGATGAATGGTGGAAAATGAGTGGAGGAACTAGGAGGAGGCGCTGCGAGCCTCCTGGCCTCCCACCGTAAGCAGGAAGAGAAATGACAACTGAAAGAATGCAGGTGCATGGGGTATGGGGTTGGAGTCAAGAGCTCGCCCCTCACCATGTATGCCCCAGAGACAGAGTGAGGATGGGAGGTCCTGCAGGACAGCTGGGAGGCGATGGGAGGCGAGGGTGCGGGGGTGGGACGACTGCAAGGCCTAGACCCCTCCACCTGGCTACGCTGGGATGCTGAACTGAGATACCCAAAGGCGGGACCCCACCCCAACCCCTCAAGATAACCCAAGGTGGACAGATTGGGAGGACGCAGCTCAGGATGCACAGAGAAAAGATAAAGCCCGATCGGGCCTGGGGCAGGATGGTCGCAGGCAGGGAAAGGGGCTCACCAGGACCTGTGTGGCCGACAGTTCGGCTGAGCTGCTTTACGGCGTCGTACTTTACGCAGGCGCAAGGCAAGCTGTATGAATAGGAGCGAGGAGGGGCGGGGCCATGTGCGCACAGGCGATGCAAGTGAGTAGCCGCCAGGGGGCGCGCGTCTCCACCCCGCCTCCCGCTCCCGGCTGACAGGGAGTCGGCTCCATGCTAGGTTGGAAGGACTTGCTATTGAATGGTTAGCCTTTGTGCAGGGGGACAGTAACACGGGCGCTGTCACTTACTCTGAAGTACAAATCTCTTGGGCACTTGTCCTCAGGTATATTCATGAGTCGGGGGCTTGGTGTATTTATTTGTCCATCCTAACTCATGATTTTCTATATGTGGATGACCCACAGTTCCCAGCATCGACATGGTGACTAACAACCATCAGTAACTCCAGTTCCAGGGCACATCCTCTTCTGTCCTCCATGGGCATTGCACAACACAGGTGCACCTACATACATGCAGGCAATACACTCGTACACACAAAATAAAAATAAGTAAAATTTTTTTTTAAAAAGGAGCATAGCAATCCCCCATACCCTTCCTTCCACTAAGAAACCGTACACAGCCCATATTCATTTCCCCATTTACCTTTATCATCATCAACTCCATCATCTCCTGGTGTATACCCCACAGCTTGGTCCTTCCCCCTCCCCCGCCCCTCCACATTACAAGCCCTTAGGGCACAGCAGCATGCAGCTGTCCATTCCATATCCATGCACTGGCAAAGACTCTGAGCCACACTCACAGCTGCTGATATAGAAACCTGCAAACAGGGCAGGGGATGAGGAGCTGGGAGGTAGTGGAAACATGGAGGCAGACCTGGGACAGGGTAACTGGAGGCTGTCACCCAGGGAATAGGATGAAAGATTCGGGGGGGGGGGTCCTCAGGACTCAGGAGACTTTCAGGCTGCACTCGCCTGAGGGCCAGAAGGTCATGTCCCCTCTGGAGGTGACAGACCTGCAGTTCGCCTTTTTTTTTTTTTTTTTTTTTGAGATAGGGTCTCCCTGTAGCCCCAGCTGGCCTGGAACTCACTGTGTAGACCAGACTGGCCTTGGACTCACAGAGATCCGCCTGCCTCTATCTCCCGAGTGCTTGGGACTAAAGGGGGCACCACCACAACAGACCAGTTTACTATTCTTTAGTGTTTCTGAAACTGCCGGAGAGCTGAGGGAAGGGGCTGAGACCAAGCTGCCCCAGCTCCATCCTCACCCTGGGAAAACTTTGGATTTGGAATTAAACAGGGGGTAAAAAATTTTCCCAGGGCTAGAGAGGTGGAGAGATGGCTCAGCTCTTGCAGAGGACCTGGATTCTGTTCCCAGTACACACATGGTGGCTAACAGCCATCCTTAACTCCCGTTCCAGAGAATCTGATGCCCTCTTCTGACCTCATATACAAAAACTAAATAAACAAAATTAATTTTAAAATGTTCCCAGAGGGTTGTGTGAGATGGCTCAGTGCCTGGCAACCTGAGTTCTATCCATAGGACCCATGCAGAGAAAAGAATCAGCTCATGCAAGTTAACTGCTGACCTTCACATGTGTGCTGTGGCACATGTATGCCCACATACTAAATAAATAAATGATTTTTTTTTAATTTCCAAAGGTCTGTAGAAACAGTTAGTTGAGTGGATAAAGAGCTTGACTCCCAAGTATGAGGACCAGAGTTGACATCCCCAGAACACACCTAAAAACTGGACATATGTGGCAGTCATCAGTAATCCCAGCATTCAGGAGACAAAGACAGGAGACCTAGACAGGTAGACTAGCTGAATCCTTGCACTCTGGGCTCAGTTAAGAGCCCCTATCTCAATAAATGAAGTGGAGAGACAGCTTAGCAGTTAAGAGCACTATTTGTTCTTTTAGCACCTACATGGTGGCTAACAACAAACAACTGTCCAAAACTTCTCTTCCAGGGATCCAACAGCCTTTTCTGGCTTCCACGGGCATTTTACACATGAGTACACTTACATACCTGTACATAAAACACTCATACACATTTTTAAAAGTAAAAATAAAGTGGAGAGTAAGGAAGACATTGACATCAATTTCAGGCATATATATGCCTGCATATACATGCACATGAATTTTCACACACATGCACCTACTTGTACAAACATGTGTATACATACATATACAGCACACACACACATTTATATATATATATATATATATATATATATGTGAAATTTTTCCCTGGGGAGCTGGACATGGTGATTCACATTTATAATCCCAGCACTCAGGAGGCTGAGACAAGAGCATCACGGCCTTCAAGCCAGCCTAGGTGACAAAGTGAGACCTTGAGTCCAATTTTTTTTAAGCTTTCCTGAAATTGGCTAAGGGTGTAGCTCACTGGTAGAGCAACACTCCCTACCCCGCACACGACCCTGGGTACCATCCCAAACCAGCCCCTATCTGAGTGTTTTGGGAGTAAGGCAAGTGTTTGGGGGTGATGGTTGGCGTGGGAGTTAGATTTGAGTTTGGAGCCATGATTCAAGGTAAGGCAAGGTGAAGTTGGATGTGCAGTTGGGATAGAACTTGGCATGAGTATGAGGCTGAGGTGTAGTTAGTTTTGCGGCTGAGTTGGTCAGTGCCCATCAGGAATGAGAAAAACCGTGGAGAGCCTCAGTGAGGTTGAATAGAGGCGGATCTCATGTCGCAATTGGATGTCTGAAGTCTTCTTTGATCCTCTTCTTCTTTTCTTTTTCTTTTTTTTTTTTTTTTTTTTTGTCTTTTTTGAGACAGGGTTTCCCTGTAGCCTCAGATGGCCCGGAATTTGCTCTGTAGACAGCCTCAAACTCATAGAGATCCTCCTGCCTCTGTCTCCCAAGTGCTGGGATTAAAAGCAGGTGTCACCATGCTCAGCAGCTTCCTTGATCATCTTGCCAGTGGAGCCATCCATGGAATACAGTGGTATGCTGGGCCCCAGCAGCCCTGGGAGTATGACAAGGACAAGGAACAAGAGATCTTTCACCCTGGAAGTACTACAAGAGACAACCAAGAGCCTCTTTAGGTCAGATTCTTTCCATGATGGCAAGGATCAGAACAGTGTCCTTGGAGCCCTTGGAGACAGGGATGGCCATCCAGGGTGGTCCCTGTTCCCCAGGTTGAATCTCTGCCTAAGGATGAGCTGTTATTCACCACTGTGGACTCAGTAGGACACACAGTAGTCCTAGACCTGAATTCCTATACTATGGCCCCATCTATGAGGCCTCTGTGGGTCTCTCTTAGGTAAAACAAAATCCCTTGCTTCTTGCCCCTCCCTTCCCACAGCCTGGGCCAAGAGGAGCAGACTCTAGAAGGTCCAGAGGAGGGACTCCTCACTTTCTGACACAGCCTCCTGCTTCAGTACCCAGTCCTGTCTGCATTGCTGAATGCTCTGGAGGTAATGTCAGGGAATAACTCCAGGATCCATGGTGGAAAGGAGGTAGAAAATCAGGACTTTATCTGCAAGAGCTAGAGGTTCAGATGATTTTGATATCTCTGTGTGACTATGCAGGCCATGTTGGTTGGTTAGTTGGTTGGTTGGTGAGGACACACATTCCAAGGTAAGCCCTGCCACCTAGAATCTAAGCAGGTGCTCTCCCAATGAGTCACAGCTCCAACCGCTCACTGGGGGATTCTAGGCAGATGTTCTACCCCTGAGACATACCCCCCCCATCCCTCACTGGGGGAGTCTAGGCAGGGGCTCTACAGCTGAGCCACACCCCCAGCCTCCACTTTCATACTCATGATCTATGGTAGCTTTCACACAAATGGCATTTGCATATCAATGGCATAACTGAGTAATTGTGAGATCCTACAGCCACAGAATCAAGCACTTTTACATCTGGCCTTTGAAAAAGAAATTGCCCTCTGGGCGTGGTGGTGCACACCTTTAGTCCCAGCACTCAGGATGGTCCTGGTCCTAGATGTAACGTTTACACAGAAGCCAAACGGAACAGACACCCGACACTCAAATCCACTTACACTGAAGGAGGAAAAGGAGGCAAAACTAGAGCTGAGGATGCGGCGCTGTCAGCAGAGGGCTCCCTGGCATGCACGAGGCCCTGGGTTCTACCTCGAGCACTGTATAGCCAGGCATGACGGTGTTCGTATCATCCCAGCATTTAGGAGGTGAAGGCAGGAGACTCAAGAGTTCAAAGTCACCAGGTGTGGTGGCATTTGCCTTTAATCACAGCTCTCAGGAGGCAGAGGCAGGCAGATCTCTGTGAGTTCAAGGCCAGCCTGGTCTACATAGTGAGTTCCAGGTCAGCTGGGGCTACAGGGAGACCCTGTCTCAAAAAGACCAAAAAAAAAAAAAAAGTTCAAGGTCATCTTCAGCTACACGGCAAGCCTGAGCCAGCCTGGACTGCATAAAATCTTGTACATGTATAAATAAAAACATATTAAAATTATTTTATTTGCCTTAGACCATAAAAAAATCATCTCTACTGATCTCAATTTTGGTTTTTTGTTTTTGTTTTTTAGAATGCTAATTTTTTTTGCTTTGTAGAATTTTTTTTAATTTAATAACCACATGATTAGAAGAAGCATTTCATTACAGCTTTAACATCTTCAGTAACATATTCCAGAGCAAGGATACATCTCTTTCAAAAATGGCTGTAAATTTTTAGGTTCACAGTTGAATTAGAGTTCTATCTTTATTTT
>NW_008348083.1:205214-205741 GCF_000622305.1 Nannospalax galili
TTCGGTGACACACTCCAGAGCAAGAGTACATCTCTTTCACAAGTGGCTGCAAGTTTCTAGGTTCACAGTTGAATCAATACAGTTATATAATATTGAACTCAGTATAAGCCCTGTAAGACATAAAATTGAATGAGTTTTTAAGCCTCAAAAAAGATCTCCATTTCATTCTAAAATATACTGCTTCTTACAAAAAGACTCATTGTTTTTGCTACTAACACTGAGATGTTGGCACATGTGTCTCTAATCTGTAATATATCTAATTATTACTAGTCATAATCGTTTGCACTTGGATCCTTGGCACCTGTGTTGTCTATAAAGTCATTGGGTAGATTTCAATGGTAATGTTCCTCACCTCTACTAATTAACATGGAGCAAATTTTTATGCTTTCTCCTCAAATATAACTCATTAGGGATGGAGTTGATTTTGTGTATGTGTGTATGTGTGTGTGTATCACACAGAACATCCCAAACCATCTTATTCAACTATACACCTACTTCCCAGATGGCACCCTCCCATAGCCTCCCTC
>NW_008348083.1:206604-208626 GCF_000622305.1 Nannospalax galili
GACCAAATTAGTATAGACCTCAAAGTATGTCTGTTAAACATCTAAGAAGGTTAGTTCCACCAGTCTGGTACTTTTAATTACTGTGTGCCATGTAGATAAATCTTGGGCAAAGACCAATTGTTCTCAGATAAACCTTGTCTAGACATATATTTCTTGATTTGATATGTATAATTTGTCAGTAGGTTGTTGGACTAATATGGTTCTCTCTGGTTTTTAAAACTAGCTAGGCCTTATTTATCTCTCGCATTGTCTAACACCTCCATCATGGTTTCCCCACTTAAGGTGCCCCCATTTCCCCCTTTCTTCCTTAATAATACCCTTCTCCTACAAGTCCTACCTCTCTTGATATCATTCTTTCCCTTTATCCCCTAGGTTCCTTGTATACCCTTCCCTCCTCTCCCTTAAACTAACCAAATTTTTATCCATATCTCCCTTATTAAAGTCTGTTTCCTACTGTTCTTCTCTTTCAGGTTCTTTCTTTTCCTTTACCTCCTTTCCATTATCCTGGTTCCTGGAGTTATGTCTTGTTGCATACTTATTTATCACGAGTCTGGTTCTAGGATCCACATATGAGGGTCATTTTTTTTCCTGAGTCTGTGTTACTTCACTTAGTATAACAGTTTCTAGTTCCATCCATTTACCTGCAAATTTCATGATTTCATCTTTCTTTACTGCTGAGTAAAACTCCATCGTATAAATGAACCACATTTTCATTATCTACTTGTCAGTTGAGGGACACTTAAGTTGCTTCCATCTCTTAGCTATTGTGAAAAGAGCAGCAACAAACATGGATGTACAAGTGTCTCTGCCAAGGAGTGGTATAACTGGGTCAAATGGTAGGTTCATTTGTAGGTTTTTTTTTGTTGTTGTTGTTTTTTTGTCTTTTGCGACAGGGTCTCCCTGTAGCCCCAGCTGTCCTGTAACTCACTATGTAGACCAGGCTGGCCTTGAACTTACGGAGATCCGCCTGCCTCTGCCTTCCAAGTGCTGGGATTAAAAGTGTATGCCACCACACCCGGCTTCATTTGTAGTTTTTTAAGAGTTTCCCATACTGCTTTCCACAGGGGTTGAACAAGTTTGCAGCTGTGAGTGAGTGTTCCCACCAGCAGTGTGTGAGTGTTCCCCTTTCCCCACATCCTCCCCAACATTTGATATCATTTGTTCTCTTGATCTTAGCCAGTCTGACTGGGGTAAGATGAAATCTTAAAGTGGTTTTAATTTGCAATTATTAGTGATGTCGAACATCTTTTAAGATGCTTCATAGCCATCTTTACTTCTTTTGAGAACTATCTGTTCAGCTCCTTAGCCCAACTTTTACTTGCGTTACTTCTTGTCTTGATTCTCTGTTTTTTGAGTTCATTGCATATTCTGGATATTAAACCTCTGTCGGATGTGTCGCTGGTGAAGATTTTCTTCCATTCTGTGGGTTTTCGGTTCACTTCCCTGGTTGCCTCCTTTGATGTACAGAAGCTTTTTAGCTTAATGAGGTCCCATTTGTTATTTCTTGCCCTTGTTTCCTGAGCAATTGATGCCCAGGTTTAGAAAAGCCTTTCCTACACCTATATCTTGTAGGTTTTTCCCAATGTTTTTCCCAATGGTCTTTGATCCATTTGGAATTGACTTTTGTGCAGGGTGAAAGATAGGAGCTTAGATTCATCCTTCTACAGGTGGAGATCCAGTTTTGCCAGCACCATTTGCTGAACATGCTGTCTTTCCTCCACTGAATATTCTTGGCCCCTTTGTCAAATATCAGGTGGCTGAAGCTGTATTTATTCCATATTTGGGTCTTCAATTTTGTTCCATTGATCTATGGGTCTATTTTTGTGCCAGTACCATGTTGTTTTTATGACAATAGCTCTGTAATACAGCTTAAAATCTGATATAGTAATGCCCCTGGTATTGCTCTTAGTGCTCAGGGTTGCTTTGGCTATCTGAGGTCTTTCGTGCTTCCATATGAATCTTAGGATGGTTTTTTACAATTCTGTGAAAAATGTCCTGGGGATTTGATTGGAATTGCATTGA
>NW_008348083.1:208685-234255 GCF_000622305.1 Nannospalax galili
ATATTAATTCTTCCAATCCATGAGCATGGGAGGTCCTTCCATCTTCTGATGTCTTCCTCAGTCTCTTTCTTTAAAGATTTAAAATGTTCATTGTAGAGGCCTTTAATGTCTTTAATTTTGTTTTTTTAATAAATAATTTATTGAGAATTTCATACATGCATATAAGGTGTTTTGATCAAGTCCACGCCCACTCCCTCTCCTCCAACTCCTCCCATATCTCCACATCACTTTTTTCTGATAACTTCATATACTCTTTCTTCTTCTTTTATTTATTTATTTATGTTTATGGGGCTTTGGGCTACTCTAACATTCCCCCACCGAAGAGGTAACCCTAAAATCTTTTAAGGATTAGATAAAAGGTCCCAAATACTTTTGACATTTTTGGCCTTTGGAACAGAGTAGGTTGCTAAGAGGCCCAAGGACATTTTGAGTTTTAGCCAAGAAACTGGCTACTTTTCTTTGGGGTCTTTTTACCCTAACTGCCGAGCCAATTCCTACCTCCTATTCTTAGCACACCATCCTCTGAAGAGGTTACCCAAATTGCCAATAGGGAATAGGGACACAGACCACTCTGGCTTCCATGCTGAACAGGGACACAGGGTGAGGCTGATCTCAATTTTGTATAAAGTTTTTTGAGAGTCTTGTTAAATATGCCAGTCTGGCCATGAACTTGTAGCAATCCTCCAGCCTCAGTCTCATCAATACAAAAACACAACTCTTATCTCAAAGGGGCTAAGAGATCATTTATTCTGCAACCAAATATGAGTGACCGTGGCCCAAGAACACAGATTCAGGTTATCTCAGATTCTGTGTCCCAAAATGTCAGCAGTTTTATGATGCTTTTATAGTAACAGAAGAAAGAAGATCATAAATCAAGACAGTTTTCAGACACGTTGGTGGAAATACCAGATAGGCAGGTGGGGGAGGGGGGATAGAAGATCCCAGTTATAGGCCTCATGTGCTATCTGGTGACACTCTTGGCCTTTTAGTTGGTGGAAGCTAGTGGTCTGTTAATACATTTCAAAATTGAGACTAGAGAGCTGGCTCAGTGGTTAAGAGCACTGGCTGCTCTTGCAGAGGTCCTGGGTTCAATTCCCAGCACTCACAGCTTGGCTAACAACCATCCATAACTCCAGTTCCAGAGGACCTGACACCGTCTTCTGAATTCCACAGACGCTGTATGCATGTGGTGCATGTACATACATGTAGGCAAAACACTCTTAAAAATAAATTCTAAAAAGCAACTTCTTTGAAGTATGACTTATACACAATAAAATGCACCCATCTGACTGGGCATGGTGGTGCATACCTTTAATCCCAGCACTCAAGAGGCAGAGGCAGATGGATCTCTGAGAGACAGAGGCCAGCCTGGTCTACATAGCCAGTTCCAGGCCAGCTGGGGCTGCAAGGAGACTTTGTCTCAAAAGGACAAAAAAATAAAAATAAAAGTAAAAAAAAAATGCACCCATCTGAAGGTTTTCATTTGATGCACTTTGACAAGTGTATGCATTAAGTTTTGGTATTTTTCCAAGTTGAATTAAATCAGTTTTCATCCAAGTGTAGTGGTATATACCTGTCATTTTAGCACTCAGAAAATGGAGGCAGGAGGATCAAGAATTCAAGGTCATCCTTGGCTGCAAAGTTGGTGAGCCTCCTCAGGCAGGGAGAAAACCTTTAGAAAAACAGTAAAGAAGCCCAACCCCAGCTTTAGGAGGTTTAAAAACCTACATAGGCTCTGGTCAGTATCCAAAAGAAAATGACAGAAGAAAAAGAAATAGTTGAGACGTGGTAGCACATACCTTTAATCCCAGCACTCCAGAGGCAGAAACAGGAGGATCTCTCTGAATTCGAGGCCGGCCTCCTCTACATAGGGAGTTCCGGGCCAATCAGGTCTGCATCATAGTGAGACCTTGTCGAAAAGAAAAGAAATGCTTTCATACCCTGCCAAACCTCATTAGCCCAACCTGCCCTAGGGAGTTGGAGATTCTGGGAAGGAAAAGCACATTACCCAGGTGAACCCTAGCCAGGTCCCAGGTCCGCCCAGTAGAGGTAGATTTCATTCTTTACCCAGTTACCACAGCGGGAAGCCAACTGGTGAGGATGAAGAAGGAATGGGAACTGGGAAGTTGCAGGAAATGATCCTGAAGGGGTACCTGCGCCCCTGGGGCACCTTGGGGTGAAACCATAGCCACTCCCAGGGGCTGGAGTTGGAGTCGAGAGCCCGCCCCACACCGTGCATGGTCGGGACAGGGATGGTATGGGAGGTCCTCCGGCTGGGGAGGTGACCTCTGGTTGCTCAGGATGCAGCGCTAGGGACAGGACATCCCACACTGATGCGGTGGGCTGCTGAATGCAACTGTCCAAGGGCCAGGATCCCAGAACACTCCTATGACCCCCGAGAATGACCCAAAGTGAGGTTACAGGCCAGGGGGGGAAAGCCTCACCCGGAGCTGTGCACTGTTTCGAACGAGTTGCTTTACAACCTGTAAAAAGCCCCTGAGCACGCAGGCAGGCCGGGAGCAGGAGCGGCGGAGAGGGCGCGAGAGCGGCCTGGCGAGTGCTCCGCCAAAGGGGCTGATTTGCTCTGCTCAGGGCTGTGAGGTCTCTCGGGTGGTTGTCTGGAATTCACTACGTCGACCGAACGTCATCTCATAGAGATGTCTGCCTGCCGAGTGCTAGGATTAAGGATTAAAGTGTGCACTACCATTCCCAGTGCTTTTCCTTGTCCTTTTTTTTTTTTTTTTCCAGACGTGGTCTCCCTGTACCCCCAGCTGTCCTGGAACTCACTGTGTAGACCAGGCTGGCCTTGAACTCACAGAGATCCTCCTGCCTCTGCCTCCCCAGTGCTGGGATTAAAGCGGTGCGCCAACACGCCCTGCTCTTCCCGCCCCCCTTGGATTTTCTTTTTTTAATGTGCCATGGGTATTTTACCTGCATGTGTATATAAGTGCACCACGTGTGTGCATACCCACAGAGATCAGAAGAGGGTGTCAGATCCTCTGGAACTAGAGTTACAGATGGTTGCTAATTGTCAAATGGATGCTGGGAACCAGACCCAGGTCCTCTGCAATAGCAGCTAGTGCTCTGAGCTGCTGAACATCTCTCCAGCCCCCCTTTTAAATTTTTATTTATTTATTTATTTTAATTATTTTATTGTATGTGTATGCATGTATTTCCTGCATGTAGGTAAGCGCACCCGTGTTGTGCAATGCCGGAGGAGGTCAGAAGAAGCTGTTGGATCCCAGTTAGGGACAGTTGTTAGCTGCCATGTGGATGCTGGGATTCAAACCCAGGTCTTCTGCAAGAACAACCATGTTCTTAACCGCTGAGCCATCTCTCCAGCCCCTTATTTATTTATTTATTTATTTATTTATTTATTTATTTATTATTTAATGTATGTGAGTGTTTTGCCTGCATGTATGTAAGTGCTCCTGTGTCATGCAATGCAGAGGCCAGAAGAGGGCTCTGGATCCCCTGGAACTAGAGTTACAAAGTGTTATTAGCGGCCATGTGGGTGCTGGTAGCTGAACCCAAATTCCCTGGAAGAGCAGCTAGTGCTCTTAACCACGGAGCCAGCTCTCCAGGGCGCTCCCCCTTTATATAAAGATGTATTTTTTAGATTTTTATTTATGTGTACATGTGTGCATGCCACTTGATACTGGTGCTGTAAGAGGTCAGAAGACAGCATTGGCTCCCCTGGAGCCGAAGTTACAGGTGGTTGTGAACCGCCTAATGTGGAGCTGGGAACCAAACCCAGATCCTCTGGAAAAGTGGAAAATTAGTAATTTTCTGTTGCTGTGATAAAACACCATGACTAAGAAAATTTACAGAAGGGAAAGTTTATTTGGCTATGATTTCAGAAGAATTAAGAGTCCATCACGGGGGGGGGCGGGGCTGGAGAGATGGCTCAGCGGTTAAGAACACTGGTTGTTCTTGCAGAAGACCCGGGTTCGAATCACAGCACCCACATGACAGCTAACAACTGTCTGTAACTCCAGTTCCGGGGGATCCGGCAGCCTTTTCTGACCTCCGTGGGCATTGCATGACACAGGTGCACTTACCTACATGCAGGCAGGACACACATACACATAAAAATAATCAATAAAATATTTTTAGAAAAGAGTCCATCATGGAGGGGAGGCATGGTGGCAGAGGTGGCCAGAATAGAAAGGTGAGTACGCACATCTTTGAGCAGACACAGGAAGCAGAGAGAGACAGACTATAAATCAGCAACCTATATACTCTCAAGTCCATGCCCAGTGACATGCATCCTCCAGCATGGCCACATCCTGAACCTCCCCAAATGGTGCCACTGTCTAGAGTGTTCAAATACTTGGAGCCTGTGGGGGACATTCATTCAAGCCACCACAAGCAGCAAACTGTTTTAACCACTGAGCCATCTCTCTTCAAGCCCTAGCAGAGTGTTTTTCCATGGCATTTGCTCTGACAGGTGATTTTTCTGGATGTGGATGAGGACATATTCACACTTAAGCTGGGGGTAGTCAGGTACCCCCATTTTCCATCTTCACCAGTGGGTGCAATCCCAGATCTTCCCAGGTATGGCTCCAATGTCCTCTTATTTACTTATAATTGGGCTCTGAGGGAAAGGACAGACCTGAGATGAGGCAAGCCAGCCTCCAATGACTCCAGGATTTGCTTGATTTGAATTGTATCTAGTGGGTTTGGAGGAGACGGGAAGCTCAGACTCTGATGTACATGTGCTCAGCTACACATACGCACTCACAGGCACAAGGGTACATGGGTTCATGCTTAGGGGCTTGATATATCCATGGGTTCAGAAAGTTAGGGACACATTATAGATCTTGAGCTGCATGCACTCGGAGGATGTTACTCCTGTGTACCCTGAAGTGTAGGGACTCCGTCACACCCTGGTACACTGTCCTGTACTCACAGAGACCTACCAAGGCATTTATTGTTTTACTATTTTTCTCTAATTCAGTTACAAAGTACCGAGTTCCCCCTGTAGCATTTTCATATATACTTAGTTTTGTTGAGCCTCCCCCACAACCCTCTCTTCTCCCCATCTCCTCACCCCTCATTTTTCCTTAACCCTTTCCACCCACGTTCCCCCCATTTACTTTTACAACACGTGTTCTATTGCCCTCCCTACCCCTCCCTTGAGGCCGTTTCTCCTCTCATAGACCCCTTTTCAGTGTCCTGATCTCTACATACATCTGCTCCCACAAAAATACACATATATAAAAATTAGAAGCTAGGATTCACACATGAGAGAACATTCGAGGTTTGTCTCTCTGAGTCTGGCTTCTTTTGCTTAACATAACAATTTTCAGTTCCACCCATTTTCCTGAAAATTGCATGCTTTTCATTTTTCTTTAGTGCTGAATAATATTCCATTACATATATGTACCACATTTTCATTATCCATTCACCACTTGATGGTCATCTAGGCTGGTTACAGTTACTGGCTATTGAGTATGGAGCAAGTATATATGTAGTAGGATACAGTGTCCTTTGAGTATTTTTAAAATTTTTTTGGTCTTTTTTTGAGACAGTGTCTCTCTGTAGCCCCAGCTGGCCTGGAACTAGCTTTGTAGACCAAGCTGGCCTTGAACTCATAGAGATCCACCTGCCTCTGCCTCCTGAGTACTGGGATTAAAGGTGTGCACCACGACTCCTGGCTTAAATTTTATTTTTAATTTATGTGTATGAGTGTTTTGCCTGCATGTATGTAGGCACACTTCATTTGTGCAATACCTGGGGAAGCCAAAAGAGGGCATCAGAACCCCTGGAACCAAAGTTACATACAGTTGTTAGCTGCCATGTGGGTGCTGGCGACCTAACTCCCATCCTCTGCAAGAGCAACCAGTGCTCTTAACTGCTGAGCCATCTCTCCACCACCACCCTTTGGGTATTTTTAATTTTTTTTTTTTTGAATTTTACTATTTTGTGTGTGTGCTTGTATGCATGTGCTGTGGTGTGGGTATGGAGTTCACAGAACAACTTGTGGGAGTTAGTTCTCTCCTACCCTGTGGGTCCCAAGGATCTGCCTTATGTCATCAGGCAGAGAGAGAGGCAGAGTGTCTTTACCTGCTGAGCCAACTTGCCAGCACCGCCCCCCCTTTTTTAGAGCGGGTCTTTGTAACCCAGGCTGGCCTTAAATTCATCATCTGAACCTCCTACCTCAGCCTCCCAAGTGATGGGATCACAGTCCCATTGCAACACACCTGGTTTACAACACTTTGTGATTTGTTCCATCCCCAAATCCAAGCCCTAAATCCAATCTCCCATAAGGTCCCCAAGTCCCCTTCCCACCAGACATCCCAAATAACAGCTCCAGAGTCATCTTTTCCCCTTGATCTTTATGTTCCCTAATCACAAGACACAAGTGGAAAAATAAATGAGTACACATGTATACACATGTTGAACACACAGGGTGACACAGCCAGACACACAGAATGATGAAAGCCCAAACTCACTGGCACAGGTACACATTTCCACAGTGTACACCAACCACCACTGTTGTGATAGGTTCACACATAAAACAGCAAGATGCATACAACAGTGAGGCACGTCTCCCATGTCACCGACACCCCCGCATGCTTTGGGGGTCCTCCAAGACACTGTCACCCACTAGGATGTGCCTGGACTCATATCTGTGATGCTACACAATGTGTGACCCATAGAGTGACACTTGCACTGGGCATGGTGGCACATGCCTTTAGTCCCAGCACTTGGGAGGCAGAGGCAGGCAGATCTCTCTGAGTTCAAGGCCAGCCTGGTCTACATATCGAGTTCCAGGTCAGTTGGAGTTGCAGGGAGACCCTGTCTCAAAAAAAGAAAAAAAAAAAAAAGAGTGACACTTGCTGTAACTCCCAAGTCCACATTCCTCCGAATCTTGTTAGAAACATGGAAATTCGATCCTCCACAAATACTCATTTGCTTGCACTCGCACAAATACATGCAACTCAGCAACACTCATTCACCCTAAAGCATAATTTTCTATATGTGGATGAAGCATGGGTTCACACTTGAGATGGGGGCTACCCCATTCCCCATGCTCCCTAGCAGATGCAGTGCCAGGTCCTCTCAGTTGTGGCTGCAATATCCTCTTATTTACTGCGGACTAGGCTCTGGAGGAGAAGAGAGAGCTCAGGTCAGGCAGACCAGCACCAGGTCTGGGACTCCACCTGTAACCCAATCTCCTTGGCCCTGGCTTACGAGTATGTATCTTCTTTTCCAGCGCCTCCAGGGTTTTCTTGATGTGGGTTATATCTGGTGGGAGGAGAGGAGATAGGTGAAATTGAGGTGGAACCTCAGATAAAACCCAGCATTCACTGGAAACATGGGGGGGGGTTGCATGTGTGGTGTATACACATGTTATGTGTGCACATGCCTGGATGCCAGAGGTCAACATCAGAGATTATCACTCTTTACCTTACCTTTTTTATTTATTTTTATTTTTTTGGTCCTCTTGAAACAGACTATCCCTGTAGCCCCAACTGGGCTGGAACTCACTATGTAGACCAGGCTGGCCTTGAACTCACAAAGATCTGCCTGCCTCTGCCTCCCAAGGGCTGGGATTAAAGGCATGAGCCACCACTCCCAGCCCTCTTTACCTTACTTTTTAAATTTTATCTTTGTGTGTTTGAATGTTATGCCTGCATGTATAAGTGCACTTGTGTCATGCAATGCCTTCAGTGACCAGAAGATGGCATCGGATCCCCTGGAACTGGAGTTTGAGACAGTTGTTAACCACCATATGGGTGCTGGGAACTGAACCCAGATCCTCTGCAAGAGCAGCCAGTGCTCCTAACTGCTGAGCCATCTCTCCAGCCCCATTTACCTTATTTTTTTAAGACAGGATCTCTAACTGAACGTGGAACTTCACCAATTCAGCTAGACTGGCTAGCAAGTGAGGCCCAGATACCTGCCTGTCTCCACTGCCCTCATCCCACCCCAACTAGAGTTACAGAACTGCGCCATAGCACCCACGTTTTACCTGATCTCATGTTTGCCCTTTACTGGCTGAGCCATCTCCCTGCACCCAGTAGTGTTCAAACATCTCCTCCCCTGAGCAACTCAAAAGAGACGTCTATTTCCCTGGTCTGTGAGCTTCCAGAGAGCAGGACTCCAGCTGCCTTCTCCCTGAGTCATCAGCACCCAGTTTGCTCTGAACATCCAAACAAATTCATCCAAGGAAGGGCAGGTCCGAAAAGGGCACCTGTTAACAATGTCTTGAGCTTGTCATCTCCGCTCTGGACCTTGTTCCTGACAGTACCGATGTCTCTCGTGGCCTCCTGTATTAGCCTCTGGATTTCCATCCATTGATTTCTTTGCTCGTTCTGGCATCTCTGTACCATGTTGGAAACTAAGGGCACGGAGTTTGAGGTGACCAGATGGCCACTCCTCTCTTGGTCCCCGCCACCCGTCTGGGGGGTCTCCTCTGGACCCTCCACTCACCGTTTGAAAGCTCCCCTTTCAAGCCCAGCAATTCCTTGGCCATCTCAGAATCTTCAGGAGAGAGTAGGACAGCCTTGAAGTGCCTCCTACACACACAGCCCTACTCGCCCCGCCCCGCCCTCCAGGGAATGGGCTGGGAGAAGGGAAAGGACCAGGTAGAAACTATACAAAACCCCCTCCCCTCCCCTAGCTCTCAGTGGCACTCACTCTTCACCAGGACCAAAGCTGAGAGGATGATGCAGGACAGAAAGATGAAAGCGAGGAGGATGAACAAGATCATGATGGCTCTGTGCAACCACGGGGGGACCTGGGTGGTGTCTAGCAATGGCTTGTGCTGGACTGGGGCTGGGACAGAGGCACAGGACAGGTGATCTCCGGAGCACCCAACCTCACCAGCCAGGCCATCCATAAACACTGAACCTGATGCCTGTGGCCAACTCACCCTTCCCAGGTACCACCAGCAGGGGGCACCACCAAGGACATTCCCAAGCAGTCAGCAACACTGTTCCTGACTGTGAACATCACAGTCCCACCCACCTCCCCTTTAAAATTTTGTTGCCCAAATCTAGCTCTAGTTCTCTCTCTCTCTCTCTCTCTCTCTCTCTCTCTCTCTCTCTCAGACACATACAATTCACATTCTCTTTCGTTTTAGAAGTTGCTACCTCCCCCCATGGGTGCAGAGGCCAGAGGAGGGCCTACGGTGTCCTCCTCTCTCACTGCCTATTCCTTCAAGGCAGGGTTTCTCCTGCTCTCTTCAGCTAGGCTGAAAGCCAGCAAGCCTCAATGACACTGCAGTCTCCCCCAAACCCCCGAGGGCCAGACTTAGAGGCATGCTCCCCACACCTGGCTTGTTATGTGGGTGCTAGGATCCAAACTTCAGCCCTCATATTTGCATAGCAAGCACACTTAACTGCTGAGTCATCTCATCTTCAGCCCCAGTCTTTTTAAAAATGTATTTATTTAATTACTTATTTTAGTTAGGGTCTCATGTATCCCAAGCTAACTTCCAGTTCTCTATGTATCCAAAGGATGACCTTGAACTTCTGACTGTCCTACCTCCACCTCCCAAATACTAGGATGATTAGTGTGCACACCCAGGTTATATATACAGTGTTGTGATGGAACCCAGGGCTTCATGCTGCTGGGCAAGCACTCTACGAAGTGAGCTACATCTCCAGCTACTTAACAGAATTTAACGTCACCAACACCACACTCCCTAACACTCATCCACCCCCTCCACGTGCTTCTCAAGGTTGACGGGTGGGGTGGTCAGAAAGTATCTATTCACCTTGTTTTGTGGGTGCTGACTGACTGGGTTTTGACTGGTCCCGGTTTCTGAAGGCCAAGGCAATATTCTCATAGTGAGGGTCACAGGCGCCTGTGTGTGATTTGATGAGAAATGATGCTGAGATTCATCCAGATATTTGGGGAGTTAGTGTGGGAACTTTTTGTTGTGCTCAATCTACAGGTTTATAATAGATCCGGCGTAAGGGGCAAAAATGAGATTCATGATTAATCAGAGCAGGTGTATGTGAGCTCCTGACAGACTTAGGCACCTCAGAAGGAAGATGTTCTTGGTCTCTTACCTCTCCCACCTTAAGCCCATCTTGGCCACCTCTCCCTTCCCACCCTAAGGCTCCTGACCTTCATCACGGCCTGGCCTCTCCCGTTTCTTATTCTGGAAGGCTGCTGCCTGCATTTTGCTCGACTGATTCGTGTAGATTTCCACAGGCTCCAAGGTCCCCAGACCTCCAGAGGGCCCACATATCCCCACCCACCGGAAGGTGTTGAGAAAGATGGGGAACTCTGAGGGTGGAGGGGAGGGAAGAGGTGTCTGCCTCCTCTTTTCAGAGAGCCACACCAGACCTCCCACCCTGGCAATGTCTTCAGTTTCCAGCTCAAGAGAGTTGTAAGAGGGAGAGAAATTTCATGGATGGCCAAGAAGTGACCTAGACCTGGGGACAGAAGAGGGACTTTACAGGAAGCTAGAGGATTATGCTGGTCTGGTTAAACTTCATCTTCTTGACTTGTTTTCTGTATGTGTGTGTGAGTTTGTGTAAAGGTGCACTTATGTGTGTGTGCCCATGTGAATGCAAGAAGATAACTTTGGCTGTTGTTCCGCAATATCAAACTTGGGTTTTTTATCATTTTTCAAATTTTTATTTATTTATATTTTATTGTATGACTGTTTTGCCTGCACGTATATAAGTGCATCATGTGCACGCAATGCCTGCAGAGGACAGAAGAGAGCATCAGATCCACTGGAACTGGAGTTATAGGTGGTTGTTAGCCGCCATGTGGTGCTGGGAACTGAACCTGGATTGTCTGCAAGAGCAGCCAGCGTTCTTAACTGCTGAGCCACCTCTCCAGCCCCTCCACCATGTTTTTTGAGACAAGGTCTCTCACTGGCCTGGTGCCGACCAAGCGGGCTAAGCTAGCTGCTGGTGAGCCCCAGGGATCTACCCATCTCCACCTCCCCAGCACTAGGATTACAAGTGTGCCCCACCATGCCCAGTTTTTCTTTCACTGTTTTCTGTCTCTACAGAGAAGCTGTATCATCTCACAATCTTGCTTTATAGGGTAAGAGCTGTTGGGTTTGGAGAAACACTCTTGAGTTCCCCCATAAATCTTCCCCTATACAGCCCCAGGCCCATGCCACAGCTCCACCCTACCCACCCCACTTCAAAGTTCTACCTCTTGCATCATGGGTCTCCAACTTCTCCTTCTCTGAGGCACCATGGATGGCAACCACGGATGTGAGGCAAGGAGGAGAAACCACTGGGACCCCATACCCATGTCTGGGACTGAGGTCAGGCCCACATCCTAGACGCCTGCTTTGATTTAGTCCTCAACATAGGTTCCCTTCCACATGCACAAACCAGGAGAAAGGTGCTCACTCTCTTCATCTGTCTCTTCCTCTACCTGCCTCACTCACAGGCACATCTCCAAATACCTCAGTCACAGCTCAGCTCATGTATGCAGGTCACACATTCATTTGCACTCTTCATAAATACACTACCAACATACATAGACATATGCAGATTTGAATATTTAATGTGTCTCTGTCTAGATGGTGCCTTGAGTTATTTTTAGAGAGAGAGAGAGAGAGAGAGAGAGAGAGAGAGAGAGAGAAACTCACTGTCTCTGGAACTCATGTACACCAGGCTAGCCTTGAATTCACAGATATACACCTGCCTCTGCCTCCCAAGTGTTGATATTAAATGAACGTGTGGAGCTGGGTGTGGTAGTGCACATCTTTGATCCCATCACTCAGGAGGCAGAAGCAGGCAGATCTTTGTGAGTTCAAGGCCAGCCTGGTCTACATTGTGAGCTCAAGGCCAGCAGGGGCTACAGGGAGACCCTGTCTCAAAACAGACCAAACAAAGAAAAGAAAAGAAAAGAAAAGAAAAGAAAAGAAAAGAAGAAAAGAGTCAACATGTCTGGCCTGATTTGCCTGGTATTTGTTTGTTTTGTTTTGTTTGTTTGTTGAGACAAGGTCTCAATATGGAGCTCTGGCTAGCTGGAACTTGCTTTGTAGCCCAGGCTGGCCTCTAATTCACAGACACCCACCTACTTCTGCCTCCCAAGTGTTGGAATTAAAGGAATGAGTCAGCCTTGCCTAGTGTAGTATTTTTGTTTTGTTGCTTTTTTTCTTTTTCTTTTTCTTTTTTGTTTGTTTGTTGAGACCTGGAACTTGTTTTGTAGAACAGTCTGGCCTCTAACTTACAGAGATCCACCTGCCTCTGCCTCAGGAGTTTTGGGATTAAAGGCATGTACCACCACACCCAGGGCCTGCTTTGTTTTTAATTGTGTGTGTGTGTGTGTCTGTGTGTGTGTCTGTGTGTGTGTCTCTGTGTGCGTGTGTCTGTGTGTGTGTGTCTGTGTGTGTGTGTGTCTGTGTGTGTCTGTGTGTGTGTCTCTGTGTGCGTGTGTCTGTGTGTGTGTCTGTGTGTGTGTGTCTGTGTGTCTGTGTGTGTGTCTGTGTGTGTGTGTGTGTATGTGTGTGTGGTTTTTGTACATGAGTGAAGGTGCCATCAAGAAGAGTGTCAGATCCCCTGGAGCTGGAGGTACAGACAGGCAGTTGTGAGTTACTTGATGTGGGTGCACAGAAGTGAACCCAAGTCCTCAGTACATGCTCTTAAACACTGAGCTATCTTTCTAGTTCCAATTTTCTTTTTTCTTTTCTTTTATTACACTTTCATTTATTTTAGTGTTTGTGTGTATGTGTGTGTGTGTGTGTGTGTGTGTGTGTGTATGCACTTGTACATCCCCCACACTCTACCACTAAGCTATTCCTCCATCCCTCATTTTCTCCCTTTTATTCTGTCCAGGACCCCATGAAAGGGCACCACATTCAGAGTGTGTCTTCCCACCTCAATTAACCCAGTCTAGAAACTCCCTCACAGACATGTATGTGTCTTCTAGGTAATTATAGATCCTGTCAAGTAATAAGATTAACCATCACAGGGGCTGAAGTTTAAGTTTCCAAGCATACAGGTGGAGAGTCCCCTTAATAATTTCTATTCTATTAATCAACAATTACTATTTTGTAGAAGCAAGCCAAGCATAACCTACAGAAGCCATAAATCAGCAGTTAGCAGGATCACTCTAGGACGCTCTGACCTGTTCCCATGACAACCAGGGTCTGGCTTACATGTGTTCACATATCCTAGGCCAACTGCCTGATAATTTCAGAAACTAGAGTCAGCCTAAACTTTAACATGGCATAGCTATGGTCAAGAAGGTGCCCTATTACATACCTCCATATATCCTTTGCCTTTACCTGGCTCCTGGTGTTACATCAGAATTTATACAGTCACATATAAGGGATTGGTGCTACAATCCACAATAAAACATATAGACTTAATGACAAAAACTACATGGTTATCTCAATAGATGCAGAAAAGGCATTTGACAAAATCCAACATGCATTCATGTTAAAAGTTCTAGAAGGAGTTGGTCTGGAGGGAACATACCACAACACAATCTTTTTGGTCTTTTTGAGACAGGGTCTCCGTGTAGCCCCAGCTGGCCTGGAAGTCACTATGTAGACCAGGCTGGCCTTGAACTCACAGAGATCCGCCTGCCTCTGCCTCCCAAGTGCTGGGATTAAAGGCGTGGGCCACCACACCCGGCTTTAAATTTAGTTTTTAAGAGTAGGCCCCAGCTCAGAGGACACCTGTTCCCCTGGATATCTCTTGGAACCCTCTGTCTCCTAGAATTGTGCTGATGAAACTGTCTTGTTGGAACTCTGTCTCTCAAGTTGTGTTCCAAATCTGGCCCCATCCATAATTTTATTCAAAATGATTTTTCCAGCTTCAATTGGGAAAGTTCAAGTTTAGCTCCACTGTAATCTGAATAGATGATCCAGTCTTTTCATCCCTAGTTCTAGAATATCCTTTTATCCAAGGTCAATCATCCTTCCCAATCTTCATTGTGTCCAAATGAAATAGGGCAGAGCCTTCCAGTGCATCAATATGCTAATTATCAAGCATACCCACATTCGTTCATTCTTTATCTTTTTGGGTGGAGTATGAAACTGATACCTAGGAAACAAGATCAGGTACCAAGGTCACAAGGCACAAGAGCACATGGTTTTGATGGGGTTAATTAAAAGTCATTAGTCCAGATTATGTCCATTAATAGAAGTCATTCCCAGAAACCACACGAGGCCCATATCCAGTTCATCATTTATTTTTGTCATTACCATCATCATCACCAGGCTTATTTCCAGTCCCAGAGCTTGGCTCCACCCCTTCCCCTCCACATGCCTCCCCAGTCCCCTCCCCAACAGCGCAGGCTCATCCCTAGAGACTTCAGGCACCAACTTGCACTCTACAACACCGGGCTGCAGTCCAATCCATGCCCACGCACTGGCAGTGACATGTTGTCCCCCCACGCACATCCCATGAGCCACAGGCCGAACCACATGAGCAACTTGTGACTGCAAAACCTGCAAAGAAGAAATCCCTGAGGATCTGGGAGGCTGTCGGAGTGGGAGGTGGAGGTGTAGTGAGGTGACTGCAAGCTGTCACTTGGGGAATGGGATGCAGGGTGACTGAAGGAGGAGCTGGGGCCCCTGGAAAGTAGATATTGAGGCCCCAGACTCAGGACAAAGAGGGCAGGGAGTCTCAGGAGACGCTTGGGAAATCTGCACTGCAATACAGACTGCACTCACCTGCCTGGCAAATGGCCAAGTCCCCTCTGGAGGTGACAGTCCTGCAATGCAGGTCAGTTTTCTTGAGTATTTCTGAAACTACAGGGGAAGAAGGAAGGGGCTGAGACCAGGCTGCCCCAACTCCATTCTCACACTGGGAAACCTTTGAACTTGGCATTAAACAAGGGGTCAAAATTTTTTTCCCAGTGGAGCAGAGAGACAGTTCATTGGATAAAGAGCTTGGCTCCCAAGTATGAAGACCAGGAGTTTAGATCCCGAGAATGCACCTAAAAGCCAGACAGGTGTGGTGGTCACCTGTAATTCCAGCATTCAGGAGACGGAAACAGGGAATCCCCAAAACAAGCTGGCTAGCTAGACTAGCCAAGTCTGCTAGCTCTGGGTTTGACTGAAAGACCCTGCCTCAATGAATAAAATAGGGAATGACCAAGGCAAATACCAACATCAACTTTGGACCTCCATATGGCATGCACACACGTACACCCACAGACATGCATTCACATTAACACACCATACACACATACGCAGGCAAAAAAAAATTTCCCCCCAGAGAGTCTGGCATGTTGGCTCATACCTGTAATTCCAGCACTTGGGAGGCTGAGGCCAGAGGATCATGGATTCAAGGCCAGACTATACAGAAAGTAAGATTTTGTCTTAAAAAAAAAAAAAAGCCAGGTGTGGTGGCTCATGCCTTTGATCCCAGCACTCGAGGCAGGAGAATCTCTGTGAGTTCAAGGCCAGCCTGGTCTACATAGTGAGTTGCAGGCCACTTGGGGCTACAGGGAGACCCTGTCTCAAAAATGTCAAAAAAAAAAAAAAAGCTGTCCTAAAATTGGCTGAAGGTGTAGTTCAGGGGTAGTTTGTCTAGCCTGCATGAGACCCTGGGGACTATCCCCAACAAGCACCAAGTTGGATGGAGTAAGGCAATATTTGGGGGTGATGGTTGAAGTGGAAGTTGGGATTAAGGTTGGAGCTGTGGTTCAAGGTGGGGCAAGGTCAAGCTGGATGTGGAGTTGGGGTGGAACTTGTAGTTGGGGTGAGTTTGAAGTTGAGGTGTGGTTAGCCTTGCAGCTAGGTGGGGTCAGTTCCCCGTCAGGAATGAGAGAAGCCTCTGAGACTCTCAGCAAGATAGGATGGACGAGATGGGTCACTGGAGAGATGGCTCAGTGATTAAGAGCACTGGCTGCTCTTGCAGAGGACCCAGGTCCAGTTCCCAGCACCCACATGGTGGCTAACAACCATTAGTAACTCCAATTCCAGGAGATCAGAAGCCCTCTTCTGGCCTCCACTGGCATTGCACAATACAGGTGAACTTACATACATGCAGGCAAAACACACACATAAAAGTTAATTAATTTTCAAAAGGTAAGACGGAGGGGTCCTCACTTAAGTAGCTAATGTCTTCCTTGATCTTGCTGTCGATGGCTTCATCCATGGGACACAGTGACCCCATCAGCGCTTGGACAGGGAGGAGAAGGAAGAGGAGCAGAAAAGAGAATCCTTTCATCCTGAAAGTACTGCAAAAGATAAATAAGAACCCTGTCTTTAGATCAGATTCTCTGTAATTCGAAGGATCAGACCAGTATCCTTGGATCCCTGTGGGAGACAGGGATGACCGTCCAGGATGGCTCCTAGTCCCCCGGGTTGGAGCTCTGGCTACTGCAGAGCTGTTGCTTACCTCTCTGTGGACTCAGCAGGACACAAATTAGCTCTGGATGTGAATTCCTGTAGCACAACTCTTTGAGCCTTCTGGGTGTGGGCCTTCCTGTCTTAGGTAACAAATCCCTTGGCCCCTTGCCCGTTCCGTTCCACATCTGGGGCCAAGAGGAACAGATTCTAGAAGCACCAGAAAGGGACTCTTCCCTTCCTGACATAGTCACATCCTCCCCCTTCAGCACCGGGCTCTTCCTGCATCATGAAATGCTCAGGAGGTGATTGATAATCTGGAGATAACTCTAGGAACCATGGTGGGAAAGAAAAGTAGAATCAGGACTTTGCCTGAACAGGCTGGAGATGAAAACTAAGACGATGTCTTTATGCGATATGACCACCATGATTCTTTGTTTTATGGGAAACATTCCCCATCAGGTGGTTAGATTCTAGGCAGGGGCTCTACTACTGTGTCACACCCTTAGCCCCTCACTGAGGGATTCTAGATAGAAACACTACCTTGCACCTTTCCCCTAGCCCCACACTGAAGGATTCTAGGCTCTACACTAAACTCAAGCCCTCACTGAAGGATTCTGGTCAAGCACTCTACCACTGAGTCACATCCCCCAGGCCCTCACTGGGGGATTCTAGGCAGGGGGTCTAAGGCTGAACCACGCGCCAAGGCCTTTAAAAAAGAAACCACCCACCTTGAGTTTCTAACAATGCATGTGAGTGAGAGACCCCAACATCCAAGGCAGCTGTGTACAACAATGTGGATGACGGTCCTAGATGCAACGTTTACACAGAAGCCAAACGGAACAGACACGCGGCACTCAAATCCACTTACACTGAGGAGGAAAAAGAGGCAAAACCAGTGCTGAGGATGTGGCGCTGTCAGCAGAGGGCCCCCTGGCATGCACGAGGCCCTGGGTTCTACCTCGAGCACTGTATAAGCCAGGCATGACGGTGTTCGTATCATGCCAGCATTTAGGAGGTGAAGGCAGGAGACTCAAGAGTTCAAGGTCATTGTCAGCTACAGAGTGAGCCAGAGCCAGTCTGGACTACATGAGGCCTTGTATCTAAATAAGTATTAAAATCCTTTCATTTGCCCAAGTTCGAACAGTAACAAATACCTCTACTGGTCTTAATTTTACATGCACAACTGTCTAATAAAACCTCAGAATAATTACACATAAATTTCTCTCTCTCTCTCTCTTTCTCTCTCTCTCTCTCTCTCTCTCTCTCTCTCTCTCTGCTATATATCCCATGCTGGCTTTCAACCTGCAGCAATCCTCCTGCCTTAGTCTTATCAATGCAAAAACACAACTCTCCTGGCCAGGCATGGTGGTGAATACCTTTAATCTCAGTACTCAGTAGACAGACGAAGGCAGATCTCTCTGAGTTTGAGACCAGCTTGGTCTAATAAGACCCTGTCTGAAAGCAAAAGAAAACAAAACACAGTTCTCAGCCTCAAAAAGGGATATGAGATAATTTGTTCTCCAGCCAAATATGAGTGACTATGTCTAGTAACACAAATTCAGGTTACCCCCAAATTCCGTGTTCCAATCTGGTTGCAGTCTCATGAAGTTTTTAATAGTACCAGAACAAATAAAATAATAAAGACTTTTTAAAACATTTTACTTTATTTTTATGTGTATGCATGTATTACCTACATGTATGTAAGTACACCCATGTCACACAGTGACCAAGGAGGAAAGAAAGAGGCCGCCGATCCCCTGGAACTGGAGTTAGACAGTTGTTAGCTGTCATGTGGATGCTGGGATCTGAACCCAGACTTCTGAAAGATCAGCCAGTGTTCTTAACCTCTGAGCCATCTCTCCAGCCCCTATTTTATTTTTCTTTTATGTGTATGAGTGTTTTGCCCGCAACTTTGTCATGCAATGCCTATAGAGGCCAGAAGGGGGCAGAGGATCCCCTGAAACTGGAGTTACAGATGATTGTTCGCTGCCATGTGGGTTCTGGGAATCCAGGTCTCTGCAAAAGCAGCCAGTGCTTTAACCACTGAGCCATCTTTCTAGTCCCACCAGAGATAAACTGCAATGAGATAAACTGCAATTAGACTCAGGGCCTGCAACATTCCAACCTGTCCACAATCATGGATGCTGTAATCAGTTACTCAGCCTTGCAGAAGGTTCAGTGTAAGATGCAGATCTTCTCAGGGATTTCATCCACAGCCTCAGAGTGTTAGGATTGCAGGTGTGAACCATGGTGCTCAGCTCTAGTTATTTTTTTTTAACTTTTGTTTTACTTATTATTATTGACAGTGTGAGAGCAGGTGCAAGCATGCCGTGGTGCTCTTGTGGAGGTCAGAGGACAACTTTCAGGAGTCAGTTTCTCTCCTTCCACCATGGGTTCCTGGGGTTGAACTCAAGACTGTCAGGTTTTCACAGCATTACTTTTATCTGCTGAGCCATCTTGCTGACCCAATAGTTACTATCTGGATTTAGTTAGTTTTAGTTTTGCTTTTTTTTTTTTTAACATGCATGAGTGTTTTGCCTTCATGTATGTAAGTGCACAGCATGCATATAATGCCCACAGAGGTCCCCTAGGACTAGAGCTATGGAGGGTTGTTAGCTACTGTGTGGATGCTGGGCTCCCAACCCAGAGCCTCTGCAAGAGTAACCAGTGTTTTGAACTGGTGAGCCATTTCTCCAGCTCCAATTATTTTGGAAAAATCAGTTTTCTTGAAGCATAACTTACACACAATAAAATGCACCCACCTGAAGGGTTCTGTTTGTTCTCTTTTGACAAGTGTATGTACCTGCATGCACAAATGTTTTGGTGTTTTTCCAAGTAAGGTTTATTTAAACCATGGGTGGCACACACCTGTCATTTTAGCACTTGGGAGGTGGAGGCAGATCAGCAATTCTACTCAGTTACATGGTGATTTCAAGGTCAGTCTGGGCTGCAGGAAAAGAAAGGAAGGGATGGGGACGGGCAGAAGGATGGTCCTGAGTTCAAGGTCAGTCTGGACTGCACAGTGAGTACCAGGTCAGCCTGGTTTGCAGACAAAGTAAGACCGTCTCCTCTCAAGAAAAAAAAATAAAGACTGGTAAATGGCTCAGAAGTTAATGGTCCTTGTGGCTAAATCGGACAACCTGAGTTCAACCCCTGGAATCCACACAGTGGAAAGAGAGAACCAACTCCCACAAGTTGTCTTCTGCCCTCTGAATGTGCATCATGGCATGCATGTACAGACACAAAAATATTAATTGAATTTTTTTTAAAAAAAACTGTGGCCAGTGAGGTGGCTCAGTGGGTAAGGTGCTTGCCATACAAATCTGACAGTCTGAGTTTGATCCCTCATGTAAATGTGGCAGGAGAGAACCCATTGCACAAAACTGTCCTCTGACCTCCACAGGTACACTGTGACATACACATACATCAAATATACACAAAATAACAATAAATATTTTTTTGAGACAGGGTCTCTCTGTATCCCCAACTAGCATGAAACTTGCAATGTAAACCAGGCTGGCCTTGATCTCACAGAAAGCACCTGCCTCTGCCTCCTCAGTGCTGAGATTAAAGACATACACCAATACACAGAGTAAAATAAGTAAATTAATTTTGATCTTTTAAAAAAAATAATTTTAATATTTATTATTTTTATTTTATATGTATGAGTGTTATGCCTACATGTAGGTAAGCGCACCCATGTCATGCAATGCCTGCGGAGGACAGAAGAGGCTGTTGGATCCCCTGGAACTGGAGGTACCGACAGTTGTTAGTTGCCAATGTGGGTGCTGAGATTCGAACCTGGGTCTTCTACAAGAACAGTCAGTGTTCTTAACCACTGAACCATCTCTCCAGCCCCTTTTTGGTCTTTTAAAGACAGAGTTTCCCCATAGTCACAGATGGCCTGGATTCACTATGGAGGCCAGCCTGGTCTACATAGTGAGTTCCAGGACAGCTGGGGCTACAGGGAGACCCTGTCTCAAAACATAAATAACAAAAGAAACAAAAAAGGAACAGAAACTCCCTTAAATTGTGTGTGTGTGTGTGTGTGTGTGTGTGTGTGTGTGTGTGTGTGTGTGTACTCTCGCACCCACAGGCCAGAGAAGGACATCAGGTGTCCTGCTCTATCACTCTCCACCTTGGGACACAATCTGTTATGGAACCTGGAACTAAGGTGTCAGTCAGTCATCCCCAGCAGTCCTCCTGTCTCCACCCCCAAAAATGCAGTGGTTAGAGGAACACAAGCACCCAAATGAGTGCAGCGTTTTCACAGGGGTACTGAGAATTCAAACTCAGATCTTCCTTGAGCAGCAAGAGCTATTACCTACTAAGCCGTCTCCCCAGGCCCCTCCCTTGCATTCTAATGCCCCAGAGTAATCAAGAAATGGGTTGTGGGCTTGGACAGCAACTCAGACCACTCTAAAAGAGGAAGTGTGCAGGAAGAGAAGTAGTAGGGGCCAGGACCATCTGGCCAATGTTTCCTGGAACAAAGTTGGGCCACCCTCCTTCCAGGTCCTTCCTCCTATCTCTTCAGCCTCCAACCATAAACTTCATAACGTGTGGACACATACCACATCCTCTGCCCCTGGATTCTTGCAACTGTTGCATGCAATTTTATAGATGGCACAACTGACACTGGGTGAGGTGGAAGCATATTGAAAAGGTCACTGGGGTAGCTGGGGAGGTGGCTCAGTCCACAAGTGCTTGACCCACAAGTAAGAGGACCTGAATTCAAATCACCAACACCCACATCAAAAGACGATTATGTTGTACGGCTATAACCCCAGTGCTGTGGTGGCAGTAAAGGAGGTCTCCTGGGACTCATAGGTCAGCCAGTCTAGCCTGAATCAGCAAGTTCAAAGTTCAGTGAGAGACCCTGCCTCAAAAAAAAAAAAAAAAAAAAGGTGCCGTATCACCGAGTCACAGCTCTAGCGCTCCACTTTTTTTCTTTCTTTCTTTTTTTTTTTTGATCTTTTTGAGACAGGGTCTCCCTGTAGCCTGTAGCCCCAGCTGGCCTGGAACTCACTATGTAGACCAGGCTGGCCTTGAACTCACAGTGATCCACCTGCCTCTGCTGGGACTAAAGGAGTGTGCCACCACGCCCGGTTGATACAGCACGTTTTTAGACGACCCCAGTAAAGGGCTGGGTGTGTGGCTCAGTGTTATAGCCCCTATCTAGAATCTCCCCATGAGAGCCTGGAATCCTAGCTCAGTAATAGAGCCTCTGCCTAGAATCCCCACCCCCCCGCCGCCCCGCCCCAGGGAAAGGCTGGATCTTGGTTCAGTGAGAGACTTCCTGCCTAGTATCCCCCAGTGGGGGCAGGGGATGTGGTTCAGTGGTAGAGCTCCTGCCTAAAATGTCCCTGAGGAGCGGGGGTTGTGGCTTAGTGGTATAAACCCTACTGGAATCCCCCAGTGATGTGCTGGGGCATGGCTCAGTGGTGGAGCATTTGCTTAGCATACTAAAACTCTGGGTTCCATCCCCGGCAACTACACACATTCACAAAACAGAATTGTGGTTAACCAAAGATTTTTCCACTGCTAAGATTTTCCTGTCTGACTGCATTCTACTGAGCTAAGCCCGCTTCATCTCTGGCCTGAGAGAGCACAACCTTTCCCCTAGTAGGGCCACTTCCTCACCCCAGATACATTTTCTCAATGTTCTTGGCAGCAGTTATTGGTTAACTTGTGATTTCAGATTTTGAACAACTTCACACACACTGAATATTTTTTTAAGGAAGCTCCTTGTTGCTGGAAAGATGGCTCAGTGATTAAGAGTGATTATTGCTTTCACAGAAGACCCAAGTTCAGTTCCCATTGCCCATTCAAGCAGCTCACAACCACCTGTAACTCCAGCTCCTGGGGATCTGACACCCTCTTCTGGCCTCCATAAGCACCTACACTGACATGCACATGTCCACATGTATACATACACACAAAATAAATGTTTTTTTAAAGGAAGTTCTGGGTCTAGAAATGACTCAGCTGCTCTTACAGAGGACCTGGGTTCAGTTCCCAGCACCCACACGGCAACATCTGTAACTCCAGTTCCAGGGGGATCCCATGCTATCTTCTGGCCACGATGCACATACATACATGCAGGCAAAACACTCATACACATAAAATAAAATTGGTTAATTAATTCAAAAGGGAGCTCTTCGATGTTGAGGTTGTCCTCGGGGCTTCTGCAGCCTTTCCTGGATCTCTCACTTCCACTAGCTTTTTTAATTTATGTTTATGTGTCTGCAAAGCCCAAAGAGGCCAGAAGAGGGCATCAGATCCCCAGAAACTGAAGTTACCAATCATTGTTACCTGCCATGCTGGTAACTGGGGTTCTCTGAAGAGCAGCCAGTGCTCTTAACCAGAGTCATCTCTCCAGCCCGACACTCCTTGTGCGTGCGTGTGTGTGTGTGTGTGTGTGTGTGTGTGTGTGTGTGTAGTACTGGAGATTGAATCTACAGCCTTAAGGTCCGTGCTCTCCCACTTAAGGTCAGTGCTTTACCATCGAGTCAAGCCCTCACCCTCTACCTGGGGGCGGGGTGGACTTTGACTGGTTCTCTACCACAGAGCCATACACACCCCAGCCTCTCACTGGAGGATTCTAGGCTCACTTTCTTCCACTGACCCATAATCCTAGACCCTTACTGGGGGATTATACACTAGCTGTCTATCACTGTCCCATGCCCCAGGCCCTCACTGGATGATTCTAGGGAGCGGTTTTACAGATAAACCATGTCTCTGTCCTTTCCTGTTTATCTGGAGAGTTACTGAGAACTAGTACCATCCTCTAAGCCCCACAGACAGCAGAGACTCCATGATATGAGGCCACAGGAAGGATTCAGTGGGCACAATATTTTCCTGGCCACTGACTACTGAATCAAATTGGAATGGATGCTATGCTTATGCTCTTAACCCCTTGTTTATTTACAAGGGAAAACAGGATGTCATGGGTCCATAGGCACTGGAGGACACATTACGAATGGTGCCAAATCCAAAATGTAAGACATTCCACAGGGGAGGAAAAGAACCCAAAAAAAAACGTAGCAAGTAATAAAAAATGTGATGTTTGAGCTAAAAAGAGGAGGCAAGTGAGGAGCAGCAGATGCAAAGGCCCTGGGGTAGGAACAACGTGTGACGGGTTCAAGGAAGGTCAGCAATTCCCCCAGACAAGCTTACCCACAGGACACGGAGAGCCACTGTGGAAATTTTATTCTTGTAGGTGGTTTTGAAGATTTCTGGGGTTTTGTTTTGTTTTTGAGACAAAGTCTCCTGGTAGTCCCAGTTGGCCTGGAACTCAGAGATCTGCCTGCCTCTGCCTTCTGAGTGCTGGGGTTAAAGGCATGTGCCACCACATCCTGTTGAAGATTTCTGTTTAATATATGTGAAGGTTTTAACAAAATGTCAGCCACAGAAATGTTAGCCACAGAAGCCAACAAATATTTGTAGACTCAGTATCTGTGCCTGTGTGTGTTCAGTAAGAAGTAGAAGTGGCCTGGTGTAGTGGAGCAGAGGAAGGTGGATCTCTGTGAGATTGAGGCCAGCCTGGTCTACATAGCAAGCTCCAAGCCAGCTGGGGCTACAAGGAGATGCTCCTTAAAATAGATAGATAGATTAGATAGATAGATAGATAGATAGATAGATAGATAGATAGATAGATAGATAGATAGATAGATAGATAGATAGATAGATAGATAGATAGATAGATAGATAGATAGATAGATAGATAGAAGATAGATGATGATAGATAGATAATAGATATATATAAACAAACAAATGTGAGTGAATGAATAAATAATAAATAAATAAAGGTGGCTGTAGTTTAAGCAACCAGAGTTTTTTTGTTTCGGCTGGATAACCCTCAACCCACTTCCCAGGCTTCTCTCATAATTAAGGTCACCCAAGCAGTAGTTAGAATCTGGAATGATCAAAGAAACCGAAAAAAATGAATCGCAGCGCCCTCTGGTACTCGCCTTGTTTGACTAACATAAGTGATCTTAGAAACTGCACTAAGGATCAGTTGAGTTTAATTTTTTATGTTTGAGACAGGGTCTAGGCTGGCCTCGAACTCACAGACGTCTACCAGCCTTTGCCTCCCGGGGTCTAGGACTAAATGCATGCGCCACCACGCCCAGCATATTTAAGTTTAAATTTTGCAGCTTAGAATTACTTCCCACGCCGGGCGTGGTGGCACAGGCCTGTGATCTCAGCGCTTGAGAGTCTTGAGGCAGGAGGCTACAGAGCACCAGCCTGGGCTACAATCAAGACCCTGTCTCAAATGGGAAGGGGGAAAAATATCTCTCTCCTTCCGTAATAACCAATCCTGTCAGCCCTGAATGCAAGATAGGTGGTCTCAGGGGTCTGCGACGACCCACTTTCTCTTCTACACTGCCTGCCATTCGCTCCACAAATTCCATTAATCTCCCTGTTCTGGAATTGGGGAGCTCAGCGGAATCCAACACGTGGAAACCTAGGGGCTCGTGTTTGCAATTTTTCTGGGAAGCATCTTTAAATTCTCATACATTCACCAAAGGATCTAGGAACTCAAAATCAAGAGCATCCACTTTGCTTTGTCTGCACTCCGGGTCCTCCTTGGATGGTCCACATACCCAGACTGGGCCCAAAATAAGTAAACGGTGCTGCTCCGCTCGGCTTCTGCAAGCGCTGCTTCCTCCCCCATCGCATCACACCAGGACCATGCTGGTCTGCCCCTGCTCAGTACCCTTCTCGGTGTCCCATGGCCTCAGTGGTAACCAAAACCTTCATCCAGCCTACAAGGTCCAACATAGTTCTCAGATCTTTTTTTCTACTTAAATTGTTTACTTATTTGCTTATTTAGAGTGTTTTGCCTGCATGTATGTCATGTGCCTGCACTGCCCACAGAGGTCAGAAGAGGGCATCGGATCTCCTGGAACTGGGGTTAAGGACTGTTACTACCGTGTGGGTGCTGAGAATTGAACCTGGGTCCTCCGCAGGAGCAGCCAGTGTTCTTAACCACTGAGCCATCTCTCCAACCCCCTTCTCAGACCTTTCTCAGATTGTTTACTTCGGGGCTAGGGATGGAACCCAGGGCCTCCCGTAATGCTAGACAAGCACTCGAGGGCTGAGACTGCAGTTCGAGCACTCTAGTCACTGGTCGGCAAACACCTTTCCATCTGGTTCCCCACCTGACAGCCTTCCATGTTTTGTTTTGTTTTTTTTCCTTTGCAACCACACACCTGTCCACTCCTTCTACTCACACCACTTCCATGAAGCCTTCCCTGACCACCTCCAGACAGAATCCTATCCTCCTAGCCCCTTTGCCTGGCTGAGGTGTCTGTCGTCCCC
>NW_008348083.1:234313-320075 GCF_000622305.1 Nannospalax galili
ACTTCTGACCCTTAAGTATCCAGGATGACTATATTTAGAGACAAGATCTTTTAAAAGATAATTAAAAAAAAAAAAAAAACGAGGGCACAGGGTGGGCTCTAATCCAACAGTACTGTCCTTGTAAGAAGAAAGTGAAAATGGGACAGACATCTATTGGAGGACAGCCATGGGAGGATACAGGGAGGTGACCAAACTAGGGGCTGTGGATGGGGCTCAATTGTAGAGCGATTGCCTACATGTATGATGCCCTGGGTTCCATCCCCAACGCTGCATAAATGCAGCATGGTAGTACACACCAGTCATCCCATTTGGGAGATGGAGGCAGGAGGAGCAGGAGTTCAGGGTCATACTTGGCTTCATAACAAATCTGAGGCCAGTCTGAGCTAAAAGAGACCCTTATACAAACAAACAAACAAAACCCTGGGCATCTACAAGCCAACCAAGCCAACATCTTGGGCATAAAGTCACTTTCAGAACTATGGGATAAATTCCTGTTAAGCTACACAGTGTAAGTGTATGTGTGCATATATGCTCATGTGATGGTGCCCTCAGAGGCCAGAAAAGAATGTAACTGGGACTGGAGTTACACGCAGTTGTGAGCTGCCCAATTCGAGTGTTGGGAACCAAACTCAGGTCCTCTGCAAAAGCAGTTGGCTTTTTTTCTTTTTGAGACAGGGTCTTCCTGCAGCACCAACTGGCCTTGAACTCCCTATGTAGACCAGGCTGGGCTTGAACTCACAGAGATCTGCCTGCCTCTGCCTCCTGGGTGCTTGAATTAAAGGCATGTGCCACCATAGCCAGCCTTCTTTTTTTAAACATCATTTTATGTATAATAGTGTTTCGGATACATGTGTGTAAGTGCACCTACGTCGTGCAATGCCCATGGAGGCCAGAAAAAGAGAAGAAGAGAAGAAGGCGTCAGATCTCCTAGAACTGGAGTTAACAATGGGTGTTAGCCATCATGTGGGTGCTGGGAACAAAACCCTGGTCATCTGCAAGAGCAGCCAGTGCTCTTGATGGCTGAGCCATCTCTCCAACCCCTGGCATACATTTTCTTAACCAGTGAGCCATTTCTTCCAGCTCCTGGGGTGCTTTTTAGGAGAGCCCTAATGAACATAAGGCTCACTAAAGGCTCTGAAAAGTCCTGCAGTCGGGAGTCCCAGGAATACCCTGGGGCAAGAGAGGAGAATAAGCAGGGAGCTTGCTTTGTGTCTGCTTGGGCTTGAATGCACGCTCTGATCCCTGGAGCTAGGGTCTTCAGCCTGGTATGGCTACAAACTCCAGTTGAGACCCCTCCTGGGAGATGGTAGGGAAGGGGGTCAGCATGCAGCCTATTCTACCTGTTTATAATTCTAACCAAGGAGTCAAAATAATTCTAGTAACAATGCAGTCCTGGCCCTGCCATCCACTATCTTGCGCTTCTCTGCTACCTCCTCTAACAAAGCATCTGCTGTGATGAGGCCTGGGGTTTGGGAAGAGGGACCCAGCAAGTGAGTCTCAGCCTCACAGCTGGCAAAGCTTCAAGCCAATATTGAAACTACAGCCCAGGTCCTCAAACTTTATGACAGCCACAAATGCCCTGAGGGGTAGAGGGGAAGGGGGTTCAGACAGTGGGGTTGTGGGGAGGTCTGCAGGACAGGTCTGGTTCAGCACAGCTTCCTCTAAAAAAGAAAATGAGGTGAGCCCTGGTGGAAAGACAGAGGGAAGAGTTTATTTCTCTGGAACAGGAGGCAGAGGCAGTAGGCAGGGTCAGGGCAGAGCAATGTCCTCCAGTTTCTGATCCAGGGTCTTGAGGTCATCAAGGAAGCGGGTTGGGGTAAGGATATGTGAAGAACCTGGGCAAGAGGGGAAGGTTGGGCAGGTAGGGATGCTGCCTGGGACTCTAATATCCCTTGGACAGAGGCCTGGATGATTCGGGCCAATTTCTACCCCTCTGCAATGCACGGCCCTGTCTTCCCATGGATTCAGGAATCCAGAACTTTAGGAGTATTAGCGTCCAGCCCCAGGTGACCACTCCCTAGGGAACTCAAGCCCAAACCCCTCAGAGACCCCAGAGTCCAGCTCCGAAACCCAAAGACCTCCAAGTTCAGCCCCAGACCCTCAGAAACCTGAAAGTTTAGCTCTATACTCCAAGAGACCCACAGTCCAGCCCTAGACCCCATATTCCAGACCCAAACCCCATGGGACCCCAGAGTCTACCCCTAGACCCCACAAAACCCCAGAGTTCAGCCCTAGACCCCCAGAAGCCCTATTCTAGTCCCCAGGGACTCCAGTTTTGACTACTCACCTATGAGCACCTCCCATTTGCCATCGGTGGCCCTGGTCACCTCATAGGCAGCCCTCATCTCAGACATGGCCACACCACCCACTATATACACGATGAGCCTGGGCCCAGCCCGAACCTCGACGCCAGCTTTGTTCTTATGCCAGTGGCCAAATCGTGCACTGGTAGGATGGGAGACAGAAGTTAATCCAGGCTGGATATTCCAACCCTGATCCAGGACCTCACAAGACCCTCACCTGACTGCAGCCTGGGAACTAGGCGTAGGGGCAGGGTCTGACACAAAAGGCCACAGCTTTCGGTCCAGCCGGTCCTCCACCACGTCCTGGTGGCCAAAGGGGGAAAAGATTTTGAACAGTCCCAGACAATGGACCCCTGGAACTGGAATGCTCAGGGGCCACAGAGCCATTGCCTGGATATCTTTGCCCTTAGAGATCCAGAAGTCCAGGCATCCAATGTGCAAGGTGACTGGGCTTCCAAGCAGGAGGTGCTAGAACCCTCCAAGGACTGGCAAAAACCAAGCCCCATGATGGTACTATTTGATTTTAAGGTTTTGGGGTGTCAGGGTAGACAGGGACCACTACCATGAGAGAGGCTTCTAGTGGGGCAGGGGAGAGATTAGAGGAAGACACAGAGGGTAAAAAGAAAGCTAGGGTCTCCAGCAAGGAGTCCCTCCGATTCTCCAATTCCTGGGGTGAGGCTTGGGGGTGTCACCCGGGGTAGAGTAGACTGGGTACCAGGGGAATGGTGATAACGAGGGATTTTCCACTAAGCCCCAAGGCTTAGTGCTAAGAGCAAGGGGGAGGGGACTGATGGGGTCAATGAGGGACGAATGGGGCCCCCCAACCTGAGGTACCTCCATCACGTCCTTGATGACTGGGGACCAGCGAGACAGCTGGTAGGTGGGCTCTGTGCGTTCCCTCCGCTCCAGCCGGTTGGAGGTCCCAGAGCCCTACAGAGGGGGCCAGGTGGAGTCGGATGGGGGTTGGGAAGGGAAGGAGATGAGTCACAGATGGGACTGCAACCTCAGCTACTAGGGTACAGAGAAAGACAGAGAAATGGAGTAGGGAGAGGGAGAGGAGGGGGAGAGGGACGAGGAGGGAAGGAGGGTGAGGGAGGCAGAGAGAGAGAGAGAGAGCGGCAGAAGGCACAGAAAGACAGACAAACAAGGAGTAACAGAGACAGACAGAGATCGGGACAGAGACAGAGACACAGAGGCAGAGACAGAGACAGATATAGGACAAGATAGAGGCAGAGACAGAGGCAGAGACGGAGACATACAGAGAGAAAAAGACACAAAGATGGAGAGATAAAGACAGAGACAGAAAGTTACAGGGATGGAGAGATGGTGATAGAAAGGGAAACATGGAAGGGATGGAAATGGGAGGAGAGACAGGGAATGAAGAAAAAGGAAGATGGGGGTCAGGTGAAGGGTACAGAGAAACCGGAGCCAGCAAAAGAAAGGGGTAAGTGTGGCAGCAAATGCCTGTAATCCCAGGCACTCAGGAGGTTGACGCAAGAGGACAGTCACAAATTCAAGGCCAGCCTGGGCTACACAGTGAGTTCAAGGCCAGCCTGAGCTACAGTCAAACCTACCTTAAAATAATGAGACAGATAAGGGACAGAGGGGACCCAATAGTCACAGGCCTGTGGTATAGCAGGCTCAGGGGATGCACAAATCAGAGAGAGACGGGAGAGACCCAATTGAGAACGGCATACAGGAAGCCACCATGTGTGCTGGGTGTGTTGAGAGGTTCACTGAGGCCTACAGAACCCCTAGTTTGACCCTGTTGCCCATTGCTAGTGACCCTACCATTTGGTCCTAAGGGTTCAGACCACACAGCCCAAACTGCCTCGGAGTCCAGTGAGCCCCACCTCAGCCCTACTGCCTGTCATGTGATCCAGGATTGGGCCTTGGTGCTCCTGGTCCCTGACGAGCCAAGCGCCATGTTTATACACCTGGGCTGAGCATGCGCCATCGCCAACCCCTGCAGGAGCCAGGCTCTACCCATTGCCAGCTCCCCACATACCAAGGAGTTGGTGACGATGCCCCCCAGCTGCTCCAGGTTCCGGATGAGGCTGCTGTAGGCCTGCACATTGGCATGCTGGATCAACTTGGCCAGGTTTTCCTCACTCACACCTAGGGGAAAACAACAGGGTGATGGAGGGTAGATGGGGAGAGTCCTGTATGAAGATTTATAAAGAGATACCTTCACAGGTTACGATATTCGGGAAGGAATGGGGCTTCCAGTTTGGGTAGAAAAGAAGAATTAGAAGCTGGAGAGATGGTTCAGTGGTTAGTAGCACTGGCTGCTCTTTAAGAGGACTCAGGTTTAGTTCCCAGTATCACATAAAACTGTATCTAGCCGGGTGTGGTGGCGCACGCCTTTAATCCCAGGACTTGGGAGGCAGAGGCAGGATCTTTGTGAGTTCAAGGCCGGCCTGGTCTACATAGTGAGTTCCAGGGCAGCTAGGGCTACAGGGAGACCCTGTCTCAAAAAAGACCAAAAAAAAGAAAACGTATCTAACTCCAGTTCCAGGGGACCTGATGCCTCTTCTGGCCGCCATAGGCATTGCACATGCGGTACACTTAAATACAGACAAGCAAAATATTCATACACATAAAATAAAAATAAGCAATTTTGTTTTTGGTCTTTTGAGACAGGGTCTTCCTGTAGCCCCAACTGTCCTGGAACTCACTATGTAACCCAGGCTGGCACTGAACTCACAGAGATCTGCCTGTCTCTGCCTCCTGAGCACTGGGACTAAAGGTGTATGCCCCCATTCCCAGAAGAAATAACAAATAACTTAAAAAAAAAAAAAAAAGAATTATGGATAGCTACCCTTGATAAGACAGAATGAGGGAATCCCTGAGAATTAGCTGAAAGGAGCTGGAGAGACAGCATAATAGAGTGTTTGCTATGCAAGCATGAGGACCTGAGTTCAAATCCCCAGCACCCACATAAAAACCTGGGTGTGGCAGTCAGTGTGTGCATGTTTATACACCTCAGTGCTGTGCAGGGGTGGGAGTGGGAAGACAAGATGATCGTTGGGGCTTGCTGCCACCAGCCTAACTCCGAGTTCAGAGAGAGGCTTTCTCTCAAGGGTATATAAAACAGAGCGTGACAGAGCAGGGCACCTGACAGCCTCTTCTGGCCTCTGCACATGCATGCAGAGGGACCTGAGTTCAAATTCCCAACACCCACTTAAAAAACCAGTAGCTATGTGTGTTTCTTCATTATTATTTATTATTATTTTATGTATATATTGCCTGCATGGGTGCAAGTGCACCCATGTCGAACAAGGCTTGTGGAGGTCGGAAGAGGGTGTCAGATATGCCTATAATCCCAGTGCTGGAGAAAGAGAGACAGAAGAATTCCAGTCTAGCTGAATTGGCAAGCTCCAAGATACTGAGAGACAACAGCACTGGCTGCTTTTGCAGAGGACCTGAATTCGGGTCCCAGTACCCACATGGCAGCTCACAACTCCCGTTCCTGGGGATTCAACACTGTCTTCTAACCTCCATGGGCACTGCATGCACTGGTGTACCTACATACATGCAGGTAAAACATTCATACACAAAAAATAAAAAGTAAATGGGGCTGGAGAGATGGCTCAGCGGTTAAGAGCACTGACTGCTCTTGCAGAGGACCTGGGTTCGATTCCCAGCACTCACATTGTGGCCACAAACCGTTCTTAATTCCAGTTCCAGGGGAATCCAAAGTCTTCTTCTGACCTCCGCGAGCATTGCACGACACGGGTGCACTTATCTACATGCAGCCAATACACTCATACACATAAAATAAAAAAAATATTTTTTAAAAAATAAGTAAATAAATTTTTTTTTAAAAGAGTAGAGAAGGCTGGGCGTATGGCACATGCCTTTAATCCCAGCATTCAGAAGGCAGAGGCAGGCCGACCTCTGTGAGTTCAAGATCAGCCTGGGCTACATAGCAAGTTCCAAGCTAGCTGGAGCTACAGGGAGACCCTGTCTCAAAAAAGAAAAGAAGAAAAAGAAGGTAGAGAAAAGGGAGCCACACAGGCATGTAATGAGGTCACTGCTCTGCGCCACCCCTGTGGATGTGATGTGAGCAGCTGCTTCAGGCGCCACTGCCTTGTCCTCTGTAGTCTGGAGATGTAAGCCAAACAACCCTTTCTTCCTTAATTTTTTGTTTTGGATTTTTTGAAACAAGGTATCCCTGCGGCCCCAGCTGGCCTAGAAGTCACTATGAAGACCAGGCTAGCCCCAATCTCACAGATAGCCCTGCCTCAGCCTCCCAAGTGTTTCAATCCCAATTAAAGGCATGCACCATCATTCCTGACTCCTTGAATTGTTTTTTTTTTTTTTCAGAGTATTTTATCACAGCAATAGGAAAGGACAGCATGCTTGGTGACTGGGGGACTTGTAGAACTGGACAGTTCCTACAACTACTAGAGACATTGGTGAATTGAGGTGTCCTGACTCCCTGCTAGATGCCCCCTCACCCACCATTCCGCAAAAGAATGTAGAGCAACAGGACGCGGATCTTGTCGTAGGGTGGCACTGCTGCATCCAGCAGAACTGGGACGATCAACTTCATGGCATCCTTGATCTTCTCTCCCTCTGCGTCAGAGCCCATGGCCAGGTCCTATGGGGCATGAGGGTCAGCTGTCCAGCCAGTTGCTGGGGGAGGAAGCGGGTGGGAGGAAGGGGCAATCCAGGATCCTTGCAAAACGTTCCCATCCTACCTCATCCTAAAAACGGAGTCTCCGGATGACATGCCCAACAGTGCACACTCTCCCCATAATCTCCCTCTCACTTAGGTCTTGCCTCAAGGTAAGGCGCCACTCACCTCCCTAAGGCTCCATCCTTCACCCAGGACCCATGCCTATCTAAGACATCTCCTCCACAAGCCCTTCCCCTCCCACCACAAGCTGACTTTGAGAGTTCGATCCCCTCTTTGAACCCTGCCCCTTCCCAACTCTATCCCCTGGATGGCCCCACCCCCAAGCTCTGCCCCCTGGATGACCCACCCCTCTCTGGGGCCCTACCCTCCTAGAGGTCCCACCCCTCTCTAAGCTATACCTCCGGGAGAGCCTGCCCCCTGAGGCCCCTCCTCTTCCCAAGTGCTGCCTTCTGGAGACCCCCTTCCACCCCTCCTCCTCTCCAAGCGCTGCCTCCTGGAAGTCCCACCCTACCTGTGGCCCCACCCCTCCCAGAAGCCCCACCCTGTTCCTCCCAAAGGCCCCACCCTTCCCACAGGCCCTACCCCACCTGCTCCACACTGCACAGCTTCTCCACAGAGCCCTTGAAGCGCTTCATGCAGTCATCAGCTAAATGCAGGTGCGTAGAATACTGCAGGGTGCAGGGTGGGACATCAAGTTACGGAGCCAGACTGAGCCTGTCTGCAGCTAACAGTCCACACAGCCCAGCTTACCTTGTTCAGCTCCTTCTGATACTGAGGCATCTTTTTCAGAATGTGGGACAGGTCTTTGATGTTGGCCTGGGGTTGGAGTAAGAGAGGGAGAAGTCTGAGTCCAGACCCCGCCCTGCATTCCAGACTGAGTACAGATGAGGCCCTGTCCCACATGGTCCAGCCCTCACCTTGTCAGTGGTCAATCGCTTGCTCTCACAGAACGTCTTCAGGAGCTCTGTAACCTTCCTAGCCATGAGATGAAGCAGGAGAGAACAGAAAGCACTAAGACACTGTGTTGGGGTGATGTCTCACTGCCAGGTGATGGGAGAAAACGGGATGCGTGTACCAGTACCAGGACATGGGGGTACACTGGGGATGCAGTGAGGTCAGAGGCATGTCAAGAGTCCTGCTGAAGGATGCCATTTTTAGAGGGGTCATCAAGAGTGACTTGAGGGGCTGGAGAGATGGCTAAGTAGTTAAGAGCACTAGCTGCTCTTGCAGAGGATTCAGGTTCAGTTCCCATCCACCCATATGGCAGCTAACAACTGTCCTTAACTTCAGTTCCAGAAGACCTGATGCCCTCTTCTGGCCTCCACAGGCATTTCACGACACAGGTGCACTTACATACATGCAGGCAAAACACTCATAGAACATAAAAACAAATTTAAAAATCTCTGTGAGTTCAAGGCCAACCCAGTCTACATAGTGAGTTCCAGGCTAGCTGGGGCTACAGGGAGACCTTGTTTCAGAAAAGACAAAAAAAAAAAAAAAAGTGACTTGAAGTCTAGGTGTCTCCAGGGGGCCACCCCACCAGCACCCATGGCAAGCACGCACTTAGAGACATCTGCTATGTGCATGTGTCGAAGCTCCACCCATAGGTCATCATCTTCATCCAGAAGCACAGCCTTCTCCCGGGACTCACTTAGTCCTGTGGTCTCATATCTGTAGGTGCAAGAGGTGTGGAAGCACATAGAAGTCTAGAGCACTAGCTGAGGCCCAAGGATCTAGGTGGCTAGCAGAGGGGGAGGCAGGGACCTTCCAGATCTTCCCACCTATATGTGTCCTGTTCAATGTCCAGCAGGTCATAGGCCATGGCTTGAAACGTGAGTTCATGCAAGAGTGGGGACACGGGGTCTGCCGCTCGGTCCATTATGAGTAGCTGTGAGCGCATTTTCTCGGGTCCCTGGGGCGGGAGGGGCAGGGACATTAATTCTAACCATGGCAGTGACCCTGCAGAACCTCCCTGGCACCTCCCAAGTGCCCCCTCACCTCGCCCAGACTGGGAGTGTCTGCCTTAAATGCGTTCAGCTTGGCCAGGACAGCATGGGCCAGCTGGGCTGTGTCCTCCGGACCCCTAGGGGTGGTACAATCAGACACACAGGCATCAGGATACGAGAGCTGGGAGGACTGGGCACAGATGAAAGGAGGATCGGGGGCCAGGGCGAGGGTATAGGAGCTGGGGAGATGGCTGAGGTGACGAAGTGCTTGCGATGCAAGCATGAGGACCAGAGCTCAATCCCCCAGATTTCATGTTTTAAAAAAAGTCTGGATCGGGTTTGGTGACACACACCTTTAATCCCAGCTCTTGGGAGGCAGAGACAGGTGAATCTCTCTTAAGTTCACAGCCAGTCTGATCTACATCTCGAGTTCCAAACCAACCAGGGCTACACAGTGAGACCTTATCTTAATTAAAAAAAACATCCCTTGCAATCCCAGCACTGGGGAAGTGGAGACTGGTGGACCCTTGGGGTTGGCCAGCCAGTCTAGCCAAACTGGAAGCCCCAGGTCAGGGTGGAACTTTATCCCCCAAAACAAGATGGAGACTAGAGAGATGGCTGAGCAGTTAAGAATGCATTCTGCTCTTCCAGGAAACCCGAGTTCAGTTCTCTGCACCCACATTGGTTGCCTCATAATTGCCTGTATCTCTAGCTCCAAGGGATCCAATTTCTTCTTCTGGACTCCAATGGGCACCTGCACTCATATGCACATACACACAAAGACACACACACATAATTAAAAATAAAATAGGAGGGATGGAGAGGTGGCTTAGCAGTTAAGAATACTTGCTGTTCTTCCAGAGGACCTGGGTTCAAGTCCCAGTACCCCCATGTGAGCATTGCTTATGTAGTGCACTTACATGCATGCAGCCAAAAAAAATCACTCATACACATAAAAATAATAGGGGGCAGGAAAAATGGCTCAGCAGTTAAGAACACTGGTTGTTCTTGAAGAAGACCTGGGTTCGAATCCCAGCACCCGCATGGCAGCTAACAACTGTCCATAACTCCAGTCCCAGGGGATCTGACAGCCTCTTCTGACCTCTGTGGGCATTGCATGACACGGGTGCATTTACCTACGTGCAGGCAATACACACATACACATAAATTTAAAAAAATAAAATTTAAAATACTACTAATAATAAATATAGTGAGTTCCAGGCCACCTGGAGCTATAGGGAGATACTGTCTCAAAAAGACCCCCCGAAATAAATAAATAAATAAACAAATAAATAAATAAAATGTTTTTTAAATAAAATAGGGACTAGAGAGATAGCTCTAGCCCCTGGCTGTTCCTGCAGAGGCCCTAGGTTCAGTTCCCATCACCCACATGGCAGCTAACAACTGTCCCTAACTCCAGGGAATCTGACACTCTCTTCTGGCCTCCTTGAGCACTGCACTCACATAGTGCATTTATATACACACAGCAAAACAATCATACACATAAAATAAAATCAAGCAGGGGCTGGAGAGCACTGGCTGTTCTTGCAAAGGACTGGGCTTGTGTTCCCAGCACTCATATGGCAGCTAATAACCATCTGAAACTCCAGTTCCAGGGATCCAATGCTCTTTTCTGGCCTCTGCAGGCATTGCATGACCCAGGTGCACTTGCATCCATGCAGGCAAAACACTCATACACATAAAAAAACAAAAAATAAGTAACATTTTAATTTAGTCTTTTTGAGACAGGGTCTCCCTGTTGCCCCAGCTGGCCTGGAACTCACTAAGTAGACCAGGGTGGCCTCAAACTCAGAGATCCTCCTTCCTCTGCCTCCCAAGTGCTAGGACTAAAGGTGTGCACTACCACCAAAATTTTAAAATAACATAAAAGGTCTTTAAAAAAAAACAAAAACAAGGTGGATGGTGACTGAGGAAGACACTCAAGGTTGATCTCTGACCTCCACATGCAAACACACACATATGCACACACATGAACACATGTATACACAGATAAATATGGATATGGGAGTGAGGGCCAGAAGGCAGCACTGGGGCTGGGACAGGGCTAGTTTCTCACTTGCGATAGCGGATGGAAGGGTACTCCTGGAGGGTGGCACACAGTGTGGCTATCTGCTGGGCCAATGCATCAAGCTGCCGTGCCCGCTCCCCTGCCCGAAAGGGGCAGTAAAGGTTGTAAGTGCTGTGTGGGGCATCCAGAGAGAATACCTAAGGAGGACAGAAGTACCAGGGCCGCCAATATAGGAGACACAGCAGCCAAGCTTCCAGCTGCCCAGTGCTCCATGCTGCCCCCTAGACATTCCCAGAGGGATAGCACTCTCTGACCCACTGTTGTTCTTTCTCTTTAAAGGGAGCCAGGGCTATCTGGTTAGGGACACCCCAGCCCTTCCCCACCCTAAGCTGGGCTGTACCTGGGCTTCGTAGGGGAGGAAAGCAAGGTGGATCTCTTTCAGTGTCTTTACCACCTTCGCCAGGCGAGAACGGCCCAGCTCACTGAACAAGGGCTCAGGGCAGGCTGGAGTGGGCAAGGAGGACCTGTCATACTGATGCTCCCACTCCATACTCCCCACATCACCCCAGCCCCCCAATACCATAGGTTCTCCTCACTCACTGTCAGTGAAGAAGACATGGGCTGCTTTGTAGGTGAAGGTCGGGGTCCCTCGGAAATCTGCAATCAGGGCCTGAACCGACTGGAGAGTGCAGATCACTGTTGGCGTCAGACCTTGCACCCCAAGACCTATCTTCTGCAGGAGCCCCCCAGCTGATACTAATTCCCCACTACATGCAAATGTGTGAGGCATGCAAACCCACACATTCTGACAAGTCCATACACATAAGACATGCATATACAATCTGACATGCACACATACAACACACACAAGCATTCTGATCTGCACACATGAATGTGCATACATTCTGATATATGTGTGCATATGAATGCATTAACGGGCATACACACATACATATACATACATACACACAATGACATGCACATACAGGTATACATGCATAGTGATATGTGCACCCAAGCGCATCCTGAGTGTGCACATAGAAGCATTTTGACATGTGCATACACACATATATTCATGCACTCTTGATTTGTGCACATAGCACACGCATACACACATGCCCACACATGCCCCCTGCATATACACATTGACATGTACATGCACAAATGCTTCCACTCTTACACACACTAGCATGCATGTGCACATGCACATGTACATATGTACATTGATATGCACATACAGGCATACATTTGCATTGTGACATGAGTACACATGCATTATGATGTGTATGCATCCTGACTTGTGCACCATGCACACACACACACATGCTTCTGTAGGCACCTTCTCTGTAGGGCTTAGCAAATAAATGGCCTCCAAGCTGGGAATGGGTTCTCGACGTTTGTTGATATCTTCCACAACTAGTAGCAACAGAGGAGGAGACACATGAGTGGCATGGAGAAGGGGATGGGCAGAGAGTCTCAGATTTGGGGAACAGGATCCAGTGGTGGGGGGCTGTTTAAAAGAACTGCACTCCCTTAAGTTCCTAAGCAGAGATATATACCTTGGGATCCCCCAACTATGGCTACAGTCAGGCTCTGCATATGGCCATATCCTTGGGGAATTCTTGGGGACTCACAGAGTCCATGCCAGGTATCTTACACAGATTTACAAATAGAGGGGGTACACAATCATTGATTTGTTTGAGATAGGGTCTCATGTACCCTAAGTCAACCTTGAACTCACTAGCTGAGGATGACTGAATTTCTGATCCTCCTGCCTCTACCTCCTGAGTGCTGGGATGACAGGCATGTACCACCCACCACCCATTTTATGCACTGCTGGGGATTAAATTCAGGGTTTTCTGCATACTAGGCAAGCACTGAGCTACACCCCCAGCCCAAGGGGTGCACAATCAATAAAGCTCACCCCTTTGGGGTTGCACACGAAGGAAGTCCTTCATGGAATTCCATGGATTTCCTCACTCAAGGGAAGCAGTTGGCCACATGCTCTCTGTTACATCAGAAGAACTAGACACTTGGGATGACTTGAAGGGATCCCACACTCAAGGTTCTATCTAGGGAGCATGTGAAAACACTCACTGGTGATGCCCTCTGCAAGGATGTCTGACATTTTACAACAGGATGACAGGATCCGCATGCTTGGGTGGTCCATGATAAGCACCTGTCCGAATAGATGGACACATGGGTGTGCAGACAGGTAAGCCAGGCAGAAGAGGCCATTAGCAGGCCCCAGGAGGAATGGAAGCATTGGGAGGACTGACCATTTCAAGGGTACCCAACCTCCCAACCCTCAACCTATGAAACAATAGGCTTTCAAGGAATTATCACAGAGACTCCCACATTCCAAGGTCCCTATATGAATTTGGGCAAAAGAATGCCTCTGGGTACCCAGGCACTCTGCCTCAGTTCCTACCTTCCACTCGCCATCCTTTTTAACACTCCGAATGACTCCGCTCAGAATTTCTACAGGGACAGGAGAAAGGGGAAGCGAGGGCTCAGGATGACTGTTCTCAGGTCCCACCAAGCCCTGCCCCCTTCTCGGCTGGACTCCCACCCTAATCCTGAGAGGTACCTCCTGGCATCACCCCCAATTTACAAAGTTAGGGAAACTGAGGCTCTGAAAAGGCAACTCATCTAAGCACCCTCATGTCTAAAGGGGCATAGTACTTAACACACAAGTACTTATAGTCCTGAATGTATGGGAGCCAGGGTCTCCTCATCTGCCACACTCCACCTCAACTTAGACTAGAATGCAAATCGTCTGGTTCCTAGCTCTAAGGATTTCAATCAACTTCCAAGCCTCGGTTTCCCCCATCTCCCCAATGTAGTGGGCTTTTGAACCAAACAGCCAGTTTGGCCCAGAGGAAGGAGTGGGGACAAAGGGAAAGGAACGGGTGTGTCAAGTCCACTCTTATCAGAGCGGAAGGAGCAGCTGAGGCCGGAACTACCGGAGGTGGGGGAGGGGCGTCCTCTATACTCCCTCCCCCCTTCCCCCTTGCAGGAACCTGAGCCTTAGAAGCTGGACTCCTAGTTCTGCAGGCTGTAGGGGGTCCGTAGACATGATGCCAAAGAGAATGTGTCCCCTTCGTCACCCCCGTGAGGCATGTGCACGCCACCTGAGCGCTCACATACCACCAGTGTACTGTGGACCCCACGAGTCCAGCCCCTGAACTTCTCGGGTTCAAACACTCCAGTCTAAGGTAGGGACAGGCTGTATCTTTCTCTCGCTGTCATCCTACCACGACCAGAGGTCTGGGTTCCAGCGTGCGCCACCCTCTCCCAGCTCCTCTGAGCTCTCGTCCCAAGTTTGTCCCGCCAGCTGCACCTGGGGGTCAAGGAGCCCAGCTGGGCCAAAGTTACCCCGCCCATCCCCTCGAGAGTCAGGTGCTCCGGAGCCCAGCCCATCTCCGGACTCCCACCATCAGGGTCCTGGAAGCCCCAAGTCCGGGCACCGCCCCTTCGCCCCAGGTCCGCCAGAACCCCAGGGGACACCAGAGCTCAGCTCTGAGGTGACACTCACTTTCCCCTACCACAGCCTTCAGCCCCGAAGGCGCCATCTTCCCCCAAGAGTACCGCCGCCGCTTCCGGGTCTGTCCCAAGGTGGGGGCGTGGTCCTGCGCGTCAGCCACATGGGACACGCCCCTCGAAGTCGGACACGCCCCCTGCGCACCTGGCCCCGCCCCACTGTGCCAGGGTTCTTGGTCAGCTACAGGAGGACGTGCGCACTGAGGGACTTTGAGGCACAGCTCTTCATTTTGTGTGCGCCTCCGGGGAGTCTAGGTGCTGGGCCGAGTACTTGCCTTGCTCTCACACATTGAGATCAGCTTACTGAGCGCGATGGCAGGGCAATATAAATGTTCATCTCTTCCAAGCACCACTGCCACCCTGTCCAGAAGTTCCTCTGACGGTGACATAGTGTGTCCACGCAAAGGGCAGGATCTCAGGCACCCTTTGGTCAACTCTGGAAACCTAGAGATTCACTGTGTTTTTCTCTCAATCTTTTTTTAAAATTAATTTGGTGTATGTGCGCACGCATGCGCCACAGAGTCTGGGGAGGGGGTGGTCAGAGAACTTGCAGGAATCCATTCTCTCCTTCCACCATATGGATCCCAGGGATCTAACTTAGGTCGTCAGGTTTGGTAGCAATTGCCTTTACCTGCTGAGCCATCTCACCCCCATGCAGAAAAAGGAACAGGAAGGGGAACACACCGATCGTGTATCTGTAACGAGAGTCTGTTTGTAGAGGACTGCTTATTAGTTTTTTATTAGCATATGTTAATTATACTTAATGAGTTTGAGTTTCACTTTCTTAAGTACGTATGATGGATCTAGATCATCTTCACTTTTTTTTGGTCTTTTTGAGACAGGGTCTCCCTATAGCCCCAGCTAGCCTGCCTTGAACTCACAGAGATCTGCCTGCCTCTGCCTCCCGAGTGCTGGGATTAAAGGTACCACACCCGGCTTCATCTTCACTAGTGGCGGGGGGGGGGGTATGGGAAATGCCTCCTACTCCTTCAGTAAACACCTGAGCCTCTCACCCTACTCCCTTTTTTTCAGAATATCATTTATTAATTCTTTTGTTTTATGTGTATGAGTGTTTTGCCTGCGTGATAGAAGTGCACCATGTCTATGCAGTGCCCATAGAGGCCAAAAGAGGGCATTAAATCCCCTAGAACTGGAGTTACAGGGGATTGTGAGCTGTCCTGTGGGTGCTAGGAACTGAACCCAGGTCCTCTGCAAGAGCAGTCAGTGCTCTTAACTGCTGAGCCATCTCTCCAACCCACATACAGACATTTAAAAAATGGCCTAGGGTCACTGACATGGCCCAAGAGGGTCATGTGTCCACACAAGCAAAGACTGAAGTGCTGCAGGCACCAGCCAACGACCACCAAGGACCCTAGGCAGCTACCAGAAGCCAGTGAGGGGCAAGGAAGAACCCTGAAAACCCCTGGGCTTAAAGGGAATGTGGCCCTCCTGACACTTTTATTGATACAATAAATTCCTCCTGCTGTAAGCCACCCAGTGTGGACACTTTGTTTCAGCAGCCCTTAGGAAGTGCATATATTCTGTGATGAATAGGTCACTTTGGGGCCTGCCTGGATGGGAGTGTGCAGCGGGAATGGGGGTGGGGTGGTAAGCATGCTGAGTAAACGTTTAGTAGGGCATGGTGGTAACAGGCCTGTCACCCCAGCTACTCTGGAGGCTAAAGCAGGAGAATTGCAAGTTCAAGGCCTGCTTAGGCTACAGAGAGAGGTGAAGGCAAGTCTGAACAGCTTAGTAGGACTCTGTCTCAAAATGAAAAAGTGATAAAGGGCTGTAAAGGTTGGGGACATAGCTCAGTTGGTCAAGTGAGTAATCCCAGCACTGGGTGGATGGAAACAGGAATTTTCCTGGGTCTTGCTGGACAGCCAGCCTAGACTATTTCTAGACCAGAGATAAAACATGTCAAAAAAAAAAAAAGTTTGTGCCTTCTAGGGAACAACACCTAAGTTTATCCTCTGACCTCCAACACACACTAGTACATACACACCAACACGTGCACTTGTATACACATGAGCACTTGCACACACAAAAATAGAAAGGGGCTGTGGGTGTAGCTTGCCTATAAGGTTGTGGGGTCCATCTTCAATATTGCAAAAATGGAGGAGGAGGAGGAGGAGGAGGAGAGGGAGGAGGAGGGGGAACAGGAAGAAGAGGAGTAGGAGGTAGAAGAGGAAAGAGGAAGAAGAGGAAAGGGAGGAGGAGGAGGGGGAGGAGGAAGAAGAGAAAAAAGGAAGAAGAGAGGGAGGAGGGGAGAAGGGTGAAGAGGAGGAGGAAGAAGAGTGGGGGGAGGAAAGGGAAGAGGAGGAGGAAGAAGAGGGGAGAAGGGTGAAGAGAAGGAAGAAGAATGGGGGGAGGAGAGGGAAGAGGAGGAGGAAGAAGAGAGGGAGGAGGGGAGAAGGGTGAAGAGGGAGAAGAAGAGTGGGGGGAGGAAAGGGAAGAGGAGGAGGAAAAGAAGAAAAAAGAATCAAGAGAAAGAAAGGAAAACTAAAGAGAAAGGAAGTTGGCAAGTTGGAGACATGGTTCAGTAGATAAAGCACTTGCTCCAGAAGTGTGAGGACCTGAGTTCTGATTCCCAGTGCCCACATAAAAGCTAGATTGGCCACACGCATCTGCAGCCACAGCACTAGGAAGCAAAGGCCAGTGAATCCTGGGGGCTCAGTGCCCAGTCAGTCTAGCTAAATCCAGGAGCTCCAGGTTAAGTGACAGACCCCATCTCAGAATCTAAGATGGAGGGCTGGAGAGATGACTCAGCTGTTAAGAGCACTGACTGCTCTGGCAGAGGACCCAGGTTTGGTACCCTGCACCCCCATGATGGCTAACAACTATCCATAACTCCAGTTCTAGGGGATCCAACACCCCTTTCTGGCCTCTATGGACATGGACATTGCACAACGCAGGTGTATTCTCATACAGGCAGGCAAAAAACTTGAACATATAAAGGAAAAATAACTAATAAAAATTTTTTAACCCAGCAGACCTACATTTTTTAAAGAGAGAGCAACAAAAGAAGATGCCTGATGTCAGTGAGTCTTTGCTCTTCACATGTGCATGCATGGATGAGCCCACCCGTGAACACACGTGCATATACACTGCATATGCAAACAAAAAGGAAGAAAAAAGAACTCTGTTTTCCTGAATGGTATCTTGAAGATGGGACTGGGTTCTGAGGGTGTGCACAGAAATCCACAGCTGTCCATTGGAGCAAACAGGGTTTTCATCTCCTGTTTCCGGTGGGGCCAGAATGAGAGATCTAAGGTCACTCAACTCAGCATTTGTGGTGTGTACAGGTGGACAGGAGATCCCAGAGTTTCTGGTTTGGCAGCCCAGAGGGAGTTACCAGACCTAGGGGGTGGTAAGCAGGTGCACTGATTAGGGGAGGCATCTGGGGCCCAGCTCCCTCCCTGGCTACCTCCCTGCAGATGTCAGCTGCCCTCAGGAGGATGCACCCATAGGTACCAGCTGGGCCCCTGGCTGGCTGGGGTGGGGACATCCTACATGCTCTGCTCTCTTATTGGCTGGTCTTTGCCAACATCGCAGTGGCTTCTTACATACCCTAATTGAGAGTGCTATAGGCCCTGTGAGCAGAACTGAGGTTAGTGAGGTCCAAACCCAGACTGCCCTGCCCCTACACCCACATCCACCTAAGCATGGGTCTGGATGAACATTTATCAAGAGATCATCTTTCCAAGGCTTAATCATGGGTGGGAGCAGATGGGCTGTGAGCTGGGGATTTGGGGATGGGGGAAGGTATGTGCTCTCCCCTCCCTCCACATCCTTCCTGTTTAAAAGGCTCTCTCAGGTGCAGGGACCAGTCAGAGGCCATTAGAAAAGTGGACAGCAGTGTGTGGGGGAGACACACGACAGATCAAGAGAAGGGAGAGGAACGGGTCTCAGACCCTATAGAGAAGGTAAGAGAGTTCCGCCCCACCCCACCTCCAGTTTCTTGAGGTCTCAGCACCTGTGATTGACAGGACTAATTCATTTATAGGGCATCTAATTAACAAGTGAGTCTCTGGGGTCCCCTGACCCAGTTAGCACAGAGATTCCAGTAGGAAAAACTCATGTATGCCTGGCCCCCTGCCCAGGGCAAACGGTGGGAGTCTTGGCACTGACCCCCCAGGAGATGACAGGTGCTGGGATTCAGGGGCGCTTCTGAGTCCCATGACCCTGGTGTCCCAGCTGCCAAGTTATCCTCAGTCAGGTCTCTATCTCTATCTATCTAGGACAGGCAGGGCACTGTCCCTCGAGGCAGTACCACGTGAAATGGGGCTGCTGGCTGGGGCCCCCCAAGGCGGGGGCCCAGGTTAGGGAAGGAGAGTCATGTCTCATTTGGAGCCGCTCTGCAGACCTGTAAGGACCATGGTGAGAGATGAGGGAGATGGGAAGGCAGATTCGGATCCAGGTGTGAGCCGCTGGCTGGGAAGACAAGGAAAGGTATGGTATGCAGCTGAACCCAGCATGGATGTCTGTCTCCAAGGCAGGTTCACCAGACCAAGAGGGCTTCTTCAACCTGCTGAGCCACGTGCAGAGTGATCGAATGGAGGAGCAGCGCTGTTCATTACAGGCTGGGCAGGACCAGACCCCAGAGAACCGTGAGCCTGGACATGGGGCAGTGCTGCCTGGGAGGCTGAGGGCAGAAGTTCAGGGGTTCCAGAGGCTTCTATGTTGGGGGGCTCAGGGTGGAGATGGCCATGATTTCTCCTTTGGTGTCTGTATTCATGCCCACTTGCCTCTGCTCCATGCAGAGGGTAGCCCTGCGCCCGAGATGGACAATCTCCTGGATATGCTGGCCAGCACTCAGGGCCGCCGCATGGATGACCAGCGTGTGACAGTCAACTCTCTGCCTGGCTTCCAGCCCATTGGTCTCAAGGTAAGTGATGTCTACAGTGTTCGGGAGACACCCACAGGTTGAGGTCTCTAAACTTAAGCCCCACCTCTCCATCTGTCAAACATCAGTGCTGAACTCAGTCTGGAAGACCAACATGCAGATGGAACTCAGGAGACTCAAGGTCATATAGGGATCATGCTGTTCTCAGAGCTATAGCTGGATGGTACAGCTTCTTTCCAAACAGCTGTGGGTTTGGGGTAGGCCAAACAGAGAAAATATGCTTTCCAAGAGGAGGATACAGGAGCCCACACACAGATGAATGCACCCATATATTCTCATGTACCAAAACAGCCTGAATTCTATTTTTATTATTATTATTTATTTTTAAAATTTATTTTTATTTTATGGTATATGAGTGTATTGCCTGCATGTATCTAAGTGCACCTATGTTGTGCAGTGCCCACAGAGGACAGAAGAGGGTGTTGGATCCCCTGGAGAGTTATTAGCTGCCATGTGGGTGCTGGGAAGTGAACCCAGGTCCTTTGCAAGAGGTGCTCTTAACCACTGAGCCATCTCTCCAGTCCTTTTTTTTTTTTGGTCTGTTTGAGACAGGGTCTCCCCGTTGCTCCAGCTGGCTTGGAACTCAGAGATCCACCTGCCTCAGTCTCTTGAATGCTGGGATTAAAGGTGCGTATCGCTATGCCCAGTGCTTGTTTTGTTTTTTGAGATAGGGTCTCATGTAGCCCAGGCTGGCCTCAATCCCACATCCAACTGCCTCAGCCTCCTGAGTGCTGGAATTAAGGATGTGCACCATCAGACCTGGCCTTCCCACCTTTTTTTCCCCTTTTTTTTTGAGACAGGTTCTCTCACTGGTCTGGAACTCACCAAGCTGTTCCACTGACCGGCCAGTCAGGCCCAGGGATCCCCCTTTCTCTGCCTCTCCCGTGCTGGGAGTGCACCCCCACCTGACTTTTTAGTATAGGTGCTGTAGATCAAAATCAGGTTCTCATGCTTGCATGGCAAGCATTTTACTGAGCTATCTCCCCTGTCTTTTTGTTTTGAGACAGGGTCTCATTATATAGCCCTGGCCAGCCTGAAACTCACTATGTAAACCAGGTTCACCTGAACTTCTTGCTTCTGCCTCCTGAGTATTTTGATTACAGGTGTACTACTACAGCCTGGGCTCTGATCAAGACCCCATGGAGAGCCCCAAGACCCACCATCTCACACCCAACCACCACCACACTAGTGTTTGAGGACAGGGGCATGGCCACACACCAGGAGGTGGTACATGGACTCCTACCCTCTCTGCTATGTTTGTGTCCTGTCTCTCTAGCTGATGATTCTTCATCCACAGGACGGAATGCAGAAGCGACCTGGGACCCTCAGCCCTCAACCCCTGCTCACCCCTCAGGACCCTGCCGCACTTGGCTTCCGCAGGAACAGCAGCCCCCAGCCCCAGACACAAGCTCCCTGAGAACTCCAGTTATCCTGGGCCCCCCACTGGGCCCCTGAAAGCAGACAATAAAAGACTGGACACAAGCAATAGGAACTGAGTGTTATTTCATTGGCAGAGGGGCTAGGACCCAGACATTGGAAGGTCTCAGGAGTTCTGCTGGGCAGCTTGCAGGAGTCTCTCTTCCCTCTGCTTCCGTATTTTCTGTTTGAATTCTTCTAGTTCCTGGCGCTGGGGTAGGGGAAGGGAATGCTAATCACAATCACCACTGGCTTTTTGAGACAGTCTCCCTTTACCCCCAGCTGGCCTGGAACTCACTGTGTAGACCAGGCTGGCCTTGATCTCAGATTCCCTTGCCTCTGCCTCCTGAGTGCCGTGATTCAAGGTGTGTACCACCACACTCAGCCTTGGTGTTTGTTTTTTGTCTTTTTGAGACAGGGTCTTCCGGTAGCCACGGCTGGCCTGGATTGCTACGGAGACCAGGCTGGCCTCAAATTCACAGAGATCCGTCTGCCTCAGCATCTCCAGTGCTGGGATTAAAGGCATGCACCACCATGCCTGGCCGGGCTTGTTTTTTTTTTTTTTTTTTTTTAATGATTTTAAACATTTTATTTGTATAAGTGTTGTTGTTGTTGTTGTTTTTCGGTCTTTTTGAGACAGGGTCTCCCTGTAGCCCTAGCTGGCCTGTATTCGCTATGGAAAACAGGCTGGCCTTGAACTCACAGAGATCCGCCTGCCTCTGCCTCCTGAGTGCTGGGATTAAAGACGTGCACCACCACACCCGGCCCAACCCTCTCTTTGTAAAAAAAATTTTTCACAGTCTTTTTGAGACAGGGTCTCCCTGTAGGCCCACCTGGGAACTTGCTATGTAGACCAGGTTGGCCTCAATCTTGCAGAGATCCACCTGCCTCTGCCTCCTGAGTGCTGGAACAAAAGGCGTGTACCACCACCCTATGTACTCATATAGTCAAGGATGGGATAACTTTGACCTCCTCTTGAATTCCTGATCCTCTTGTATCCACTTACCAAGAGCTAGGATTACAAGAATGTGCCACCATACCCTGTTTATACAGTGCTAGGGATCAAGCACAAGGCCTTATACATGCCAGGCAAGCACTCTATCAACTGTGCTATAGTCACAGCCACAAATAGTTCTACTGGTTGAAAGAACACAAGAACTTGAACATGATTCCTTTTTTAGTCTTTTTGAGACAGGGTCTCCCTGCAGCCCCAGCTGTCCTGGAACTCACTATGCAGACCAGGCTGGCCTTGAATTCACAGAGATCCACCTGTCTCTACCTCCCGAGTGCTAAGATTAAAGGCGTGTGCCACCACACCTGGCGATTCCTTTTTCTTTTTAAACAGGGCTCACCACATAGCATAGGCTGGCCTCAAACTCCCTATGTAGAAGGTAATCCCCTTAAACTGCCAGTCCTTCTGCCTCCACCTCCAAAGCACTGGAATTATAGCATGTACTGCCACCAGTTTAAGTGCTGAGGGCATCAAATCCAGGGCTTGGAGCATGCTAGGCAACCACTCCACCAATTGAGCTACATTTTGTCTTTTTTTCTTAAGACAAAGTCTCCATCTGTAGTCCAGGCTGGCTTCAACATGACAATCGTACCTCTGCCTCCAAGAAATGGAGCTATAGGTGTAAACCATCACGACCAATAAGACTTTTGTTGAGACAGGGTCCAGGGTCCAGGCTGGCCTCAAACTTCCAATGTAGTCAAAGACAACCTTGAATTTCTATTTATCTCTCTGCTTCCAATTCCCTATCTAAGGCTTAGGATGAAAATTTCTTTTTTTATTTATTTTTATGTGTATGAATGTTTTGCCTGCATGTATGTATGTGCACTCATGTTGTGTAATGCCTGCAGAGGCCAGAAGAGGGCATCAGATTCTAGATTCCCTGGAACTGGAGTTACGAATGGTTGTTAGCTACCAGGTGGGAGCTAGGAACTGAACCTGTGTTCTCTGTAAGAGCAACCAGTGCTTTTAACTGCACTCTCTAGCTCCCAGGGTGAAATATTCATTCTCAATCCATAGTAGCCAAGGTGATCCAGTACCTTGAGAAGAATGGGTTACTTACCTGGTCCTCCTTCTCCCGTGGCCACAGCTCCCTCTGTGGGAACAAAGTAACAAATGAGGACACAAGTCAGGAGACTCCAGAGTCCCTTATTCAGAACAAGTTTGACTCATGGGATGTCGACAATGGTTCCCAGCAGCAAACTGGTGTGCCATCCTCCCACTTCCCCACCTCCTGAATGATCCAGCAAACACTCTCCTGATACCCACCTTGCGCTGGATAACATAGTCTTCAAACCACTCAGCCTGGTTGGAGATCCAGAACATAACCACGGGGAAAGTGAGGTAAAGAGACATCTGTGAAAGCAGGGGTGGATGAGCAGGGCCTGGAATGGCCGCTACCAGAGTAGTGTTGAGTGCTGCAGGAGAGCCTGGAGAGATACATTCTCTACACAGGCCAGGAGCACTGCCTCAGGGCCTCCCCAGGAAACTCCCCGCCCCCCTTGAAATTCCACCAGGGACACAGAAAGCTGTCAAGCTTAAAACTTGGTCCCCATGATGCAGGAGGCTTTATTTGTATACCCGGGTCTCGGGTCTCCCTTGCAAAAAAAACGAGAGAGAGAGAGAGAGAGAGAGAGAGAGAGAGAGAGAGAGAGAGAGAGGGAGGTTTAAGAATCGAGTTAATGTGCACATGAGAACAAAAGCATTCCAGTAGACAGAATGGAATGGAGACTGTCAGAGTGAGGAAGGGAGAGCGAGGTTAAGCTGCAATACAGAGCCTCAGCAGACCTCAGCAGCCTAAGACCTCCTACCACAAAGACAGCTCCTTGAAAACTCTTTACCACCTAATCGTATCCCAAATAGAGGGCTTGTTTTTTTTACATAGAAGTCAGTCTGAGGTCCACCCTGAACCCAGGGCTCCCCCTCTGAGAACCCTCCCTCTGGATCTGAAACCTCCCTTCCTTGAACCTCCCTCTTCAGTTCGTCCATCTTTGAGCCACTTCCTCAGATCAATCTTCTTAGGTTCCCCCAAAGCCAGACTCTCCATTCTGAGCCTCCCCATCTAGCGCCTTCCTCCGTGTTTCCAATCCAAATACCAGATGCTTTCTCCCTGGAACTCCCCTCTCGTTGCATTTCTTTAATTTCCCAGATTTATTCTCAAATTTAAAAAGAGCCACGGTCCAGTCACTCAACAAACCCACCCCTGCGCTCACTGACCCGAAACACCTCCAGCTTCACCCCCATCTCTCTTCTCCCGGTCTACGAAGCCACTTCCGCCCAAAGTCGACTCTCCAACAACGCAAAATCTCATTGGTGCGTCTCAAGGATCGATGATGACTTTTATTATTGTTTACGTCATCTTCAGGCGCTCCTTCTCTGTTTCCGGTCACCTGCGTCGCCTGCACGCCTTTTGGTACAGTGCAGCCAATCGGAAACAGGTCTGCCTCAGGGGAGGACGGGCCGCCTTTCGGTGACGTCATTAGAGCGCGACACTTGTCAGTACCTGGAAATCCAGGAAAATGGTGGTGATGGCGCGCGTCCCGCGGCCGGAGAGGCCGGACCTTGTTTTTGTAAGTTTGCAGCGGGGCCTGGGGCGAACCGCGTGGGAGATCGAAAGCTGGAGCCCCCTAAGGGCCAGAGTCTGGGCACTTTGGGGTGGTTTAGGTCCAGATTATACTGCCCAAGGCCTGGGAGATCCTAACGGATCAAATCAGAGATGTCAAAACTGTAGGCTGGCCAGGAATAAAAATCTGGTATCAAAACCGGATCCCTGGTGGCGGGACTAAAGAGCTGCTGTTCAGGTTAAGGCCTTGACGTATCAGACCGAGCGGAGACATGGAAACAGGAGGGGAATGGGAAATGAGGAAATGGCATGGCTTTTGACAGGTAAAGGCATAGTGACCAGGTTAAGGTTCTTGTTTCTGGGTAAAAACTTGGTGTCAAGGGCTACGAGAACTTGGAAGTATGAACAAAAGACCTCGTGATGTGGGTGGCCACTGGATCCTAAAATGGTGAAAATGCGATGGCTGAACTAGAGGCCCAGCCTTTAAGCCATGTTCTTGGTGTCCAGGATTAAGGGCTTGATGATCTGTACCATACCCCTCCTTCTGTTTTGGTTTTGTTTGTTTAGACGAGGTCTCCCTGTAGCCACAGCTGGCTTGGAACTTGTTCTGTAAACTTGGCTGCCCTCGATTGCTCAGAGATCCGCCTGCCTCTGTCTCCCAAGTGCTGGGACTTAAGCACGACCCTGTTTGCCTCTTTGTTTTAAAATGTGTGTGTGTGTGTGTGTGTGTGTGTGTATGTGTCTTATACATGAGTGTATGCACACATACATGGACGACAGGACAGAGGTAGATACTAACTATATTCCTCAGTCACTCTCCACTTTTTTCTTTTTCTTTTTCTTTCTTTTTTTTGTCTTTTTTTTTTTTTTTTTTTGCAGCCCCAGCTGGCCTTCTGGCTTGAACTCACTTTGTAGACCAGGCTGGCTTCTAACTCAGAGATCCGCCTGCCTCTGCCCTGGAGCGCTGAGATTAAAGGCGTGCGCCACCACACCTGGCCTCCACCTTATTTTTTTAGACAAGATTTCTCACTAGGCCTGTAGCTCACTGGTTGACTAAGTGGCTGGCCAGTGAGCTCCAGGAATCTGCGTGTCTCCACTCCTCAGTACTAGGATTATAGACACCTGGCTTTTACATGGGTGCTGCAAATCTGAACTCAGGTTTTCATACTTGGGTGGCAAGCACTTTATTGACTGAACCATCTTTCTACCTTTGGTTTGGTTTTGAATTTTGGTTTTTGCATTTTATTATGTGCAGGAGGTGAATTGCACATGTGCCATTATGTGGATGTGGAGGTTAGAGGACAACTTCAGGAGTCTGTTCTCTCCTACCATGTTGGCCCTGGGGATTGAACTCAAGTTCTCAAGCTTGATGGCAGATGCCTTTACGCTCTGAACCATCCTGCCAGCCCCCCATCTTTTTTGTTTTGTTGTTGTTGGCTTCATTTGGTTTTGATTTTCTTTTTGAAACAAGGTCTCACTATGTAGCCCCAGTTGGCCTGGAACTCACTATGTAGACGAGGCTGAGCCTCTGCCTCCGCATTGCTGGGATTAAAGACATGTGTCCTTGTCCTTAACATCTGTTTTATTTTTTGAGTCAGGGTCATCATATAACCATGCCTGGTCTAGAATGTGCTGTAGAAACCAGGATGCCCTTGAGCTTCTGGCATTTCTCCTGCCTCTGTCTCCAGAGTGCTGTGATCACAGGTTTACACCCCTCCACCATGGTGATGCCTGATATTCTAGAAGCCTGGAGTTTGGGGCTAAGCCCCATTAGTGGGGTGTGGCTTCACTTGGACACTAAGAATAAGCCTGTCTTCTGCCTATTTCCTGGCCCTGGCAGGAAGAAGAGGATCTTCCCTATGAGGAAGAAATCATGAGGAATCAGTTCTCAGTCAAATGCTGGCTCCGCTACATCGAGTTCAAACAGGGGGCACCAAAGCCCCGGCTCAATCAGCTGTACGAACGGGCACTCAAACTGCTGCCCTGCAGGTGCGCACTGCCTTCTCTGTGACCCTGCCCACCAGCCCACACCCTTCGCTGTCTAGTCAACACAAGCAGTAGTGGGTTCCAAGTGACCACTGAAACACAGCCCCTGACAGGTCACACACCTTTCCCTAAGTCCCAGTCCTTCCTCCTCCCTCTGAGACTCATCACCCCTCCTCCATCCCTTTTCTTACCACAGTTGCTTCTAGAGCAAAGAAGGTTTCATAACCCATCAGCATTCACCTTCTATTCCCCAGCTACAAACTCTGGTACCGTTATCTAAAGGCACGCCGGGCACAGGTGAAGCATCGCTGTGTGGCAGACCCTGCCTATGAAGATGTCAACAACTGCCATGAGAGGGCCTTTGTGTTCATGCACAAGGTGGGGAGCTGGGCGAGGGGGGTGTATGGGGAGCTGGACTGTTTTGAGAATTCTCTAGGGAGATGGGAAATGTCTACCCCTCCTTATAGGATGCCAAGGACAGGCCAAAGTATGAGTCCATCAAAGTTCAGTTTGGGGTACCAATGAGTTTATTGGGCTTACTTACAGAGCCTGAGTGAGGGGTTACTTATAGGAGCATGGATGATCGCAGAGCAGCCGCATCACCAGAAAGTCTCACCACAGCATGGATGACAACTTTCCATAGCTGCAATCTTTTTAAAATTTTTATTGTGTGTGTGAGTGTAAATGCACCTGTGTTATGCATTGCCCACATGTAAATGCACCTGTGTTATGCAATGCCCACGGAAGCCAGAAGATGGTATGAAATCTCCTGGAACTGGAGCTACAGGCAGTTAGCCGCCATGTGGGTGCTGGGAATTGAACTCTTGTCCTCTGAGAGAGCAGCTGGTGTTCTTAACAGCTGAGCCATCTCTGCAGCCTAGGTTTTTTGTTTTTGAGATAGAGTCTCACTGCATATCTCCAGCTGGCCTAGAACTCACAGTGCTCTGCCTACCTCTGCCTCCTGAGCACTGGGATTAAAGGCCTATGCCCCCAAGCCCAGTCTGAGTCCCCCATTTTTGTTAGCTAGCCTCAGTCTTTTTATACTAGTATCCCCTGAAACCATGAGGCCACATGCAGATAGAGAGAATTACATACACTTGGGAGGGAAGTGCAGGAGGGAGCAGCCACAGTCTCAGGTGAGGGTCCATGGACCCTTCCTACCCCATCCTTCTGTGAGGGAACTTCAATAGGCTGCATTTTAAGGGTCTCTTGTATGTAGTCATAGCTGCTCTGATCAAGATGATGACTGTTATTCTCACAGGAGGGGCTTAGAGCATGCACAAAGCAGAGGGACTGAAGCATGGTAGGAACGAAGGATTGGAGCCCTGTCACTTCCCACCATTGAGAGCTCCAGGTCTCACTGCCCTTATAGTCCAGATGTATCTGGGCCATAGACATCTGGTGTCTAGTGGCCAGGCTGTAGAGTGCATGATTCAGACCCGGCCCATTTCTCCCATTACTTCTAGATGCCCCGTCTGTGGCTAGACTACTGCCAGTTTCTCATGGACCAGGGACGTGTCACACACACTCGCCGCACTTTTGACCGTGCCCTCCGAGCCCTGCCCATCACACAGCACTCTCGAATCTGGCCCCTGTACCTGCGCTTTCTGCGCTCCCACCCACTGCCAGAAACTGCTGTTCGAGGCTACCGGCGCTTCCTGAAGGTAAACACCATCCAGTGGACCCATTCCCCAGCTCAGCTTCCAAGCCCTGGCTCATTGGGTCCCTGTCACCCAACAGATAGGCTGCAGGGAGAGACTCCTAAGGGTGCATAGGTTTTATTTGTGATTTCTTCATTTGTGTATGTGTGTGGGGTGGGGATGGCACATGTATGCCCAAGGTTAACAGTAGATGTCTTCCTTGATGACTTTCCACTTTTATTTATTGAGGTAGAGTCTCTTATTGAACTCAGAACTTGCCAGTTCAATTAGTTTTAGCTACCCAGCTAGCCCTGCAGATCCCCTATCTCTGCCTCCCCAGTGCTGGGATTACAGGTGGCTGACCTGCCTGCCCAGTCTTTGTACCAGTGATCCAGACTGCAGTTCCCACATCTCTACAGCAAGCGTTTCACTTTCACCCACTGAGCTGTCTCCCCAGCCCAGAATTTATTTCTTTTTAAAAACTGTTTTTGAGGTTTTTTTTTTTTTTTTTCTTTCTTTCTCTTTTTGAGACAGGGTCTCCTTGTAGCCCCAGCTGGCCTGGAACTCACTATGTAGACCAGGCTGACCTTGAACTCACAGAGCTCTACCTGCCTCTGTCTCCCAGGTGCTGGGACTAAAGGCATGTGCCACCACACCTGGCTTTGAGTTATTTTTATTTTATGTATACGAGTGCTTTGCCTGCATTTGATTTATTTTTAATTTATGTGTATGAATGTTTTGCCTGCATATATGTAAGTGCACCATGTGTGTGCAGTGCCTGAAGCAGCCAGAAGAGGGAACTGGAGTTACAGGTGGTTGTTAGCCACGCTGTGAGTGCTGGGAACTGAACCTAGGTCCTGTGTAAGAGCAGCCAGTGCTCTTAACTGCTGAGCCACCTCTCCAGCCCCATGATTTTTTTCTTTCTTTTTTTTGGTCTTTTTGACACAGGGTCTTCCTGCAACCCCCATGATTTCTTTTGGGGTGTTTTTGTTTTTGTTTTTGAGACAGTCTCCCTTTAGCCACAGCTGGCTTGGAACTCACTATGTAGACCAGCCTGATCTTGAACTCACAGAGATCTGCCTGCCTCTGCCTCCAGTGTGTTGGGATTGAAGGTGTGAGTCAGCGTGCTTGGCCATGATTTCTTTATTTTCCAAATAGTTAGCCAGTCCTGGTCCACAGCAGTCATAGAGATGAGAGCTGGGGACAGCATGTGAGCATAGGGCAATGTCGCTTGCATGGATCTTTCAGTTTAACTAGGTAGACACAAGAATGTCCCAACTGTGTGAAATATAAGACCACAGCCATAGTCAGAGGTGGGAATAAGATATGGTCAGAGCCTTTAATCCCAGCACTTGGGAGACAGAGGTAGGTGGATCTCTGTAAGTTCAAGGCCAGCCTGATCTACATAGCGGGTTCCAGGCCAGCTGGGGCTACAGGGAAACCCTGTCTCAAAAAAGACCAAAAAAAAAAAAAAGATATGGTCAGAGCATGACTACCAAGAACAGGCAGCATTGCAGGTAAAGCACTGTGTGTGCAGGCTTACAATGTCTGCTATACATGCTTCATGTTATTTGGGTGAGGGATTGTGACAGAAGCAGGTCCTGGCCTGACCATCAGAGTCTAAGCGAGGCTGATTAGTATTAGGGTTGGACTGGGTTGTGAGGGATGTAAAGGCTAAAGGAGAGGGCAGAGGCTGAACCAGTCAGGACTGAGACTGGAAGCCTACGCTAGATCCTGTCTTAGTTTCTTTTCCTGTTGCTGTGATAAAACACCCTGACTTTAAAAGAAAGGGTTTATTATTTAATGGCTTACAGTTCAAGGTACAGCCCATCATAGAAGAAAAGCCAAGGTGGTAGGAGCTTGAAGCAGCTGGTCATATGACATCCACAGGAACTAGGAATGCATCATGCGTGCTTGTGCTCACCTTGCTTTCTCAAAACTCCATGGTCCAGGATCCCCAGCTTAGGAAACTAAAATGAATCTTCCCACATAACGAAACATAATCAAGATAATCCTCACAGGTCACCAAGCATGATAGCATGGCATAGGCCTTTAATCCCAGCACTCTGGAGGCAGAGGCAGGTGGATCTCTGTGAGTTCCATGCTGAGAGTCCCATCTCCAAGGTGATTCTTGATTCTGTCAAACTGACAATACTGTCACAACTACTGTAGTCAAGGCTAGACCCATGATATCAAAGCAAACCCAAAGGCCAACACTGGTAAGGCCTGAAGCTGGACTGTTGAGCCCAGGCTGGACTTCCATGGTTCCGAGGCTGGGTGGTGGGATTGGCTATTGGCCAAAACAACCTTTGGGTGAATGGCGGAAGGCCTAGAGCCTCTAAGTCAGGAGGGAGGTGTGGTCTTGCAGCCTCACTTACTCCCAGTGTGGTGGGTGTTCCCTAGCTGAGCCCAGAGAGCGCTGAGGAGTACATCGAGTACCTCAAGTCCAGTGACCGGCTAGATGAGGCTGCACAGCGCCTGGCCACTGTGGTGAACGATGAACGCTTTGTGTCCAAGGCTGGCAAGTCCAATTATCAGGTGGGCCCGTGAGGGCGGTGGGGACTGGGCAAGAGGCCTCCTTCCCTCCCAGATGGAGACTGAGACATCTCCCACACACCCTGTATCCCACAGCTGTGGCATGAGTTGTGTGACCTCATCTCCCAGAATCCGGACAAGGTGCAGTCCCTCAATGTGGATGCCATCATCCGAGGCGGCCTCACACGCTTCACAGACCAGCTGGGCAAGCTATGGTGCTCGCTGGCTGACTACTACATCCGCAGTGGCCACTTTGAGAAGGTATGCAGGCACCTGGGCCTAAGTCATGGGACAGGTCTCTGGGGGACACACACAGTGCATAGGCAGGGTGCACTTGCACACATGCTGTGTGTGATGCACATTCACATCCATGCCCACATTTGCCATCCTGGCAGTGATGGTGGGTACAACAGTCCCAGGTCTGTACTTTTGGGGCAGGCCAACTTAGGGTATGGTTCAGTTACTCCTAGCTGTATGACCTGGACTCTTCTAAGCCTGGGCGTCCCAATTTGCAAAGTGGGCATGATAGCCACTCCTCACGTGTAAGGAGTTGGTGTAGTGACACAAATGGAGCACTGACCAGGTGTCTAATGTGAAGATGGCCACCTCAGGGCTTAGCATGACTTGACTGTCTTTGCCATCTTGCTTTCAAGTGGTATGCTGGGGGATTGCAGAGGTTCTGAGAATTCCCAGAGCTACTGTGGCCCAAGGAAATTGGGAGAGGGGCCTACAGTATGTGCTCTCAGAGGATTGGGAGTTAGAATGGTGGGGGCCTGGCGAGGCAGGTTCAGAACTCACAGTGTGGGGCTGGAGAGCTGGTTCAGTGGTTAAGAGGTGCAGTGGTTAAGTGGTGCAGAGGACCCAGGTTCAGTTCCCAGCACCCACGTGGTGACTTATCACTGCCTGTAACTCCAGTTCCGGGGGATCTGATGTCCTCTTCTGACTTCTGTGGGTACTGCACACACATAGTGAATATACATACATGCAGGCAAAACATCATACACATAAAACAATATAAAAATAAATGAAATAGCTACACAAGCTGAGTGGGTTCTGTGGAATGAAGTGCTGCTGGTTACTTGATGGTTCTTACTGGACCACAAGTGCTTTCCACAGGTGTCTCAGTTGAGCCTTGAGACGATTCTGCACAAGGGGCTGTCACCCAGCTTATACCAAGAAGTCCCTGCAGCTCCAGGCTCAGGCAGTTTGGGGATGGGATGGGCAGCCAGGGCTCGATCTCACTGGGCACTGCTCAGCCCACAGGTGCTGGTGGTAGGTAAGGCTGCTTGGGAATTGCACTTTGTTTTGTTGGTTTTTTTAGAGAGTTTCCCTATAGCTGCAGCTAACCTGGAACTCACTATGTGGACCAAGCTAGCCTTGATCACACAGAGATCCACCTTCTTCCCCAGTGCTGGGACTAAAGGTGTGTCCCACCACACACTGCTTAGGATTCCAGTTTGGGGAGCTGGAGAGATGGGTCAGCAGTTAAGAACACTGGTTGTTCTTGCAGAAGACCTGAGTTCAAATCCCAGCACCCACATGGCAGCTAACAGCTATTGGTAACTCCAGTCCCAGGGGATCAGACAGCCTCTTCTGACCTCTGCGGGCATTGCACAACATGGGTGTGCTTACCTACATGCAGGTAATACACACATACACATAAAATAAAAATAAGGGGCTGGGCTGGGCGTGGTGGCACACACCTATAGTCCCAGCACTTGGGAGGCAGAGGCAGGCGGATCTCTGTGAGTTCAAGGTTCAAGGCCAGCCTGGTCTACATAGTGAGTTCCAGGACAGGGAGACCCTGTCTCAAAAAAGACTAAAAAAAACAGGGGGGGCGGTGGTACTGGAGAGATGGCTCAGCGGTTAAGCACACTGGTTGTTCTTGCAGAAGACCCAGGTTTGAATCCCAGCACCTACATGGCAGCTAACCTAACAACTGTCTGTAACTCCAGTTCCAGGGGATCCAACAGCCTCTTCTGTCCTCCATGGGCATTGCATGATACGGGTGCACTTACCTACATGCAGGCAATTAACGCATACACATAAAGTAAAAATAGATAAAAAAAAAAATTTTTTTTTTGGTCGTTTTGAAGCAGGGTCTCCCTGTAAGCCCCAGCTGTCCTGGAACTCACTACGTAGACCAGGCTGGCCTTGAACTCACAGAGATCCGCCTGCTTCTGCCTCCCAAGTGCTGGGACTACAGGTGTGTGTCACCATGCCCTGCAAATTTTTTTTTTTAAGTTAAAAAAGGGATTGGAGAGATGGCTCAGTGGTTGAGAGCATTGACTGTTCTTACAAAGGACCTGGGTTCAATTCCCAGCACCTACATGGCAGCTATGAACCATCCTCAGCTCCAGTTCCAGAGGAATCCGAAACCCTCTTCTGACCTCTGCAGCATTGCACGACACAGGCACACTCACAAACATGCAGGCAATACATTCATACACATAAAAATAAAAATAATTTTTTTTTTAAAGTTAAAGAATTCTAGTTTGGAAGTAGGGTTGAACACACTGTCTTCATGGGCTCAGCAGATGGGCACATGTGCATCCCCTCTACACTTTCCCCTCACCCTGCCCTGTCCCCCACAGGCTCGGGATGTGTATGAAGAGGCCATCCGCACTGTGATGACTGTGCGGGATTTCACCCAGGTGTTTGACAGCTACGCCCAGTTTGAGGAGAGCATGATTGCAGCAAAGATGGAGACTGCCTCTGAGCTGGGGCGGGAGGAGGAGGGTGAGCTGTGGGAACAGTGGGCTGGGGAAAGGGGAGGCAGCAGTTCCTAGCCACTGGGGTGGGACAAGGGGGCTGCAGGGAGAGGCTGGAGGTTGGAAGGACAGTGGAGCCAGGACATCCTGGAGTAGCCACAGTTGGGGACACAGTGTGGCAGGGCTGGGGTTAGGTCCAGGAGGGTCTCTGAGATCTACAATGATGGGCTGGGAGTAGGAGGGAAGTAGGCATAGGGGACATCAGTCAAATGCCTGCACCATCTCCCCCAATCTCTCTGGGTTTGCAAATGTGCTTATGGTTCCCAGATGACGTTGACCTAGAACTGCGACTGGCCCGCTTTGAGCAGCTCATCAGTCGACGGCCACTGCTCCTCAACAGTGTCCTGCTGCGCCAGAATCCACACCATGTCCACGAATGGCACAAGCGTGTGGCCCTACATCAGGGCCGCCCCCGGGAGGTGTGTGGTGGTCCCCTACCCTTTTTCCTCTTTCCCTCAGAGCTACCGCAGCCCTACCCTGCCCCCAGCTGTAGGGCCTTGACCATGCAGCCTAACCTCAACCTTCTTGCTCAGATCATAAACACGTACACAGAGGCTGTACAGACAGTGGATCCCTTCAAGGCCACAGGCAAGCCCCACACCCTGTGGGTTGCATTTGCTAAGTTTTATGAGGACAATGGACAGCTGGATGATGTAAGTGTTGTGCTGTGTGTGTGGTTTGTGCATGCATCTGCTCACTTCTCAGTGGAACTGGGTGGCCACGTGGCAAACCAGCATAGCCTCTGTTCATCACCACAGGCCCGTGTCATCCTGGAGAAGGCCACCAAGGTGAACTTCAAGCAGGTGGACGACCTGGCTAGTGTGTGGTGCCAGTGCGGTGAGCTAGAGCTTCGCCATGAGAATTACGATGAGGCCTTGAGGCTGCTGCGGGTTAGGACCTGAGGACAATCCTGGAGTATGGGGTATAGCTAAGGGGTATAGTGGGGCTAAGGATAGCCCCTCAGCACCTCCTTACCTCTGCCACCATCTCTCCATAGAAAGCAACAGCACTACCTGCTCGCCGGGCTGAGTACTTTGACGCCTCGGAGCCAGTGCAGAACCGCGTGTACAAATCACTGAAGGTGTGGTCGATGCTTGCTGACCTGGAAGAGAGCCTGGGTACCTTTCAGGTCAGCTGTGGGCGTGGGCAGGAAGGACACAGAGCCAGTTCCCAGCTCAAAGCCAAATATACCCTGACCCTTGTCTTTATCCACACAGTCAACAAAGGCTGTCTATGACCGCATCCTGGACCTGCGCATTGCCACCCCACAGATTGTCATCAACTATGCCATGTTCCTGGAAGAGCACAAGTACTTTGAGGAGAGCTTCAAGGTGAGGTTGGCCCTGAGCAGGGGCCTCAGGCTGCAAGTCAAGGTCATGGTATGCCGGGGCTGCTTCCTCTATGGTTTTCAGATACCTCTTGTTCCTGTGTGCTCACATTGTTACCTGAATTTTTTTTTATTTATTTTGATTTTATGTGTGTGTATGAGTGGTTTTTTGTTGTTTTTTTGTTTGGTTTGGTTTGGTTTGGTTTGGTCTTTTTGAGATAGGTTATCTCTGTAGTCCCAGCTGGCCTGGAACTCGCTATGTAGACCAGGCTGGCCTTGAACTCACAATCACCTGCTTCTGCCTCCTGAGTGCTGGGATTAAAAGTGTTTGCTACCACACCTGGCTTGTATATGTGTGTTTTGACTGCATGTATGTAGGTAAACAACATAGGTACAGTTCCCACGGAGGCCAGAAAAGGGTGTTGCATCTGCTGGAGCCAGAATTACAGATGGTTAGCTGCCATGTGACACTAGGAACTGAACCCAGGTCCTCTGCAAGAGCAGCCACTACTCTTAACAGCTGAGCCATCTCTCCAGCCCCTGGTGTGTGCTGATCTCTTTAGGCTGGTGAGGAGTTGTATTAGTTACCGTTCTGGTACTGGACAAAATACCTGACAAAAGCAACATAAGAGGGGAAGGGTTTACTTTGGCTCACGGGGCAGGAGAGGGAGGCAGCTGGTCACATTGCATATATTAGTCAGGAACCAGAGAGTGATCAATGCTGGTGCTTTCTCCTTTGTATGCACCCAAGATCCATGAGTGGTGCTGCCCACATTTAGGGTGGGTCTTCCCACCTCAGTTAATCTAATTAAGATAATCCTACTCAAAGGCTGGAAAGATGGCTAGGCGGTTAAGATCACTGGCTACTCTTACAGCAGACCAGGTTCAGTTCCCAGCTTTCACATAGCAGCTCACAACCATCTGTAGCTCCAGTTCCAAGGGAGCTGACACCCTCTTTTGGCCTCTGTGGGCATTGCACATACATGGCGCATTTACATATATGCAGATAAAATACTCATAAGATTGTGAAAAAAAAATAACAACCCTCCCAAACCTGTACAAAGGCTTGTCTCCTAAATGAGTCTAGATCTTGTTGTCAAGCTGACAGTATTAACCATCACAGGGGATGATCCCCCCCTTCCCTTTTGACAGTGCTAGGGATAGAACCCAGGGCTTTGTGCATGCTAGGCAATGGCTGCTACTACTTCTACACCCTCAGTTTCTGATCTCCTATAAGGTCACCAGTCATGGCTTGTTAGGCCCACCTGAATGATGTCATTTTAGCTGTGTGGCCTCATTACCAAATAACATACTTGAACCTTGGTATATGAATGGTGTGGGGTGTAGGCACAGTTCAGCCACAGTCAGGCTCCAAGTCCTGCCTTCATGTGCATGGGTGAGGTAGAGCAGATATGGGTGCTGTGTATGTGGTTCTCCTTGTTCACTGCTCCGATGATGGGATATAGGTCTCTAAATTGAATGTCCACATGGTGAGTCCATCCCACTGCCTGAGTGGCTATGGGTATGTTTGTGTGGTAATCATAGGTGGATTCACAGGCAGGGAGGCTGCATCTGTGTATGCTTATGCCCCTAGCCTCTCTGCCCAAGAGTATGAGCCCTCTCCGAGGACACTGTAATCTGAGTCTGTAGAGCTTAAGAGCTACCCCACCTTCACCCAGATGTCACCCATGAGGTACCAGACCCTGTGCTTAGAGAGTGCCTATTGCACCCCTGCCCATGGGTCCTTCCTGATAGTGGAAGGAGACAGGGTGACATACTTCCCTGATGGAGAGGTGGGCAAGGAAAGCACCCTGGACAGCATCGTGCTGGACATGAGCCTAGGGCATCTGGGTGCTGGGGTTCATCTCACACATGACTCTTTGGGGACAGGCATATGAGCGTGGCATTTCACTATTCAAGTGGCCCAATGTGTCTGACATTTGGAGCACCTACCTGACTAAATTCATTGCCCGCTATGGAGGCCGAAAGCTGGAGCGGGCACGTGACCTCTTCGAGCAGGCGCTGGATGGCTGCCCACCCAAATACGCCAAAAGTGAGGAGGCTGTGGGCTGCTCCAGGATGCGGGGATGGGTGGTGTGGGCCCAGTTGCTGACCAGACCTCTCTTCTCCCATCCTCTGCAGCCCTGTACCTGTTGTACGCACAGCTAGAGGAGGAGTGGGGCCTGGCCCGCCATGCCATGGCTGTATATGATCGTGCCACCAGGGCTGTGGAGCCCACCCAGCAGTATGATATGTTTAACATTTATATCAAGCGGGCTGCTGAGATCTACGGTGTCACCCACACCCGTGGCATCTACCAGAAGGCCATCGAGGTGCCCACCACAGGGAACACGGGATGGGGGAGAGGTACTGGAGGATTCAAGAGAGCCTGAGTGTGTGTGGGACAACAGGAGGCCTTCCTGAAGCCCAGGGACAGTGGCCCTGTGCTGGGACCCCTCTGAGTTGCCATGCCTCACCCCTGCTCTCCTGACTCAATGATACCAGGTGCTATCTGATGAGCATGCCCGAGAGATGTGCCTACGCTTTGCAGACATGGAGTGCAAGCTTGGTGAGATTGACCGCGCTCGAGCCATCTACAGCTTCTGCTCCCAGATCTGCGACCCCCGGGTAAGGGCTGGATCTAGGGTAGGGGAAATGAGGACCAGACGTCACAGATGCTGTAGCCTGGCTCATCAACATGCCTCTGCCCCCCTGCAGACAACTGGGGCGTTCTGGCAGACATGGAAAGACTTTGAGGTCCGGCATGGCAACGAGGATACTATCAGGGAGATGCTGAGGATCCGACGGAGCGTGCAGGCCACGTATAACACACAGGTCAACTTCATGGCCTCGCAGATGCTTAAGGTGTCAGGCAGCGCCACAGGCACTGGTGAGTTGCTGCAGCATTTTCCCTACTGTGGCTGGGCCCACATAGGGCCTACGTGGTTAGTGACCTCACTCATCCCAGAGCATCCACTACCCAGCCTAGATCTCCTGGGGTCAATCCTAGGAACCTTAGATGGGAACTTTTTTAAAAAATTTGCCTGCATATATGTAAGTACACCACATGCATGTAGTGCCCACAGGTGCCAGAAGAGGGCGTCAGTATCCCTGGAACTGGAGTGACAAGTGCTTGTTAGTCACCATGTGGGTGTTGGGAACCAAACCTGGGTCCTCTGCAAGAGCAGCTAGTGCTCTTAACTGCTGAGCCATCACTCCAGCTCCACAGCTGCGAACTCTTCAGGGGCTGGTCTCCTATGCCTGGGAGAGGGCCTGGAGTCTGACCTTGACCTCCCCTTCCCCACTTATACCCCCAGTGTCTGACCTGGCCCCCGGGCAGAGTGGCATGGATGACATGAAACTATTAGAACAGCGGGCAGAACAGCTTGCAGCTGAGGCAGAGCGGGACCAGCCCTCTCGGGCCCAAAGCAAGATCTTCTTTGTGAGGTGAGGTGAGGGCTGTGGGCAGGTCGGGGTGGTAGTCTAACCCTTTTCACAGAAGGGAGGTTTCAAGGAGGCTTCTGGGGGGGATCCACTGAGGCAGCTTGTCCTCTGCCCCTCTAGGAGTGATGCATCCCGGGAGGAGCTGGCAGAGTTGGCTCAGCAGGCCAATCCCGAAGAGATCCAACTGGGCGAGGATGAGGATGAGGATGAGATGGATCTGGAGCCCAATGGTCAGTGGTCAGGGTCAAGGGCAGAAGTGGGTCCCCCCTTTTTCCCCAAAGGACTAACCACCTCCATCTTTCTTCCCCCACAGAAGTCCGACTGGAACAGCAGAGTGTGCCAGCTGCTGTGTTTGGGAGCCTAAAGGAAGACTGACCCCCCACCCCCGACCCCATCCACACAACCACCCCTTTAAATACAGCCTCTCTTTGTACGTCATCGTCTCAGTCTCATTCCTGCTGCCCAGGTGCCCAAAGGCTTGCCAGCTCAGAACTGCCTGGCCCTGGGCCCAGATTGGCTGGGGCAGGAGGTGGGGTAGTTGGGGGAGGTGGCAGGTAGACATTCTGTTTTCACCCTGCAGAGCCAGTTCTGGATGCTGCAAGACCAGTCCCCTTCTCCTGCCCCAGGCCTCTTGTCAAGCTTGTCCAGAAAGAAGCTTCCTTGAGCCCCAAGCATGGGGGAGCGGGGAGGACTATAACCCTAGGGGTACCTGGCCCCACTTGCATGCCTGTCATTGTTCTTTGCGGAGCCCCTGTGCAGCTCTGCAAAGCTACTAGCAAGGCACTTGTATCCCTGGCAATGGGCCAGTAGCCAGGCCTGGTTTGCAGGCCACATGCAGGGCGTAGGCCTTACTGCTTAAGTTCTGGGAAGCCATTAGTGGGCCGTAAGCATTAAGGGGGCTTTAGGCATCAGGGGACATAATCAGATTTGTGCTTTGAGCAAGTCACGTAGGCAGCCATGTGGGCAGGGAGCAGCCAGGGACACAGGGAGGCCCAGGCTGTTGGCTTGGACTGCTGGATGGTCATGGGACCAGAGGTGTGGCCTTAGGGAGTGAGCTGTAGGAATCTGGCACTCAAGGGAAGCTGGGGCTGCCACATGAGACTACACCTGAGCCTTACACCTGAGCCCTGCACCTAAGGTGGCAATTGGATCCTCTGATATGGGGCTTCAGGAGGGGAACACAAGAGGCAGTAACTGAGCCTAGAAACTGGCTTCAGGAGACGGAGGTAGAGTTAGAAGTTGGCTGCAGATCTAACGCCAAGACCAGTAACAGGCATATGGAGCAGGGAAATTAGTAGGTGGGGGTTGGGAAGACCCAGAAGAGGAAAGCTGGTCTAGAGCCTCGTGCCAGGTCAGTTCAGAGGCAGCTAAAAACATCCCAGGGGAGGGAGTATGGATAGGAAAGTCACCACAGACCTTCGCAAGGCCAGCATCAGGGCAGAGAAGATAGGCTGGAGTTGGTGACAGAGAATAAGACAAAAATCCAACCAAGCCTCAGACATACCACACATCTCAGCTTTTCAATTATTTTATTCAAGAAGGTGGGGAGGACAGACAAGGGGGCAACTGAACTGAGCCCTGAGTCCCTGAACCTCCCAGCTCAGCCCCCCACAGCAAGACCAGACTCAAAAGTTAGGGGGTGGGGACTCCAGCCCCACCTAAGACAAGGCCGGGGACAGACAGGACCCAGGAATAGCCAACAGACTGCCCTCCCAAGAGGGCAATGGCCCGAATGCAACAGACCCAGCCAGTGCACCTGCCAGGCAAGTGCTATTTGGGGGTGCCACCACTCTTTTTGGGTGTGGTGGGCTTTTTGCTCTGCCAGAGGTGTCCCTGGATGGTGAAGGCGTCCACACTCATAGACATGGTCTTGGCAGGGATCTGGGTGAACCGTTTGCGGTCGGAGTTGTACTTGTAGATGCCTTCAACCATGGCGGGAGTGACAGTACGGGGCCCGTAGCCCGCCAGCCGTGACAGCTCCTCGGTCTCCCCAGATAGCGTATAGAGAGCCCGGAACTGGCAGCTTGAGTCCCGGAAGAGAATCAGGAAGTGGTTGGCCTTGCTCTTCTCAATTTCCTGAGGGGACGGTGGCATGAAGCAGGTCAGCTGGTCAGACTGGACCACTGACCCACCTGCTAGCCCTACATGCACACACCCAGGCAGGTATGGGGCTCACCTCCAGAATTCGGTTTTTCTGTGGCTCATTCACCTTGCCTGCCAGGCAGCAATGTGACAGGGCATTGTGGATGATGAACTTGTTAGATTTGGCGCTAGGTTCTTTGTACAGCCGGGGACCTGGAGGGCAGGAAGGCAGTCAGGGATGACCAGAGGGGCTAGGTGGAGCACCTGTAGGTCTGTCACACTCTAAAGCCTCTTACCTGTGTACTCGGGCACGGATGCTGGTGATGAAGCATTGCTTCCATTTTCCCAGTCTCTCTCTCGACTGCCAGGCAGGCGGCTTGGGGACATGAGGCCAGATGGAGATGGAGCACTGTAGGGGAGAGGAGGAAAGGGAGGTCAGTGTTGATCAAGTCTCCCAATGTGCAGAGGAACCAGGGAAGAAGCAAGCCAGCACACGATAGAAAAGACCTACATGTGCATACCCGCACAGGTCCATGCAATGCCCTCCCATAGGCTGAAGCCCTCAGGTGCAGAGTAGGTGCATGGGGGCAGGCCCGTCGAATCATTTGCACACATATCCCATCTGTGTACATATATGCCTTCTCCTATATACACATTTAAGCCATAGCCCACTCTAGGCCCCCATAGATGTACATCAATGGGCTCCGAGAGATCTGCCCAGACAGAGCTCACCGAGATGTGGGCCTCTTCACACCAAGGTTATTGGGGGCCTCATTGGCCACAGTGGACAGGGATAGCGTGGACTGGGAATACACCTTGCTGAGCCGAGAGCCTAGAAAGATTTAGTGCCAGTTAGCCCTACCTAAGGTCCCTTTGACTCTAAATGCCCAAGGGGCCAGGGTCTTCTCAAGCCCCCTTCAGCCTTTGCAGCCTCTTTTTTTTTCAAGATAAGGTCTCCTATAGTCCCAGCTGGCCTGGAACTCACTAGACCTCGATCTGGCCTCGATCTCACAGAGATCCACCTGTCTCTACCTCCTAAGTGCTGGAAGCCCCCTGTACCACTATGCTTAGTCGTAGTTTGGTATAGGATCTCACTATATAGCCTAAGCTGGCTTGAAACTTGCTCTGTAGCCTAGACTGGTAAACTCAAAATCCTGCCTCAGCCTTCTGTGTGTTACAATGACAGGCAAATGCCACCACACCCGTCGTAACATGGCGAGGAATTTTTTTTTTTCTGCAGTACAGAGGACTGAACCCAGGGCCTCAAGTATTCTTTACTATTCATCCAGGGAAGACCCCCTCCCCTCAACTCATTGGAGACCCCCCCACCACATATCCTCAAATACTCTACATCCAATAGATACTGCCCCCCAACACCTATGGGGCCCCACCCCCATAGGGTCCTCACCCAGCAGGCCACGAGCTGGGCTTCGTGCCAGGGCCGAGTCATCGCAGCAACCAGAGCGTGGCCGGGTTACCCTGCGCCCACCTCGGCCTGGTCCTCCTGTCCCTGAGGCCCGGGGTCGTAGCACTTTATCAAGGTCATCCATCAGTTTCAACTGAGCCCGGCGCTCATACTCAAGTCTCGTGAAGTCACCTCGCCGTGGGCCCACCTCCTCTTCAGCTGGGGCTGGGGCTCGGGCAGCAGGGGCCAGGTTGACTGGAGCTGTGGGGCCTGCAGGGGCTGCAGGGGCCAAGCCTGGGGCCTCCTCTTGAGCAAGCCTGCAAATTCAATGGAAGGGAGCCAGCAAAATAGGATTTAGAATGTGAGGTCACTGGGGCAGCAATATCAAAGGCCAAGGATTCCACCTTCCCAACTGGACCCAGCGTCACCTCGTAGCCTCCTTCCGCTGCTCCTTCTCAGCCTCCTGCCATTGTTTGCGCCGCCTGGCCTCCTCTGCTCGCCTTTGCTGTCGTTCCAGCAGGCTGGCCCGCTTTTGGGCCATCTCATCCTCAGGCTTGTCTTCATCCTGGGGGATGACATGGGGTCTAGCTGACCGCTCTTCTCTGCCATGGCTGGAGCCTGATTTTTCCACTGACCCAGCCAGTGGTTCACCTGACCTTTGCAAAATTTCTAAAAGTATTTAGTTAGTGCTACTTTATTTTTATGTATATGAATGTTTTGTCTACATGTGTGCTACTTGCACATGTGCATACAATGTTCACAGGTCAGAAGAGGGTGTTGGATCCCCTGGAACTGGAGTTACAGATGGTTGTTAGCTACCATGTGGGTGCTGGGAACCAAACCCAGATCCTCTGCAAGAGCAGCCAGTGCACTTAACCACTGAGCAATTATTCTCCAGCCACTAGTTGGTACTTACTTTATGCATGGTCCTAAAGACCTAAGTGCTGCTCACGCAAAGCATTTGACACAAAAGGAAAGACAATCACATGGCACACAGACCTTTCGTGCTAGAACAATGCTTGGGGTGCTACCAAACTACACTGCCGTCTATCCTATTTGGGGGATACCAAGAGAAGCTTCCTGGAAGCAGACCTGGAGAATGAGGACTAAAGTGGGGAAGGAGGGAGAGGAGCTTCCTGGGCAGATAGAATAGAAAGTACAAAGGCCCTGAGGCCAGAACAAACTAGGCAGAGTCACGAAGCTAATGACTAGGATCCAGAGCTAGGGAGAGGAGTATAAGGTCATTGTAACTGCTCATGAGGAAATGACAAGGGACTAGAGACCAGCAGGAGCTGACTGTACATGTTCAAGTAAAACACCATGGTGGCCCATGCTCAGGTGGCATGAAGATGGAGGATGACCAAACAGAGTAGGCCAGGAAGGGGAACTGGTAGCACCATGCTGGGAGATCCCACCATGGAAGACCCTGCTTGCCAAGCGCCTCATACTTGTCCATCTATCTATCATCCACTCACCCATCCATCTGCCCCCAAACCACTTGTCCATCTGTCTACCAATCTACCTTCCCTCTGTCTATGCACCCATCTGCCCACCCACCAACATAGCAAGTCATCTAACATCTATCCACCCAACTTATCCATCTACCTACCAAACAACCCATCCACTCAACCTATCATCCATCCACTCACCCAACCTATTCATCTACCTATCCATCCACCTAGCCAACCTATCCAGTTACCTACCCAATCTATACACTTATCTAACCACCTCCCCACCTGTACATATATACATATATACATACATACATACATACATACATACATACATACATATATCCACCTAGCCAAACTAATCACCTACCTACCGACCCATCCACCCACCCATTCAACTGATTCATCCATCTAGCCACTTACCTAGCCATCTGTCCACTATCCATTCATCTACCTACCCATTTAACTAGTCAGCCAACCTATTGATCCATCACATACCCACCTATCTATCCATCAGCCCAGTCATCTATGCAGTCATCCAGTCAACTTTCCATCCATCCATCCATCCATCCATCCATCCATCCATCCACTCACCCACCCACCCACCTATCCCATCTGCCTTTCCATCTACCCACACAGTCTTCACATTTGTCAGTCTACCCACCCATCCATCAGTAAAGCCCTATCCACCTACCTCTCACTCCCTCCATCTATCCACCTACCTCTCACCCCCTCACTGACTCCTAGGATATCCTCACTTCTCATCCATCCATCTCAACCTATCCATCCAACTAGCCATCTTCCCATCTATCCACCCACCCACCCAGCCAACCTATCTATCTAGCCACCTATCCATCCATCAATCCACCTAGCCATCTATTGATCCAGTCTACGCATTTGTCAGTCTACCCACCCAACCATCAGCAAAGTCCTATCCAAGCAACCATCCATTCATTCACCTCTCATCTCCCTTACTGACCCTTAGGACATCTCTACTTTCCATCCAGTCACCCATCCATCCCTCCACCCACCTGCCCAGGCAATTCACCTTATAAAAGAATCCAAGCCCAGTCCGGTGCTCTCCCTCAGAAGATGCCTCTTCCTCTAGGGAATCCTCAGCTCCAGGGGGGCTCCCATCTCCCTCCTCATCAGCAGCAGGCTCTCCCAGGCTGGCTAAGGGGATCTCGATGAGGCCTGGTCTGGTTGTAGCCTCCTCAGGAGGTGTACCCTCAGAGAGGAGGATGGAAGAGCGAGTCTGTACAGGCACCTGGCTTGGTGAGAACTTGCGTAGGTGGGGTAGGCTGTCTACATCGTGGGGTGGTGTGAGCACCCTTGTCAGGGGAGCCAGCCGCAGCTCCGCAGGCCGAGCGTGTTTTGGACTACGAGGCGTAGGGCTAGGACCTGGCCCTGAGCTGCGCCGGGCAGCTTGCGCACGCCGGGCAGGGCTGGGGGATGCGGCTTTAGGCCCAGTGGTGGGTCCAGGGATGACCCAGGCCGCGGGTGGAGGAGCAGGTCCAGGGGCCTCCGGAGGGGCCAGAAGCCGCTGTTGCTGGTCCGTGAGCCTTTGCATATCCCTTTGCAGAGAGCTCAAGGCGGCACTCAGCTTACTGACTGCTCGATTGTAGTCCCCTAGTCCCTCAGGGGGCACGGGACCCAACTCTGGAGAGAAGGTGACTGTCTTAGGCCTTGAGGATGGCTCACCCTGGCCCTCACCTGCTGGCCGTTCCCCACTGGGGACTGAGCCTGGCTCAGCCTCCTCCTCAGCCTCCCCTGCAGCCTCCCGAGGCTGCACCTGCAGGAAAGCACTCTTGCCCAGCCTCTGCCGGTGCTTGGCAAAGATGGCTTCAATGCGTCGCTTCTGAGCCTCTATGGCTCTGCGCTTCTCTTCCAGCCGGGCTCCTAGCTCGCTCATCTCTGAACTCAAGGCCTCGGGTGCTGCTGGAGTCATTGTGGGGGACCCTATCCCCAACTCGGCCTCAGCCTTCACCAGCTGTTTCTTGCGTTCAGCAAAACTGGTCATCTTCACTTCAGAGTTGTTGGCTGCGGGGGATGAAGCCACTGCTTTTGGTGACCCCTCACATGGGGCCAGTGATTTTGATACCTCCCCTGCTGGGCAGCTAGATGGTTTTGAAGGGGTCTCAGGGTGGGATACATAAATGGGTGCTTTGGTGAGCCCATCAGACAGTGGCTTTGAGGTTCCCTCGGGAGGGTAGGGGGAGGCCAGTGGTGGTTTGGAGAGCCCCTCAGGGGAATGGAGGTAGAAGCTGCCATCAGCAGCCCCGTCAGGGAGCAACCGAGGCTCAGCACTATGGATGATCTGCAGGGCCTCTTCGATCGTGGGGAGGTCTCCAGGCTCTGGGGTTGACTGAGCAGGATTCCTGGATGATGATGACGATGACGACACTGGACGCGGGGGACCCAGACTGTCTGAACTGACGGAGCGGAGCAGGACAGGGTCTCCCATTACGACATCCACATCGCTGTCCAGGCCAAAGGGGGTGCTGAACGACACAGCCTGGGAGAGGGGGCGGCTGGGTGGCCAGAGGGAGGGGTCAGCCCCTGGGATGAACCTTTGCCCAGCCCAGCCCAGTCCTGCTCCATGGCCCACAGGGGCCCTTGAGATGCACTTACCTAAGCTGCCGGTTCCAAGCCTTCCCAAGAGCCTCCATATGGGACATGGATGGAGAAGACTTCAGGGAGCCTGGGGAAGGACAGTGAGTGGTCACTGGGGGGAGGAGTAGATGTCACTGGATGGGGTTGGCTGGTGTCTGGGGGCAACCTCTGCAATGCCACCAAGTGAGTCACCGATGGGTCATTCATTATGTGTCTGATTACATCAGAGGTTTCCAAAAATAAGTAGCTAGAACTTCTGGGATGGATGGCTTAACTACGTAGTATGATATGTGTGTTGGATGTAGCCTAGCCATGTGTGAGGCTCTAAGTTTAATCCCTAGTATTGCAAAATAAAGTTAGCAATTTCTTTTGGGCTAACAAGATGGCTCAGTATGTAAAGGAATTGCCACCAAGCCTGATGATCCCAGGGACCTACATAATAAAAGAGAACCAACTTCTAAAAAGTGTTCTCTGACCTCCACGTGTGGTGGCATGTGCACATCCACATACATAAATAAACGTCACTAAAAAAATAAAGTAGATGGGGCTGGATCGACGGCTCAGTGGTTAAGAGCACTGGCTCTTGCAGAGGATCCATGTTTGGTTCCCAGCACCCACATGGTGGCTCACAATCATCAGTAACTCCAGTTCCAGGGGCAGCCCTCTTCTGGCCTCCACTGGCATGTATGACATGAGTCCATTTACATACATACAGGAAAAACATACACATAAAATAAAAGTAAATAAATTTTAATTAAAGCGAAACAAAACTAGACATGGGTAGCTGGGGATATTTGGTGTCATGCAAGGAATCTTGAGGAATTAGCCACCTTGGAAGCCAGAAAGACCCAAAGAGGGCCACTGGAGAACTCAACATGAATCAGCCGGGGCATTCTCACAGTTGAGCATTTTCTCTCTCTCTTTTTCCCCCTCTCTCCCTCCCTTCCTCCTTCCCTCCCTCCCTCGCTCCCTCCCTCCATGGTCTCCCAAAAGTCCCAGATGGCCTGGAACTTGCTGCGCAGACCAGGCTGGCCTAGATCTCACAGACATCCCCTTGCTTCTGCCTCCCAAGTGCTGGGATTAAAGACATGGACCACCTCACCAAGCTCATGGTTGAGGTTTCTTGGTGACAGAAGCCACACTCTCTCCTCACCTGTGGATCCTCGGAGTGGAGATTGGGGGCCACCAGGTGACAGTAGCGGGTGACGGAAGTTGAACACAGGAGAACTGCCAAACAGACATATCTTCAGTCTTCTCTCCTGGGTATTCCCAGCCCTGTCCCAGCATCCAAGTGGGAAGAAGAACCCACTATAGACGAGGAACTCCATCCCCACCGGGACCCATACCTGCTGCCACTGTTGTTCCGGGATGGCGAGCCCTCGGTACCCCGAGGAGAGGCAGCTACCGCATGCATAGAGAAAGAGGTCAGGTGAGGCAGGGCTTCCTGACTCTCCGACAGTCCTCCCCAGGCTGAGCTTAGGACCCCCAGAGCTCACCATGTCCATCAGGCAAGTCCTTGGCCTGCACAAATTCGGGCTTGAGAACCTCAAAGCACATGTACATCTCGGCCAGGAGCACTACCAGGTTGACCTGCAGGTGGAAGGGAGAGTTCGCAGATGAGTGGCACAGCCCTGGACACTTGCCTCAGATGCCGAATCTTAATCCCCCGAGATGGTCTTACCTTGAGGGGTGGTGGCACATAGAGCAGGTCTTCCAGGGACAGTGGGCAGCCACGGGGAAGGCGGGAGGCACAGAAGTCCTGTACCAGCTGGAGGTTGTACAGGCTGTCCGCCACAGACATAGGGTCCTTGAGACACACCTCTGTGGAGACAGGATGTCTGGGTCTCCCAACTCAATGGGAAGGAAGATCGGGGCCGCAGGGAAGCCCAGCCACCAACACCCAGGGAAGCCTTCCTACGAGCCAGGTCTTGTGCCAGGTGCCTCCTGTAAAGTGTGAAGGGCTGGACAGACGGCTCAGTGGTTGAGGGCACTGGCCGTTATTGCAGAGGACCTGGGTTCAATTCCCAGCACCCATATGGCAGAACTGGTTAGCTGGTAACTCTAGTTCCAGAGGATCTGACACCCTCTTCTGCCCCTGCAGGCACTGCATCCATGGTGAACTTACATATATGCAGCAAGTACTCATACACATAAAATAAAAATAAATAGGGCTAGAGAGATAGCTCAGCAGTTAGGAGCACTGGCTGCTCTTGTAGAAGACCTGGGTTTGGTTCCCAGCACCCATATGGGCAAACAAAGGTCTATGGCTTCAGTTCCCGGTAATCTGATGCCCTCTTCTGGTCTTTGCAGATATTGCCATGTACAGGTGCACTTACACACAAACAGGCAAAACACTCACACACATTTTTAAAAAGTATGAGTCCGGCCTCTGCATCTACTTGGAACACTTAGGTCCTGAAGGCTCAGCTCAAAACCTTTGTTTATCCTTGTCCTGTGTGTGTGTGTGTGTGTGTGTGTGTGTGTGTGTGTGTATTAGAGGCTAGAAATCAATGTTGGATGCCCTCCTCTATTTGCTCTCCACCTTAGTTTTCTAGACATGGTCTCTCACTGAACCTGGAGCTTGCTGATTCAGCTAGCTGACCAGTAAGTTCCTAGGATCCTCCTATCTCCAACACCTCAACACTGAGATTAGAGGTATTCACTTCTGTGCCCAGCCTTTTATTTTAGTGCTGGGGATCTCAGCTCAGGTTCTCAAACTTGTGGAGCAAGCACTTTTCCAACTGAGCCATCCACCCAGCCTCCTCAAAATCCTTTTCCTAGGCTCTTGCAGAGGGCCCAAGTTCAATTCCTAGCACCCATGTCAGATAGCTCACAACCACTGGAAACTCCAGCCCCAGGGGATCTGACACCCTCTTCTGGACTCTGTGGGCACTGTACTCATGTGCACATACCTGCGCTCAGACACATAAAAAATAAAATAAAATAAAAACAGGCATGGTGGTGCATGCTGTCAATCCCAGCCCTCCTCTGCAGGAGGATCTCTGTGAGATGGAGGCCAGCCTGGTTCACACAGTGACTTCCAGGTGGGCTGGGACTAGGGAGACCCTGCCAAAATAAAGAAATAAAGAAATAAAATAAAAGCCAGGCATGGTGGCACATGCTGTTAATCCCAGCACTCAGGAGACAGAGGCAGGTGGGTCTCTGTAAGTTTGATGCCAGCCAGTTCTAAATGGCAAGTTCCAGGCCAGCCAAGGCCACCTTGTGAGACCCTGTGTCAAAAAATAAAATAAATCTTAAAAAACAAAACAAAAACAAAAAACTTCCTAAGGGCTGAGGATATAGATCAGTTGGAAGAGTGCTTGCCTACAATGCACAAAGCCTGAGTTCCATCAGGGTCATCCTTGGCTACATAGTGAGTCTGAAACTAGCCTGGGCTACTTGAGACCCCCATCTCAACAAAAACAAAATCTTTTCCTAGCCAAATGTGATAGCACACACCTGTAATTCCAGCCCACAAGACGCTGAGGCAGAATGGTTGAGAGTTTGAGTTAGGTCTGGGATACACAGTGAGACCCCATCTCAAAACAACAATAAGAAAAAAACAAAATGGGCTAGAGAGATGACTCAGTGGTTAAGAGCACTGGCTGCTCATGCACAGGATCCAGGTTTGGTTCCCAGCACCCACATGGTGGCTAACTGATTTATAACTCCAGTTCCAGGGGGATCTGACAGCCTTTCTGGTCTCTGCAAGGCACTGCACAACATGGGCACACTTACATACATTCAGGGAAAACAAGTATACATATAAAATTTTTTAAAAAACAAAATAAAGCCAGGCATGGTGGCGCATGCCTTTAATTCCAGCACTTGGGAGGCAGAGGCAGGCAGATCTCTGCGAGTCCAAGGCCAGCCTGGTCTACATAGTGAGTTCCAGGACAGCTGGGGCTACAGGGAGACCCTGTCTCAAAAAGACAAAATAGGGACTGGAGAGATGGCTCAGCGGTTAAGAGCACTGACTGCTCTTACAGAGGACCTGGGTTTGATTCCCAGCACCCACATGGCGGCTACGAATCATCCCTAACTCCAGTTCCAGGGGAATCCAAAGCCCTCTTCTGACCTCCTCAGATTGCATGACACGGGTGCACTCACATATATGCAGGCAATACATGCATACACATAAAATAAAAATAATAAAATATTGAAAAAAAATTTTTTAAGACAAGATAAATAATAAATAAATAAATAAACAAACAAGTAACCTTTTCTTAGCCACCCTTTGCCCTTTGGGGCACCTCATCTCACCCAAAATGTACAGCTATATGAATTTATTATCTGTCTCCTTCAGTGAGAATGTTACACTGTCTAGGAAACCAGAGGTATGCCTCTATGTGTTCCTGAGCAACATAAAGTGGGTCTCGAACACGTTTCTGTAGCAGGCATGAACTCTATGAAGCAGAGAGGTTTAGACATGTGTGCAAGGTCACACAGCTAAGGGATGAGAGAGCTGCAAACTTAAATATTCTGATTCTAGAAGCTGCCTTATCAGGGGCTAGGGCTGTAGCTCAGTTGATAAGCGTGCTTGTCTAGCATGCAAGAAGCCCTGAGTTCCATCTCTAACACTACATTAACCAGACATGGTAATTGGTGCAGACCTGTTATCCCAGAATTCAGGGAGCGGAGGTAGGTAGATTTGAAGTTCTAGGTCATCCTCAGATACATAGTGTGTTTGAGGCTAGCCTGGGCTATATGAGATCTTGTCTCAAAAAAAGAGAGGGGTGGTGGAGAGATGGCTTAGCAGTTAAAAGCACTGACTGTTCTTGCAGAGAACCTGGGTTCAGTTCTCAGCACCTACATGGAGGTTAACAACCATCTGTAACTTCAGTTCCAGGGGATCTGACGCCTTCCTCTGGCCTCCACAGACATTGGCATACAGGTGGTACACTTACATACATGCATTCAAAACACTCATACACAGAAAGGGAAGGAGGGAGGGAGGGAGGGAGGAGAGAAAGAGGGAAGAATTTTTAAAGCTGTTTCATAGCCACTAAATTACTGGTCTTGTAGACAGATGCCTGGCTTTCTGGGATTGGGCATAAATTCATCACTTCTTACCCTCAAGCCGTAAAAGCTGGGGACAATAGCAGTGGATGGTGGCAGCCAGAGCAGCCCCAGTGGCTAGGTCCTGGAGGGTAGTCACGTTTGGAAAGCAGGGGGCCCGACGGGCGACAGCACGGTCTTTGCGGTATCGGATCTGCAGATAGGAGCAGGTTAAGGTTAGTACTCAGGTTGGTGTGCCCCAGGTCATTGGTCATGCAGGCTGGGCAGGGAGGCCTGGGGTTTCCACCATGAAGGGGTGGGAAGCTGGGGATCCCCAGAGCCAGAATGGGAAGGGAGAGAGGGCCAGCCTGGAGCAGGGAAGGGGCAGCAGCGAGAGGCGGAAGACTTCTCTGCAAGCAGCCAGGCCAGCAGCAGGGTCTAGGGACAGAGCCTCCTGTGACCCCGGGGAGGGGGGATACATTACCATAGGGGGTTTGTTCCCCGACTCCTTCAAACAGAAGGCAATTGCGTGCTGGGGGGGGAAGGAGCGGCCGTCAGCAAGGCCTGCTGAGCCCCAAAGCCCCCCCCCCCCCGGGGAAGAGAGGAGTCCTGATCCCTGTCCTTAGCCTCAGCCATCTATCCCTGATCATACTCTGGCCAGCTTCGGGGACCCCAGCTCCTCCCAGCCCTGAGGAACCCCACAAAAGCAGCCTCCCATGCAAAGAGCACACCTCCCATGATGAACCCAGGCCCCCAGCTTGGGAAGGGATGCATAAGAAGCAAGTAGGCAGGACTAGAATTCACCCCCCCTTCCAATAGACCCCAGGGTGAAGAGAAGCAGTGAGCAAAGATGGAGACCCACATCCAGCCCCCAACCCCCTTACTTTCCCTTATTTATCTGCTGCAGGATTAAATTCTGTGTAACACAGAGAGGTATAGGTAGTTGTGCAAGGTCACACAGTTAATCAAGGATGGGGGTGGGGGAGAAAAGACTTAAAGCCTTCCAAACCTGGGAATATCTTTCCCCCCTTTAGGGAAGCTGAGGCTTTCTGGATGTTTCTACCTTGTTCTAGATTTGAGGATCTTCCTCTTGGCTAGGAAGACCCCCTCTACGGATGTACAATTTGAGATTAGTTATCTACTTATTTGGTAGACTGGAGGGGTCCCCTCTCCTCAGCTAAGGGCAGGCTCAGGGGTCCTCCCTTCTTAAAGGAAAGCCCATCTACCCTCTTGGGTTTGTTTTTAGAAGACTTATTTTATTTTAATTAATTAATTAGTTCGTTTTTGGTCTTTTTGAGACAGGAACTCTCTGTAGCCCCAGCTGGCCTGGAACTTACTATATAGACCAGGGTAGCCTCAGTTTCACAGAGATCCACCTGCTTCTGCCTCCCAAGCACTGGGATTAAAGGTGTGCCTTAGCACACCTGGCTAGATGATTCATTTATTTTATATGCACGTGTGTATCTGTGTGTAGGTATGCACACATGCATGCAGTGCCCATGGAGGCCAGAAGAGGGCATCAGATTCCCTGGAACTGGAGTTGCAGGCAGTTGTAAGCTGCCCAATGTCAGTGCTGGACACCAAATCTGGCAAGAGTAGCAAGCACTCTTAACTGCTGAACCATCTTTCTAGAACCAATCCTCTGTTTCATGTTTGTTTTAGGTTCTTTTTTGGGTTTTTTTTTTTTTTGAGACAGGGTCTCCCTGTAGCCCCAGCTGTCCTGGAACTCACTATGTAGACCAGGCTGGCCTTGAACTCACAGAAATCCACCTGCCTCTGCCTCCCGAGTGCTGGGATTAAAGGCGTGCGCCACCACGCCCAGCTTGTTTTAGGTTCTTTTTAACAAGGTCTCTAGATGTGCCCCAGGCTGGCCTTGAACTTGCATTTCTCCTCCCTTAGTCTCCAAAGGCTGGAATGAAAGGAGTGTACAACCATTTTGTTAATGGCAGAGATTCCCCTTCTCTCTCTGGTCACAGGGGGATTCTCTTGGTCCCCAGGGCTGGGTGCCACCTCTATTGTTCACAGCTGGGGGAGATGGGGAGATGCAGGCCAACAGGCAGAGATGGACACAGACAGCAACAAGCAGGGCAGGCAGACAAGGCAGACAGACAGCCCCACTTACAGGAACCAGCTTCCAGTACCAGCGTGTGGGGCACTATTGCCAGAGGGACAGAGAAGGGAAACAGCAGGGGCCGATGCAGGGAGAGGGGAAGAGAGAAAGAGAGGAAAAGAGAGTCATCTCCAGGCCCACCCCCCAACCTCAGCAACAGCCAGGAGGTACAAACCATCTCTTCCCGCCTAGCCCCATGATCATCCATCCATCTTTCTATTCATTCATCCTTCCATTCATCCATCCTTCCATTCATCTGTCCTTCCTTTCTTCCATTCATCCATCTATCTATCCATTCATCCATCTTTCCTTCCATCCACTCACCCACCCACCCTTCCTTCCTTTCATCTATTCATCGCCTAGCCTCACCGAGGGCTGGGCAGGAGCTGCCCCATCCGTAGGGGCTACAGGTGACACCCGCTGGGCTGCTTCTTGCTCTGTCTTTTCCTGTAGCCTCCGAACAGTCTAAGGATTAGGGAGAAGTCAGTGCTTGGTCACTTGAGCAATACCACCATCCCTACTCATCCCGGCCCAACTACCTACCGTTTCTACCCAGAAAAGAAGTTTGTGCTCCAAGCTGCTCAGAGCCAAGGGACCAGGCAATGTCTTTGTCCACTCAAAGGAGAAGGCAACCATAAGAGCATCGATGACCGCTAGATGGGCTCCCTGTGGGGGCAAGGGCTGGAGGGTGAGACAAGAGGACAGGGAAGGGGGCTATCTTTCTAACTCCAGGACCAATGAAGAGGAAGAACCTGGAGGGTGGGGAATTGGTAGGTGAGGCCTTGAGTTCTAGAAGAGGCACACAGGTCAGACATCAAGCCTTAGAATAGAGTGGGCCCGATAGGGTAATCAAGGGCTGAGATATGTCTCTTTTGGGATGAAACAAGACTCTGTTGGAGGAACTTGAAGAAAGGAAGGAGATATAGGAGATGGAAAGCTTTGGAGCCAAGTCTCATGGGAGGAACTTGAGGGGAGGAGCCAGGCATGGTGGGAGGAGCTAAGTCTGATCTCAGAGTGTGAATGGCAGGGCTTGGTGGGAAAAGCCAGGTTTGATAGGTGGAGCTTGAGAGTGGCTTGGTAGGCGTGGCTAAGTAGACAAGCTAGGCTTAGTGAAAAGAGCTAGACTTGGTAAGTAGAGGTAAGCTTAGTGGGAGGACCTAAGCCTGGTGGAAGGAGCTATGTCTGATGTCTTGAGCATGAGGGACCCAGCTAGGCTTAGCCTGAGAAGACGCGTGGAAAGAGGTGGGCTTGGTGGAAGAAACAGGTTGGTGGGAGGAGCTAGCCTTGATAGGAGGAACTAAGATTGGTGGGAAGATCTACTCTGGGTAAGCTGAGCTTGAGGGAGTGGCTAGGCTTGGTGGGAAGAGCTAGGCCTGGTGTAGGAGTCAGGCTTGGAGGGAGGAGCTATGCTTGGTAGGTTGCAGTAGCTTTGGTGAGAGGAGCCAGGGTTGGTGTTGAGGTTCAGGCCTGAGGGAGAGAAGGGCTGGAGGAAGGCAGACCTCGGGCCTTGAAGGTTCAGGGGAGGTGCCAGGTCTGGTGGGCAAGGCCTTACAGGCCAGGGGCGGAGCCTACCATGAGAATGGGCTGGTGTCTCAGGTCAGCCTCTCTCACAGGGTGCTCAGGCAGTGAGGGCACTGTGCCCCTCCGGGCCAGCAGGGCCAGCAGTGCAGCGGGGCTGGGAGGTGGCTCAAGCTGTGGTAGTGCCTGGCGCCAGGCTCGGCAGTAGAGCTCCGCAGACAGCAGCAGCCGTGTCACAGGAGGCTTCACGTGCTCCTGTGCATACTGGTCAGTGTAGAAAGGTTCCCACAGCTCCGGGGGCACGTGCTCTGCAAGGGTATAGGGAGAGAGACATGGCAGGTCAGATCAACACATAACCCCACCTACCCAGATACACGATGTCATGACCCAAAGAAAGGAGGTGGGTATAGGACCAGCAAGGGACTATGGAGTAGGCACAGAGGTGCAAGCCTGAGGGACAGTGAAGGGGTTCCAGGCAGACTGAGCTGCTGTGCAACAGCTGGGAAGTGAGAGAGAATTCTGGGTGTTTGATGCATTAAAGCTTTACTCTAAGAAGCAGCCAGAGGCATCATGGCAACTGTTTGTTTTTCTTCCTGTGCGCATGTAGAAGCCAGGTAAAACTGGGTGTGTTCCTCTTTGGACCTCTACCTTATGGGTTTTCAATATATTAAATTTTATGATGATGATGATGATGATGATGATGATGATGATGATGATGACGACGACGACGACGACAGGCTCACTATGTAGCACTGGCTGACCTGGAACTCACTGTGTAGACCAATCCAGCCTCAAACTCACCTGCCTCTGCCACCTGAGTGCTGGGATTAAAGGTGTGGATCACTATACCTGGCCTTGTTTCTTTTATGAGTGTTTTTCCTGCATGTAAGTGCACATGTGCATACAATGCCAGAAGAGGGCATCAGCTGCCATGTGGGTGCTGGGAACCAAACCTGGGCCCTCTGCAAGAGCAGCTAGTGCTCTTAACTACTGAGCCGTCTCTCCAGCCCCAGAGTACTGCTGCTGTCTTTTTAAAATGTGTGCCTGTGTGTGTATGCACCACTTGAGTGCAACTGCCTGGGGAGGCCAGAAGAGGGTATTGGTTCCCCGGGAGCTAGAGTTATAGGCAGTTTTGAGCCACTAGACGGGTGTACTGTGAACTGAACTCTGGTCTTCTGGAAGAGCAGCAAGCATTCTTAACTGCTGAGGCAACACTCCAGTTCCTATTGTTTTTGGGTTTGTTTTTTTTTTGAGACAGATCTCCCTGTAGCCAGCTGGTCTCTCCCTGTAGCCCCAGCTGGTCTGGAACTTACTATGCAGTGCTGGTATTAAAGACATGCACCACCACACCTGGCCCCTCTTTTGGTTTTTTGGGTTAGCATCTCTCACTGAACCTGGAGTTTGCAGTTTCAGCTAGACTAGTTGGCTGGCCATTGAGCCCTCCCGGATACACCTGTCTCCATCTCCTCAGAACTGTCATCACATCCAGCTTTTTTATGTGAATGCTGGGGATGTGAACTCAGTGCTCATAATTTTATAGCAAGCACCCTCACCCACAAAGCCACCCCTCATCTCCATGTTTTAGCTTTTTTGAGATAGAGTCTCATGTATCCCAGGCTAGCCATGCATCCAAGGATAACCTTGAACTCCTGATTCTCCTGTCTTCACTTCCCAAGTACTGAAATTGTGGGCATGCAACATCTGGTCTGTGCCATGCTGTGGAGGGAAGCCCATGCTTGCCAAGGACTCTACCATTTGGGCCTCGTCCCAGTCCCAGCCCCAGATGTCATGGTTGGCTTCAGTTGACCTGGGAGGAGAGAACCTCAAATGAGGGATTTCTTCTATCGAATTGGCCTGTGGGCATGTCTATGGGACAGATTGTTGAGTGATGTGGGAAGGTCTAGCCCACTGTGTGTGATGCCACCCCTGGGTTGTATTAAGAAAGCAGGCTGAGCACATACCAGAGGAGCAAGCCAGTAAGCAGAATTCCTCCATGGCCTATGACTCAGTTCCTCTTTCCAGGTTCCTGCTTTAAGCTCCTGCCCTGGCTTCCCTCCATGATGGTCTGTGATCCAGACATGTGAGCTAAATAAACCCTTTCCTCCCCAAGTTGATTTTGGTCAGTGTTTTTTCACAGCTTTACACAGAACGCACAGGGAAGAGAACTGAAAAGCCCTAGGCCATGTAGGTCTTCAGTGCCAGGACTGGGACTCAAACCCAAGTCATAAGCAAATTCTGCATCGTCTCCCACCTTGGTGGTTTGGGCGGGAGAAGCTGTGATTGGCTGAGCAGAGAGCAGATGCTTTGAGAAAACTCTGGAAGCTGGTGTTGGTGACTCAAGGAAGAGAAGTGGGAGGATGGGTACCAGGGCTCATTGGGGCTTCATTGGACATTAGCAGAAACAAGCAAGGCAGCAGGTGAGTGGGTAAAAGCTGGGCGTGAGGGGTCTTGGTGACACCACCAGAGCAGAGGACATAAAGGGTAGAGGCTCGGGGGAGTACTGAGGTCAGCTAGAAGTGTAGTTGGAGGGGAAGGTCCAACTAGGAAAACTCAAGGGTGCGGAGGAGAGCCAAGCCCAGTAGTGCACACCTGTAATCCCAGCCCTTGGGAAACTGAGGCTGAAGGAATATGAACTCTAGGCCAACTCAAGGTATAAAGCAAGTATAAGTTTGTACTATGACACCCTGACTCAAAAGTGCTCCCTCCCCCCACCAAGCCAGGTATATGACCCCAGCACTTGGGAGGCAGAGGCAAGTGGATCTTTGTGGGTTCAAGGCCAGCCTGAGCTACATAGTGAGTTCCAAGACTGCCTGAACTACAGAATGAGACACTTTCTAAAAATAATAAAAAGGGCCAGTGAGATGGCTCAGTGGTTAACAGCACTTGCCACCAAGCCTGACAACCTGAATTCCACACCCAGGATCTACATGGTGGAAGCAAAGAACCAACTCCCATGAGCTGTCCTCTGACCTCTATACGGCCACCGTGGCACATGCACACACACACACACGTGTAAAAGGGGGGTGGGCAGGCGATAAAACTCAATAGGTAAAGGTGCTAACCTCAAAAATCTCACAACCTAAGTTCAATCTCTGGAACCCACATAAAGGTGGAAGGAGAGGACCAACTCCACAGTGTTATCCTCTGACTTCCACACGTGAGTGGTGGCACACGCACCTGCCCCCATGATAATAAAAAATAAAATTAAGGGGCTAGAGAGATGGCTCAGCAGTTAAAACCACCAGCTGCTCTTGCAGACAACCCAAGTTCAGTTCCCAGAACCCACATGACAGCTACAACCAACCATCTGTAACTCTAGTTCTAGGGAATCTAATGCCCTTTTCTAGCCTCTGTGAGCACTGCAATTGTATGCATAGACAGACTTACATGTATGCAGACAAAACACTCATACAGGTTAAATAAAACAAAAATAAAAATAAAATTTTAAAAACTGTAACAAGCTGGGTATGGTGGGATATGCCTTTAATCCCAGCACTTGGGAGGTAGAGGCAGGCAGATCACATGGTTACATAGTGACTTCCAGGCCAGCTGTGGCTACAGGGAGATCCTGTCTCAAGAAAAATAAAAATAAAAAAAATAATAATATTAATAACTGTAAGCCATAACAATAATAACAAATAACTGTAAACAAACAGCCAGGTATGGCAGGTCATACCTGTAATCTCAGCACTCAGAAGGCTGAGACAAGGGGCTGGAGAGATGGCTCAGTGGTTAAGAGCACTGACTGCTCATGCAGAGGACCTGGGTTCGATTCCCTGCAACCACATGACAGTTAACAACCCTCCTTAACTCCAGTTCCAGGGGATCCAACACCATCTTCTGGTCTCAGCAGGCATTACATGCATGTGGTGCACTGATACACAGGCAAAACATTCCAATATATTGTACAACATGGGTGCACTTACATGCATGAAGGCAATACACTCATATATATAAAATAAAAAGTATTTTATTTATTTTATTTTATGTGTATGTGTGTATTGCCTGCATGTAGGTAAGTGCACCCATGTTGTGCAATGCCCGTGGATGACAGAAGAGGCTGTTGGATCCCCTAGAACTGGAGTTACGGACAGTTGTTAGCTGCCATGTGGGTGCTGGGATTCGAGCCCAGGTCTTCTGCAAGAACAGTCAGTGTTTTTAACCACTGAGCCATCTCTCCAGCCCAATAAAATACTTTTTAAAAAGAAGGCTGAGGCAGGAAAAGTGCTGCATGTTCAAGGCCAACCTGGGATCCATAACTTCTAGGCCATGCAGGGCTATGGGAAACCCTGTCTAAAAAATCCAGGGAGAATCAGAGTGGGGAATTGGGACTAGATAGAACCAAGATACATTGTATACATATATGTATGAAATTGACAAAGAATAAGTAAGATTGTTTTTTAAGTGAAGAAACCAAGGAAGAACTAACTAGATCTAGGTCTAAGGTCTGGACTGAGGACAGTTTGGTTAAATACCTGCCATTGATGTGTCAATCAGCTCAGCTGTTTTTCACACTGGCCTTCTCTATTTGTGTGAAAGAAGTGGGGGAGGGGCTGGAGATGAGGCTCAGTGGAAGAGGCCCTGCCTAGAATCCCCCAGGGAGAGGCTGGAGGCTCAGTATCAGAGAAAAAATTTTAAGAAGAAACAGTGTGCTAAAGTCTCCTATGCTTCACAGCATATGTGAACAGGATACATGAAACCAGACCATCTACTCTTCAAAGCTGGGCTCCCAAGAGACCACTTGACACAAGGACCTAGCATCCTTAACAGAAATCCCTTTCTGCCACATCTCCTTCCCCATCCCCTAAAACCACACTTGATCCTCCCACTTAGGGCCGCACCTTATCAAGAGTCAAGTGTGCTTCCCCGCCCGCTCAGCTTTGCTCCTTCAAAGATGAAGGATTTCAGGTCAGCTAGATGGCTCTGCAGGTAATGGTGCTTGCCCCCAAGCCTGATGACCTTAGTTTAATTCCTGGGATCTACATGGTAGGAGAGAACAAATTCCTGCAAGTTATCCTCTGACCTCTACACATACACACATGTGCAGTGACACATGTGTACCCACACACATAAACATAATTTTAAGAAGTTTTTAAAGATGAAGGATCACCTCCTGCTCCGCGCCCCCACTGCTCTATTCCTGCTCCTGCCTCAACCTCCCCACCCTGGCTTCTGTCCTCAATCTGGATTCTCCTCACCTCTCCAAGGCCAACAGCAGGCAGCCAACACACACCCAAGGGCCCATAATACACCTGGGCTCTGTGCCCAGTGTCTTCCAGAACCTCCCTGCTATCTCCACACTCCTGCTTCTAGAAGACTTCCATGGCCATCTGACAGCCACCTGGTACAATGTGGGCTGTGTCCCACTGCCCAGCCACCAGGGCATCTCCTACTACCCTGAACATCTTGTTCTGAACCTCCTCCTCCCCTCTTCTCCATCCTCCTTCCCTCCTCCCTCTCTTCTCTTCCCCTTCTTCCTCCTCATCCCCTCCTTCTCCCCTCTCCTCCCCTCTCTTCCCTTCCTCGTCTGTATACCATTCACAATTCATCACCATCCCACCTTTACCTCCCCCGCTGCACCCAATCAATCCTCTATTTTCAACCTCCTGATATGGTCCAACTCCTAACCTCCCTGCTAAAAACTCAGCCCTGAGTACTTCCTGTTCCCATCAGCAAAATGTATCAACTTTCTTTCCCCAGGAGTTCTCAGGACCTTCAAAAATTAAGAAAAAGTGACCTAGAGCCCCTCATCCCTGATTTTTGCTTCAATTTGTTACAGAAAAATCCTTCAAAAAGCTCAGTTTTGTTTTGAGACAGGGTCTCCTGGAGCCCAGGCTAGCCTCATACTTGCTATATAGCTGAGGATGACGTCCAACTTCTGATCCTCCTGCCTCCACCTCACCAGTGCACACCCTGTACCAAGCTGGGGCCTGAACTCGGGGCCTTGTACATGCTAGGCAAGCACTCTACCAACTGAGTTACATCCACAGCCCTCATTGCTGATGTCTATCAAGCACCTATTCTATACCAGTATTCCTGTAATTGACTGATGTTTGGAGTGAGGGAACCTGGGTGGTAGATTATACAAAGTTTAGCAAACTCTCTGGTTCCTATTCAGAACATACCAGTACCACCCTCCTCCAATGTAGACAGCCAATGGGGCATGGTGTCACCTGCCTGTATTCCCAGCATTAGCAGGGCAAAAGTAAGAGGCTTGTGAATTCCAGGCTAGCCTGGGCTACAAAGTGAGACCCTGTTTTAAAAAGGCAAAATAAGTGGGGTGTGGTGGCACATGCCTTTTATGGCGGCACATGAATCCAGGGGGCAGAGGCAGAGGACCTCTGTGAGATGGAGGCCAGCTGGTCTCCACAGTGAGTTTCAGGCCAGCTAGGGCTATATAATGAGACCCTGTATGCAGGCAATACATGCATATGCATAAAATTAAAAATAAATAAGTAAAATTTAAAAATAAAAATTGAAAATAGAATGAGAAAAAATAAGAATAAAGCAAAAAAATTTTTTATGTGTATGGGTGTATTGCCTGTGTATAGGTAAGTGCACCCGTGTGTGCAATGCCCTCAGAGGACAGAAGAGGCTGTCGGATCCCAAGTTATTAGCTGCCATGTGGGTGCTGGGATTCAAACCTGGGTCTTCTGTAAGAACAGCCAGTGTTCTTATCTGCTAAGCCATCTCTCCAGTCCCAAAAGAAAAAAATTTTAAAGTAGAAACAAGGAATATTAGTTTAGTGATATCGTTTATTCAGCCTACATCACTTCCGTATGTAATCAACATCAAAACATTAACAAGATATTTCACCTTTTGGTTTTTATTTGTTTTGAAACAGGGTCTCCTCCTGTAGCCCAGGTTGGCCTCAAACTCACTGTGTAACTGAGGATGACCCTGAACTCTTGCTGCTCCTGTTTCCACCTCCCCAGTGCTGGGTGACAGGCATGAGCCACCACACCCAGCATGCTAAGCAAGCAGTCTACCATCTAGCCACATCCCCAGGCCACTTTTGTTGGCTTTTTCGAGATGGGGAGGGGGGAGGCTTCAATGTGGAGCCCAGGCTGGCCCCAAACCCATGGTTCTTCTACCTCTGCCTCCTGAGTGTTGGGATGACAGGTATGTGTCATGATGTTTAGCTCCAGTGTATTTATATTTTTCCAAATATCTGGATTCATAGGAGTCAAACTTCCTCAATAGCTTGTCTTTGGGGAGGGGCTCCTGACCCTCCTGGAGACAACACCCCTATAACCTCTAACAGTTCTCAGTTGTTCTTGGATCTTCTGTGTGTTTAACCCTAAAACACATTTTGTTGTTTTGTTGCTATCCTGGGGACTGAAACCTAAGGCCTGTGTGCATGCTAAGAGTGTTTTCAACCACTGAACTACATTCCTAGCCTTTAAGACACTTATTCTACCACCATTACACAGATGGAAAAAACAAGGCTCAGAGAGCTAACTAGTCCAAGAGCACACAGCCAGTAAACCCAGTTTCTCCCACATATCCCTCTGATATTCTAAAGACCTAAGGTGTTTGGCATTTCTCAAACTTCTATAGAAGCTTTTTTTATCTTATCTCTGAGGTGTCTCCTCTAGGCGCACCAGCATGCATACCTCACAGCCATGCCATAGGGGCCCCCAGAACTAACCCCTTTCTAGGCCTCAGTTTCACCGCCAATCTGATCTTCGGTCAGTCCTCAGACAACTTCTATGGCTCTCTACTGCTTCCAGGTCTTCATGATCTGAGGTGCCGCACTTCTGGAAGGCTCCAAGCATGCCTCATCTCTAATCTACCCCCAGCCCCCATTGGGAGCTCCCAATTAGGCTCTGAAAATTCATTTGCATACAGACTCCTCCTCCTGGCATCTCAGGACTCAAATTCTCCATCTTGGAGGATCTTTCCCTTCTCTGAAAGATGTTAGGAATTTTCTCCCCAAGGCCTGCTGCCTGAACCACAGGAGTTCTTATCACTGTCTGCAACCATGATCTAGTCTGATGCCCATCCCACCTCTCCCGTAATCCCTTCCATTATCTCTGTTACATCCTAAGAGCCCAGTAGAGTCCCAAGTTTGCAGGGCCTGGTGGCACAAGCCTACCACCCCAGCTAATTGGGAGGCTGAAGCAGGAAGATCAAAAGTTCAAAGCTAGGGTCTAGTAGAGTGGCTCAGTAGGGAAAGGCACTTACCATGCAAGCCTGGTGACCTGAGTTTTATCTTCAGAACCCATGTAAAGGTGGAAGGAAAGGAGCAACTCCTGAGAGTTGCCCTCTAATCTCCACATGCCTACTTTTGCTCGCACAATCCCACACACAGGAAGGTTTTTTTCTTTCTTTTTTGTTTTTTTTAAACAGAAAATTCTGGGGGCTGGAGAGATGGCTCAGTGGTTAAGAACACTAGTTGTTCTTGCAGAAGACCTGGGTTCGAATCCCAGCACCCACATGGCAGCTAACAACTGTCCTTAACTCCAGTCTCAGGGGATCCAACAGTCTCCTCTGTCCTCCACGTGCCATTGCACAACATGGGTGCACTTACCTACATGCAGGCAATACACGCAAACACATAAAATAAAAATAATAAATAAATTTAAAAAAACCCAAAACCAGAAAATTCAAAGCCTGCCTGAGCAACAGAGTGAGTGCCAGAGCAGCCCAGGCAACTTAGTGAGACCCTGCCTTAAAATAAAAAGTAAAAAGAGGGTTGGTAAAAAGAGCAAAAAGAGAGTGGTAAAGCACTTTTTTGAGTCCCCCAGTGAGCGACTGGGTGTGCATCTCAAGGGTAGAACCCCGGCCTAGAATCCCCCAGTGAAGGGCTGGGGACATAGTTTGGTGACAGAGCCCCTGCCTAGAATCCCCCAGTGAGAGGCTGGGGGTGTAGCTCGGTGGTCAGTAAGCAGAAGGCCCTAGGCTCCATCCCTAGCATGAGTAATTAAAAAAAAAGTTGGGGCTGGAGAGCTGGCTCATAGTGGTTAAAAGCACTAGCTGCTCTTGCAGAGGACCCAGGTTCAATTCCCAGCATCCATAAAGTGGCTAACAACCTTTTTAACTCCAGTTCCGGGGGAATTCAACAGCCTCTTCTGATCTCCGAGAGCATTGCACAACATGGGTGTACTGACACACATGCAGGCAATACACTCATCCATAAAATAATAATTTTTTTTTTTTTAAGTTCAGGGAAAGAGAGATGGCTCAGCCAGTAAAGGCACTTAACACCAAGCCTGACAGCCTGAGTTCAATCCCTGGGAATTACATGGTGGAGAGAGAATCAATTCCCACAAGTTGTCCTCTGACCTCTACATAGGCCCTGTGACATGCACATGCACTCTTTTGTGCACACAAACACAATAAATAAATATTTTTTGTTTGTTTTGACACGGGGTCTCCCTGTAGCCCTAGCTTTCCTGGAACTCACGATATAGATCAGGCTGGCCTTGATCTCCTAAAGATCCGTCTGCCTCTACCTCCCAAGTGCTGGGATACAAGTGTGCGCTACCATGCCAGGCTTACATATAATTTTTTAAAAATTCGTAAGTCTAGCATAGTTCTGGGCATGCCTTTAATCTCAGCACTCAGGAGGCTGAGGCAAGTAGATCTCTCAAACAGATCTCTCTGAGTTTGAGAACAGCTTGGTCTACCTAGCAAGTTCCAGGCCAGCCAGGGCTACATAGTGAGACCCTATCTCAAATTAATTAACTAATTAATTAATTAAAACAAAATAAATAAATCTAGCCTAGTTTTGCTCCTCATTTTCTCCAGTCCCCCCTTCCCTTCATTTGGGGGAGACTATAGGAGATAGACTGAATTTAATCCTGAGGTACTGGCAGCCTCTGGACAGTGTTACACAGTAGCAACTGGATCAATAGGTACAGAACTGAGTTAGTCAGAGTGTAAGGTCCCCCCTCATTGGGCTTTCCTGTCTTATAGTCATTTCTGCTCTATCCTCTGACTAAGAGACAATGAGTGATATTAATAAAAATATCCTTACCAATCACAGCAAGAAGCCACAGTGAGCATCCATTTAGCATGTGTTGTGTGCTACACAAAATTCTACAGTCACCTCCCACCAACCTAGCTCCAAAAGTGCTAGGTTCTGGGGACAATGAGATGGCTCAGCAGGTAAAGGAGTTTGGCACCAAACCTGACAATCTGAGTTTGATCCCCATGACCCACAGGGTAGAAAGAGAGGACCAATCTGACTTCCACATGTGCCCACACACACAAATAAGTAAATGTAATTTTTTTTAAGTACTGGAATCTTAGTCCACCACATGCTACCATACCTGAACACACTCTATGTGTTTTCAAACATGGATATATAAGTAGAAAAACACCTTCTTTTATAGAAAAGGAAACAGAAGCTCAGAGAATCTGGATAGCTCTTTTTTGTTTGATTTGGTTTGGTTTGGTTAGGTTTTTTGAGTCTCACTATGCAGCCCCAGCTGACCTTGAACTCACAGAGATCCACCTGCCTCTGGGACTAAAGATGTGTGCCACCACACCTAGCAAATCTAGATAATTCTCCACATTGTAGAGGGGCTGGGACTCAAACTCAAGACTTAACAAAGTTGGGCTCTGGGGCCAGCAAGATGGCTCATTGGGTAGAGGTGCTTTCTGCAAATGCCTGGTGACCTGAGTTCAATCCCTGGAACCCATAAATAGGGGTAGAAGAAAACTGACTCTACAGTGTTGTCCTCTGACCTCCACATGCACATTGTGGAATGCACCTACACTTACACACCATAATAATTTCACATCTATATAAAGTTGTGCTCTCCAATCTCATAATCTCAGCATTGGAGAGTCATGGGTCCCAACTCACAACTCTTTTTTGTAGAAAATCCCTGGGATTGGGCAGGTGTTGGAGCTGGTCATACAGGGAAGGGTGGAGAAAGAAAAACAGAGAGTGGAAAAGACAGGCTTGGGCAGACACTAGTGACTGACAGCTGTCACAGGAGACCCACACCCCAAACAGGTTGGTTTAGGAAGGTAACAGAGTGGGGTGGGGGTAAGGGCCATGCCCAGTTGGTAAGCACAACAGGAGGGAGGACAGGGATCCACACACACACACACACACATACTGCTCCCAGGAAGGCCTAGACCTTAATTAACCCCTGTCTTCCCCAAGGGCCAGCTCTGCTTCCCAGCTCAGCCCTGGGATGTCTGAAGCTGCCCCAAACGCAGGACTTGGAGAGCCTATCCAGACCCTCTCATCCTGGAGACCCACCCTCTTTCTCCGCGGAAGGGATGGCCCTAGTCCATTCTGGCCTGTTGGGCGTGTGGAAGGCACTACAGGGAAGAGTAGACCTTAATGAAAGAAGGCCTGGCAGCTGGAGCTCCCACCCTAGGGCGCTCTTGGATAAGCCATGTATGCCCACCTGCCTCCTCGAAAAAATGGGGCAATAAGTCACAGCTGCCAGCCTCTGGTAGAGGCCATCGAAACGAAAAGGGGGGGGGGTGATAGAGAGCCCCTCACCCTGGAAGCCCGCAATGCATTCAGAGCCAATTCCGGTGTGTGTCCCCGTCGCAGAGCTGTGGATCCTTGGGGGAGTCCAAGTTACCGTGTTGGGGGGGGGGCATTGAGGTGGGGCAGGGGGAATCCTCACAGGCACATGATATGTGTAAAAGTGAAATTGGAAGAGCAAAGGCAGGCCCTGGGGTGGGTGTGGGGAGTGGGGGCTGGAAGCAGAGGACCATACTAGGAGACCCTTCCCCCACACACACCCCAAACTGACCCTCAAACTTGCTCCTGCTCACCTAGGAGCTCATATCTCGGGGTCCCTAGTCTCCCCAATACACAGCACAGCTGCTTGGCCGGCCCCACCCCCACTGCACTTGGGCAAGCCGGGCGGGCAAAGTCCGAGGGCCCCGGGCCGAGCAGGAAGCTCAGAGGCCCAGCTCAGCAGGGACCCAGAGCTAGGGGGACCCCCGGCGGCCCCAAGCTATTGTTCCCACGGCCCGGGCCCGGCGCCCCGCCCCCCGCACCTGCCGCGCCCGGCCTGTCGCTTCTGCCCTCTCCCCCATAGGGCTCCCCATCCCACCCCCAGGTTACCTGCTCCCCCGAATGCGGCCCGCAACACCCATGCCAGGCTCGCCGCCGCCTTGGCCCGAGAAAAATCGTACTGGTCCAATGACTTGATCTCGGGGACCAGGAAAGTCCTCCGCAGTGGCCCGGGCCCTGCGGGCGCCGCCTCCACCATGGCCACGCCGGGGCTGCGGCCAGCCCGGGGTCTGCGCGCTCGGGATGGGCTGGGCTGCTGCCGCCGCCTCCACCGTCACCTCCTGCTGCTGCAGCAGCTGCTGCTGCTCTTGCTGCTGCGGCGGCGGCAGGCGGCTGCTGCTGCTGCTGCTCCCGCTGCTGCTAAACCAGGTGCGGCCGATCGCGCTGGCGACGCTGCGTCGGCTCCGCCCCGGGGCGGAGCCCAGGTGCGCTCCGCCTCCCCAGAGTGGCCTCAGTCCTCACCGGTCCCCATAGATCCTCATGAGTTCCCACAGGTCCCTATTCCTCTACAGTTCCTCCAGTTGCAAGGATGCCCAGGGCTGGGTTACAATGATGGCCGAAGAGGGAAGGGATGCTGAGGAACGCCCATGCGTGTGTGTGTGTCTGTGTGTGTGTCTGTGTGACCGTGAGCGTTCCTGGACCCTGGATTGGTTTAGGAGAGATGATTCAGTGGGCAAAGGAGCTTGCCGCCAATGCTGAAGACCTGAGTTTGATTCCCTGGTACCCAATTGTCCGCTGATATCCACACATACTACCCCCCACCCCCTTACGCACACGTCATTTTTTTTTAATTAAAGAAAAACTTTAATTTTAAAACTGTACAACTTGGGTTTTTTTGGTTTTTGTTTTTTGCTTTTAAAGATTGGGGCTGGAGAGATGGCTCAGGGGTTAAGAGCACTAACTGCTCTTGCAGAGGACCCGTGTTCGATTCCCAGCACTCACATGGCGGCTATGAACCGTCCTTAACTCCAGTTCCAGGGGAATCTGAAGCCCTCTTCTGACCTCCGTGGCATTGCACGACACGGGTGCACTCACATACATGCAGGCAATACACTCATACACATTAAAACAAAAAAAAAGGGTCTCACTATGTAGACCAGAAGGGCCTTGAACTCACAGAAACCTGCCTGCCTCTGCCTCCTGACTGTTGATTAAAGGCATGTGCCACCACACCCAGAAGGTACGCTATTTAAATTTTATTTATTTATTTTTATTTTATAAGTTTGAGTGTTTTGCCTACATGTATGTGTATACAATGCCAATGTGTATCTGGCCATGTGACATGAGTGTCTGTTTCACACATGTTGCATGTACAAACGTTTGTGTTATGCAGCTGAGACTGCAGCTCAGTTGGTAGAGTTTTTGCCTAGCATGTACAAAGTCCTGGGTTCCATCCTCAGTACTGAATAACCTGGGTGTGGTGACATGTGCCTATAATTCAAGTCCTTGGGGGATGGACAAAAGAGGATTTTCCTGAGTTCAAAGCTAGCCTGACCTACAAGACATCCTGTCTCAGTGAATAATAAAGGAATGAATGAATGAATGAATGAATGAATGAATGAATGAATGAATGAAATAATCAAAGATTTGTATTATATAGGTTTCTGGATTCTGAGACTGAAAGTGGTGAAATGTGTAAAAGTGGTGAATGTGTGTGTGTGTGTGTGTGTGTGTGTGTGTGTGTGTTTTCTGGGTGGGTATGAGGGTGTGTTTGTGCACATTAATCATGTTTATCTAGCATATAAGAGTGTAATTGTTGATTTTGTCAAGGCATGAGTGTGGGAGAGATTAGTGAGTGGGTGTATTTAGGTGGGAGAATGTCTTTGTGAAAGTAGTTTTATGGTTGTTCCTCAGAATTTTTGCAAATGTCTTCATGCATATTTTTGGTATTTGCACTGTTTGTTAAGGGAGGGCTCCAATTGGGGGTAGGCAAGGATATAGTGGTCTAAGTGCGTTTGTATATGAGTATGTGGGTATGGTTGTATGCATGTGGCTCTGTGTGTGAGGAATGGTTTCATTCATATATATACATACATACACATATATCTTTCCCTGTAGCCCAAACTGGCCAGGAACTCACAATGTAGACCAGGCTGGCCTTGATCTCACAGAGATCCACCTGCTTCTGCCTCCCAAAGCCTGGAATTAAAGCCATGCACCACCACACCTGACCTAAATGTATATTTTGTGCACCCAAGAGTTGCTGTTTGTGTCTGAAGATTCAGTGTCCCTGGTTTCAACCAACTGCAAATCATAAATCTTTGAAACAAAGCTAGGTGTGGTGGCACACACCTTTAATTCCAGCACTTGGGAGGCAAAAACAGGTGGATCTCTGTGTGATCAAGGCCAGCTGGGGCTACAGGGTGACCCTGTCTCAAAACACACACACACACACACACACACACACACACACACAAAGCAACAAAAACAAAACAAAAAAAACCCCAGCAGTTAATGCAGACACTCATAGCTGGTGGAAATGCTGAGAATAAATGACTGTTCAGTGCTGAGCCCTAAATGGGACATCTAAAACATATACACCAAGGTTCATGGAGCATCTTGGAAGATGGGGCAGAAAGAATGTAAGAGCTGGAGGATGGGAGAAGAGCTCTGAAGTGCTGTCTTCTGGACATGACATGACTATTACTCCCTTGAACTCACAGCAGCTGTGGTCACCTGCACAAGACCAAATAGAATCAAATTAAAAGGATCAGTGAATATACCATCAGATAGCACTAACTGAATTCAGTGAGTTCCAAAAAACAGGAGGGGGGGGAATAATGAAGGTGGGAGAAGGAAGTATTGAAGGGTCATTTGGGAGGGGGGTTGAGGAGATATGATCAAAATACATTGAATACATTTATGAAACTGTCAAAGAATAAATAAAAGATACTCTTTAAAAATGAGGGGCCTGGAAAGATGGCTCAGCAGTTCAGAATACTGGCTACTCTTGGCAGAAGACCCAATTTGGTTCCCAGCACTCACATGGCAACTAACAATGGCCTGTAATTTCAGCTCCAGGAGATTTGATGCCCTTTTCTAAAGAATGCCAAAGGAACCTTCAGACAAATGCATATACCCATACACAGACACACACATATGCACATAATTAAAAATAAAACACATGTCAGGCGTGGTGGCGCACACCTGTAGTCCCAGCACTTAGGAGGCAGAGGCAGGTGAATCTCTGTGAGTTCAAGGCCAGCCTGGTCTACATAGTGAGTTCCAAGACAGCTGGGGCTACAGGGAGGCCCTGCTTCAAAAAGACAAAAAAAATAAAAATAAAAAAATAAAACACATACAAAGAAAGAAAGAAAAAGAAAGAAAGAAAGAAAGGAAGGAAGGAAGAAAGAAAGAGGAAAAGGATCAGGCAGGGTGGCACAGGTTTTTAGTCCCAGCACTTGGGAAACAGAGGCAGGAGAATCTCTGTGACTTTGAAGCCAGCTTGGTCTACATGGCATGTTCCAGGCCATCCAGGGTTACAGGGAGACCCTGTCTCAAAATACAACAAAAAATATGTAAGTACCTTCAAGTACCAGACATGGTTGTATGTAATCCACATACTCAGAAAGCTAAAGCAGGAGAATTGCTTTGAGTACAAGGCCAATGTGAGCTAGGTGATGAGTTCAAAGATAACCTGGGCTACATAATTTAGGGGCTGAAGAGATGGCTCAGTAGGGTAAGATCACTTGTTGTACAAGCGTGAGAATCTGAGTTCAAATCCCCAGCACCCATGTGAAAAGCTAGACATGGTTTTGAGTGCCTAGAACCTCAGCATTAGAGGACAAAGACAGATCCTGGAGGATCTTGGGATCTCCCTGGCCAGCCAGCTGAGCTGAAATAGTGACCTCGTTCAGCAAGGGACCCTGTCTTAAAGGAAAAGGCAGAGAGTGATAGAGAAGACACGTGACATCCACCTCTGGCTTAGCATGTGTATGCACCCATATACCCATGTTTATGAACCACACTCAAATTACATATACATATATTATGGGAATATTTCATAGGTTTTATGTATTTATTTTATTTTGTTGTTTTGAAATAGGATCTCCACATGTAGTCCTGGCAGACCTGGAATTCAAATGTAGACCAGACTAGCCTTGAACTCACAGAAATCCACATGTCTATGTCTCCAGAGTGCTGGGATTAAAGGCGAGCACCATCACACCTAACTAAACCAAAATAAATCTTTTAAAAATTGTTAAGTATTTATTTATTTTATTATGTATATGAGTATTTTGCCTGCATGTAAGTGCAACATGTGTGTGCATGCCAGGTGAAGCCAAAAGAGGGCATCAGATTCCCTGGAATTGGAGTTATGAACAGTTGTTAGCCACCACGTGGTTGCTGGGAACTGAACCCAGGTCCTCTGCAAGAGCAACCAGTGCTCTTAACCACTGAGCCATTTCTCCAGCCCTAAAAAAAATTTTTTTAAAGAGTTTAAGGGCAGCCTGGGCTACACAAGACCTTGTCTGAAAACAAACAAAGCCAGTCCTGGTGGTTCTTGGGAAGTGGAAGCAGGACATACAAGGTCATTTTGGGGTTAACAGTGAATTGGAGGCCAGCCTGGGCTACATGAGACCTTGTCTCAAAAAATGGTAATAATTAATAATAACAAATTCATGTCCCCAAGCTCCCCTATCCTCAGATGACAGCTCCAGGGCTGACTGTTGAAATTCCAAGATCCTGTGCGTCTGTCACACACGTGTTTAGGCGTGGGTTTCATGGTCAAGAGCATGTGATTGGGCACAGGTGTGGGTGTGCCTGAGAGAGGGGAGCCGGGACCTGTGCCCTCCTGTCTGGATGTGCCCGCACAGGAGTGGGTGTGGCACACAAAGAGGCCAGTGTGTGTGTGTGTGTGTGTGTGTGTGTGTGTGTGTGTGTGTATGCGCGTGTTGGATCACATATGCACTTTTGCATGATGTATATGTCTTGTGCCTCAGCTCCTGTCCTAGTCAGTCCCAGTCCCCTTGAAGCCTTTACACCAGGTCATATCTGTAATTGAGCCTCAGTTTCTACATTTGCTTTATTTGTGGGAGTATGGTGCTGGGGGCACCGGGAGACTCCCTGGGAGGGAAGGATGTTTCCTCTGCCATCCCATCACTACCTGGCCTGGCCTGCCCGGCTCACCCACTTGTTTGCTTTTTCTCGGAAGGTTCCCATGACCTCTGTGGACCCCAAGGACAAGCCCAGGTGAGCCACAGCACCTGCCCCTTGCTGCAAACACTCAAGAGACGCTAGGGAACAGGAAGGCACATGTTTTCCATACCAGGAGAGGGGCTGCAGGCTCTCACTTATTCTGGGCTGGAAGGGCAGGGGGCATCAGAGTAGGAGCTGGGCTCAGTGCCCTAGCCCCAGGGCGCCCGGGCCTCCTGGGACCCAGCCCCCACACTGGGCGGACCAGTAAGCCAGGCTGGGCTAGACCGCCCCACCCACACACTGGACAGGCAGGCTGGAATTGAGGTCCCACCTGCCCCCGGGGGCCTGTTCCTGCAGCCCGGGCAGCCTCAGACACACTGGTTCTTCTGTGTACACAGGCAGCCCCCAACCCGTAGCCTCCCTCCAGCTCCCAGCAAATTCCTGTCTCCTGCCTCCTCCCTCACCTGAATCCTTGTTCTCTCTCACACCTTCAGCCTCATGAGACAGTCAGGCCCTGATTATTAAGCTTGGGGGTGGGGATGTCTTAGAAGGTTTATAGGTCAGGGGTTCAGCATCAGCTTTGGGGAAGAGGGTGAATCCTTGTCAAAATCATCTGCAGAATTTTGCCCGTGTGTCCACTTTTTCTCAGTCACATTGACTTTTTAGTGTGTTCTAGGCTTAGAGCTATCTCATTTAATCCCCCCGCGCCCCCCCCGACAATCCTAGTATATCGATTTAATCCTTGAAACCTTAATAGAATGGTTTCTTTTTTCTTTTTTTATTCTTTCTTTTTCTTTCCTCCCTCCCTCCCTCCCTCCCTCCCTCCCTTCTCTCTCTCTCTCTCTCTCTCTCTCTCTCTCTCTCTCTCTCTCTTTCTTTCTTTCTTTTGGTCTTCTTGCTCCCTGTAGCCCCAGCTGGCCTGGAACCCACTATGTAGACCAGGCTGACCTTGAATTTACAGAGATCTGCTTGCCTCTGCCTCCGAATGCTGGGATCAAAGGCATGTGACACCACACCCAGCAGAATGATTTCTTTTTCCCTTGGAGATTGAGGGTCTCAGGGCTGGGGTTGGGGCTGGACCTCAGTTGGCAAAGTGCTTGCCTAGCAGGCACAAAGCCCTGGGTTCTGTACCTAGCACCACATAAACCAGGTGTGGTAGTGCATGCCTGTTTTCCCAGCACTTGGGAGGTAGAGGCAGGAGAATCTAGAGTTCAAGGACATCCTTGGCATCAGACCCTGTTTGAGAGACAGAGACAGAGATTGAGAGAGAAGGAGGGAGGGAGGGAGGGAGGGAGGGAGGAACAGGGGAAGAGAAAGGGAGGGAAAAAAAGGAGAGGAAGAGGACTGGTGAGATGGCTCAGCAGGAAAAGGCACTTGTCGGCAAACCTGAAGACATGAGTTTCATTGTAGAAGGAGAGAATCAGTTCCTACAAGTTGTCCTCTGACTGCTACAGCACAGCACCCCATCCCCAAACAATAAATAATTTTTAATTTTTTAAATTTATTTTTTATTTATATGTTATGAGTGTCTTACCTACATGCAAGCAATACACTCATACAAATAAAAGTAACAAGTTTAGAGTCCAGATGCCCTGGAACAGGAGCTAGAGATGGTTGTTAACCACCATGTGGGTGCCGGGAACCCCCATATCTTTTCTTTTTGAAAATATTTATTTGAGCTGGAGAGATGGCTTAGCAGTTAAGAGAACCCAGATTCAGTTCCCAGCACCCACCTGGTGGCTAACAATCATTTGTAACTCCAGTTCCAGGGGATTCAATACCCTCTTCTAGCCTCTGCAGGCAATGCACACATGTGGTGCACTTACAACATGCAGGCAAAACACTCATGCACATAAAATAAAAATAAAATTTTAAAAACTTAAAAAAAAAGATAAGATAAAGGCATCTCAACATGTTGCCCAGGCTGGCCTTAAACTCCTGGGCTCAAACCCTTTTCCCAAGCATCTAGAACTGTGGGTTCATGTTGCCATGATGACTACCATACCACCGCCTCCCCCCTTTTTGATCTTTTTGAAACAGAGTCTCCCTGTAAACTCAGCTGGCCTGGAGCTCACTATGTAGATCAGGCTGGCCTTGAACTCACAGATTGCTCACCTCTGCCACCCAAGTGCTGAGATTAAAGGCATGCACAATCACGCCGGGCAGCATACCCCTTTTATGGATGGAAAAACGGAGGCTTTGAGCCCTCATGTTGCATACTAAGGAAAAATGAAGTCACTTTCATCTAGGGTCCATCTGCTCTATGTCTATGTAGTCTTTCCATTCTGTCTGAAACAACTACTATCTTCCAATGGGGTTGAATGGGGAATATCATTGTGGGAATCACAGAGAATTGGGGTTCCCCTTTCTATACTCTATAGAAAGATGAGCTATAGGACACAGAGACTGGAAGCCCCCTCCCAAGTTCAATCTCACTGGAGGTTGATTATCAAGACATTCTGAGGGCATTTAGGAGATAGATCCAAAATATCTCTTGGGGGGGGTGCATGCCTTTAATCCCAGCTCTCAGAAGGCAGAGGCAGGTGGATCTCTGTGAAATCCAGGCCAGCCTGGTCTACATAATGAGATCTAAATCAGCTGGGGCTACAGGAAGACCGTGTCTCAAGAAAAAAATTTAAAATTAAAATAAATCTTAAAAAAAAACTAAACAACAGAAAACCCCAATGTAATAGGGTTGGGGAGCAGGGGGATAGCTTTGTGGGTAAGAGGGCTTGCTGTCCAAGCATGAGGACCTGAATTTAAATCCCCAGCACCCATATAAAAAGTTGGACACAAAGCCGGGCATGGTGGCGCACACCTTTAATCCCAGCACTCAGAAGGCAGAGGCAGGTGGATCCCTGTGAGTTCAAGACCAGCCTGGTCTACATAGTGAGTTCCAGGATAGCTGGGGCTACAGGGAGACTCTGTCTCTCAAAAAGACCAATAAAAAAGAAAGAAAAAAAGAGAAAGAAAGAAAATAATAATAATAATAATAGGGTTATGGATATAGCTCAGTTGGTAGAGTGCTTGCCTAGCATGCACAAAACCCCTGTTCCATCTGCAGCACATACACCAGGCATAGTGGTACATGTTTATAATCTTGATAATCAGCCTTGGGAAATAGAGAAAAGAGAATGGGATGTTCAAAGTCATCCTCAGCTACATAGTGAGTTAAGGTCAACCTGGACTACCATGAGACCCTGTCTCAAAAAGAAGAACAAAAGCTTGTGTGCTCCTGGGGGCTTTCCCAGACCTGCCCTGGTGCACTCCCCTTCCAATACCACCATCTCAGCTCTGCTAGGACCCTTGTGAGCCCCCCAGATTTGGGAGCTTCCCAGATATGCTGTGATTAATACATCTCTCAACTCTCAGCAGAGAAGCTCCCTTATGCAGCAGCTGGTGATTAACACAGAGACCCAGAACTGGCCAATGTTCAGAGAATGAGAGGCTTCAGAGTGCTTATCCCTCAACAAGATAGCTGTGTGAAAAAAAAACTCTGCCTCCCCAGCTCAGGGATCATGGCAGAAGAGGGGGCAGAAAGATTGTAAGACCCAGAGGTGGTGGATGACCACAAGGAAAGAGTTTTCCAGACAGGGTCAGTTACTCCTATGAACTCACAGCAATGGTGACAGTATACACAGATCCCATGTAAGCTCAAACCAGACAAAATCCCAGCATAGTCACAGGGAAGTGGATAAGAAGCCCCAACTCAACCTGAGGCAACCAGTGGTTGCTGGGAGCAGAGAGTCAGTCTCGTTTAAGGGTGAGATTCGGGATAGGTTGACAAGGTTCCAGTAGACAGACCTACACTGAAGGAAATTTGGAGACACAAATTACATTTTTGGGGGGAGTCTTTTTTGAGACAGGGTCTCCCTGTAGCCCCAGCTGTCCTGGAACTCACTAGGTAGAACAGGCTGACCTTGAACTCACAGAGATCCGCCTGCCTCTGCCTCTCAAGTGCTGGGATTAAAGGTGTGTGCCACCACGCCCGGCTTCTCCACCTTAATTTTTGAGATGAAATCTCTCCCGGAACCTGGAGCTAGAGTACATGAGACTGGGTGAGGGTTGTAAGGGGGTGAAGATAGGGGAGGGGATCTAAATATAATCAAAATATATTGTATGAAATCATAAAAAAGAAAAAAACAGGAAGGTTTTAATCCCAGCACTAGGAAGACAGAGGATGAGGGATTTCTGTAAAACTGAGGCCAACCTGGTATATATAGTGACTTCCAGACCAGCTAGGGCTACAGGGAGGTCATGTCTCAAAGAAAGAAAAGAAAAAAAAAAGGTTGGGGCTGGAGAGATTTATATTTTATTTTTTATTTTATGTGTATGAGTCTATTGCCTGCATGTATTTGAGTGCACCCGTGTTGTGCAATGCCGCGGAGGTCAGAAGAGGGCTTCAGATTCCCCTGGAACTGGAGTTAAGGACGGTTTGTAGCCACTATGTGGTGGGTGCTGGGAGTCGAACCTGGGTCCTCTGCAAGAGCAGTCAGTGCTCTTAACTGCTGAGCCATCTCTCCAGCCCCAAGATTTATATTTTATTTTATGTGTATGAGTGTCTTGCCTGCATGTATATAAGTGCACCTGTGTTGTACAGTGCCCTCAGAGGTCAGAAGAAGGCATCAGATCCCCTGGAACCGGAGTTATGGATGGTTGTTAGCTGCCACATAGGTGCTAGGAACTGAAACCAGGTCCTCTGCAAGAGCAGTCAGTGCTCTTAATTGCTACACTGAGCCATCTCTCCAGTCCTGAAAAAAAATATATTTAAAACCCACTAAACAAAGTGAGGGTTCTCCCATCAACTAGAGAGGAGATTGCTTCTCCTAGAAAGAGGGGCTCCCTGGAGGAAGGGAGGTGAGCAGATGTTGGAATGATGACAAGCGACATCTTCAGGAAGAACATTCTAGACAGAGAAGGACAAGGCAGAATCCCCCAGGGAAGGGATGAGCTGGTATGCTAGTGTGTTGGTGACCTGTGGAATGAGGAGCTTACAAGGAGGCCCTGCACTTGCTGCCTTTGGATAATCTCAAACCATCCCCATTGGAGGGCTCAGTCTTTCTGTAACCCATAAAATGCAGGTGGAGGTGTTTCTGCCAGGCACGGTGCTGTGCGCCTCTAGTCTCAGGAGGCTGAGGTAGGAGGATCACTTGAGCCACCGCAAGTATGGACAACGTAGAGCTAACTATCTCCAGAAAAATATCCAAAAGTGAGGAATGGTGGTGCAAACCTGATCTCGGCACTGGGGAGACTGAGGGAGGAGGACGTCTGTGAGTTGGAGACCGGCTTGGGCTACATAGTGAGACTCTGTCTCAAGAAAGAAAGAGAGCAGGGGAGAAAGACAGAGAGGGGGGAGGGAGAGGGAGAGGGGGAGGGAGAGGGAGAGAGAGAGAGAGAGAGAGAGAGAGAGAGAGAGAGAGAGAGAGATTCTTCTAGCTCTAGAGAGAGGGAGAGAGAGAAACCGAGAAAGAGACAGAGACAGAGAGAGAAAAGAGAGAGGCAGAGACAGAAAGAGACAGAGAGAGAGCAAGGGAGAAAGACAGAGAGAGAGAGAGAGAGAGAGAGAGCAAGGGAGACAGAGAGAGGGACAGAGACAGACAGAGAAACCAAGAGACAGAGAAAAGAGAGAAAGAGACTGACAGAGACAGAGAGAGAGAGACAGAGAGAGAAAGAGGGACAGAGACAGACAGAGAAACCGAGAAAGAGACAGAGACAGAGAGCAGGGGAGAAAGACAGAGAGCAGAGAGAGAGAAAAGAGAGAGACAGAGAGAAAGAGAGAGACAGAGAGAGACAGACCCGGAGACAGAAAGAAACAGAGAGGCAAAGAGGAATAGAGAGAAACAGAAACAGAGAGAGACAGGGACAGAGAGACAGAGAGACCTTTGCGGATGTGGCTCAGGCAGCACAGTGCTTGCCTAGCATGCAGGAATCTCTGGCTTCCATTCCCCTAGTACTACATAAACCCCAGGTGTGGTCATGCCAGTCTGTCACCTCAGAACTCTGGAGGCAGAGGCAGGAGGATCCAGATTCTTCAATACAGAGTAAATTCAAGGTCAGCCTTCGATATCTAAGAACCTGTCAAAAGAAAGAAGAGAAGAGGAGATGGGGAGAGGAAGAGGGAAAGAGGCAGGTTCTGCAACAAAGCCAACCAGTCCTCCTCCAATACGTAAAGGAATCAAACACAAGGACTGTAGAAATTGTCTCTGTCAAAAAGTATCTGCCGGTAGGGGAGCTAGAGAGATGGCTCAACAGTTAAGAGCACAGACGGCTCTTCCAGAGGACCTAGGTTTGGTTCCCAGCACCCACATGGCAGCTAACAACCTTCTACAACTCTAGTTCCAGGGAATCTGATGCCCTCTTCAGTTCTCCACAGTCATTATACATATGTGGTGCACTTACGTACATTGTACACATGTGGTACACTTAAATACAGGGGCTTTTGGGTATGGCTCAGTGGTAGAGAATTGGCCTAGCATGTATGTGGCCATCAGTTTCAAGGAGAGAAAAACAAAACAAAACAAAGACAGGTAACAAAGACAGGTAAGTGTGCATGTCTTTTTTTTTTTTTATGTGTATGAGTGTATTGCCTGAATGTATGTGAGTGCACCCATGTCGTGCAATGCCTCAGAGGTCAGAAGAGGGCTTCGGATTCTCCTGGAATTGGAGTTAAAGACGGTCCATAGCTGCCATGTGGGTGCTGGGAATTGAACCTGGGTCCTCCGCAAGAGCAGTCAGTGCTCTTAACTGCTGAGCCATCTCTCCAGCCCCAAGGGTGCATGTCTTTAATCCCAGCACTTGGGCAACAGAGGCAAGTGGATCTCTAAGAGTTTGAGGCCAGCCTATCTATATAGCAATTTCCAGTCCAACTGGGGCTACAGGAGGCCCTATCTCCAAACCACAAGCAAGCAAAACAAAAAGAACCCCGAACATATAAGTGTCATTTGGGATGGTAAGTGGGTCCTGGACCAGAAAAAAAAGGGCGCTAGGGGAAAGTTGAAGACCTTGGAACAAAGTGAACAAAATGTGGACTTAGTAAGTGTGCTGAAATTAGAAAACAATGGTTCTTTAATTTATTAATTTATTTATCTTGTGAGTGTGGAGGTGCATGCGTACCATGGCGTGTATGTGGAGGACAGAGGACAACTTGTTCATTGTCTCCTTCCACCTTGTTGGTTCTGGGGATTGAATTTAAATCAACAGGCTTGACAACAACTCCTGCAACTTATCCTTGACTTCCACACATTCACCATGGCGTAGGAACTTACACATACTCAATCATACAGACACACACAGACACATACACACAGACACACACCGATAACAAGTAATTTTTTAAAAATAAAATTTAAAAAATCCAGTCGTGGTGGCTCACACCTTTAATCCCACTACTCTGTCTCAAAAAGCACCAGAAACTAATAATAATAAACGATAAAAACAGTATCTTATAGTACGGGGGTGTGCTTTTGGTGGTAGAGCCTAGAATTCCCAAGTATGGAGCTGGGGGCATGGCTCAGTGGGAGAGCCCCTGCCTAGAATCCCCCAGTGAGGGGCTGGGATACAGCTCAACAGTAGCGTAGTTGCCTTGCATGGGTGAGGCCATAGGTTCCATCCCTAGTACCCACAAAACCAAAAGCAAGCTCAAACATCAGGAACAAAAGAGTCTTCCTTGAAAAGTCATTAACTTAGAAAAAGGGTTTGAAAGACATGTCCCCCATGAGCCCAGCCATCCGAAAATTACTATGTTCAATTACTAGGAAATTTCTGAACATGTGTTATTTTCTGTACTATGTCATCGGGGTGAATAATCAACAGAACAGCACGGTCTCTGGCTCATACTCTGGGCAGGGCAAGGATCACATTCTTTAACCTTGGCACTACTCCTGTCTGGGGAGAGATAATCCTTTGCCATAAGAGCCATCACATCCTATACAATGTAAGAAATTTAGCACTGTCCTTGGCCTCTATCAGATCCATGGCAGTTATAGCCATCCCTAGTCAGCTGTGTCAATCAAACCAAACCAAACCAACCAACCAAACAAACAAAGAAAAACCCTTTTTGTTTGAAACATGGGCTCAGGCTGGTCTTGAAGTCATGATCCTTCTTCTTTAGCTTCCAGAGGGCTGGGATTACAGGTATTTGGGACCTCATTTCACTGTTACTTTCACTGTTCCTTTGAAACCTGGGCATGGTGGCTCACGTCTCTAATTCCAGCTATTTGGGAGGCTAAGGCACAGAGATTGCAGCTTCATGTCCTACCTGGGCTACAGAGTTCAGAGGAACCTGGACAACTTAGTGAGACTCTGTCTCAAAGTAAAAAGTGGAAAGCAGGGAGGGAAAGAAAAAAAGAGGACTGGAGATCTAGCTCAATGTACCTGAGCTGTAGAGCCCCGGCCTAGAATTCCTCTGTGAGGAACTAGGGGTGTAGCTCAGTGGTAGAGCTCCTCACTGGAATCTCTCGTGAGGGGCTGGGAGCATGACTCCATAGTAGAACATTAGCCTAGATTGTATGAGGCCCTAGGTTCAATCCTTGAGGGAGGGAGGGAGGGAGGGAGGGAGGGAAGAAAGTGACAGCCTAACCTGCACCTTTAGTACAGAAGGACTCACACATGTATATGAGTTTCAAATTGACCTTGATGGACCACTCATTTCTAAGATAGTCCTAGGGGCACCTCACAAGCTCCGTTAAAGAGGCCAATCTCAAGGTGTGGTTTTAGGGCCAGGAAGAATGCGAGGACTTGGAACATGTTTTGAAGATGGAATTGACAGAACTTGCCAATAATCATTCATGGGAGGGCAGGAGCAGGAGGGAGGGGTGTTGGAAGATGCCCAGATCTCTCTCCCTTTCGTAACTGGGAAGAAGCTGCTCCTGTGTGCAGAGATGGGGACATCAGATGAGGGGTTGGGTGAGGATGGTGAGTTTTGTCTTGCATAGATTCAGTTTCGGTTTCCCGAGGGACATCAAGGAGATCAGAACTTTGTAACATACAGGGTACAGTCACTGGTAAACCATGCATCCACAGGAAAGGACAAAGATGCAATTTGATCTGTTCCTTCTTGCTGATATGAAGACACCTGGGATTTTGAAAGTAAACAACATATCTTCCAGTAAGTGAAAGGATAAGGAAATAATCATTATTCAGTGCTAAAAAGAAGCAACCGAGGGCCAAGGGATGACTCAGAGGGTAAAAGTGCTTGCTGTCCTCCCTGATGACCTGAGTTTGAACCTGGAACCCTTGTGGTAGAAGGAGAGAACTGATTCCAGCAAGTTGTCCTCTGACCTCTATACCAGGTTCAGTTCCCAGCACCCACATGGCAGCTAACAACCATCCTTAACTCCAGTTCCAAGGGATCTGACACCCTCTTCTGGCCTCAGTGAGCACTGTATGACACAGGTGCACTTACATACACGCAGGAAAAACAGTCATACATATACAGTATAAATAAATAAATCAAAAAAATTTTTTAATTTAAAAACATGGGACTGAAGAGATGGTTCAGTAATTAAGAGCACTGGCTGCTCTTGCAGAGGACCCAAGCACCCATATGGTTCCCAGCACCCATATGGTGGCTAACAATTGTCCAAAACTCCAGTGCCAGGGGAATTTGACACCATCTTCTGACCTCCGTAGGCATTACATAACACAAATGCACCTACATACAGGCAATACACTTACACAAATAAAAATAATACTCTTTTAAATTAAAAACTGGGACTGGGGAGATGGCTCAGTGGTTAAGAGCACTGGATGCTCTTGCAGAGGACCCAAGTTCAGTTCCCAGCACCCTCATGACAGCTAACAGTCATCTGTAACTCCAATTCCAGGGGAATCCAACACCTTCTTCTGGCCTCTTCAGGCATTGCAACCAGGTGGTGCACTTACTTACATGCAGGCAATGCGCTCATACACATAAAATAATACAAAACAATAAATTATTTTTTTGGTATCTTTGAGACTTTTTTTTTTTTTGGTCTCCCTGTAGCCCTGGCTGGCCTGGAACTTGCTATGTAGACCAGGTTGGCCTCAAACTCACAGAGATCCACCTGCCTCTGCTGCTCAACTGCTGGGATTAAAGCCGTGTGCTGCCACCACACCCTGCCCTAAAATAATGAATTAAATATTTTTTTTAATTTAAAAACAAAGCCAGGCACAGTAGTACACACCTTTAATCCCAGCACTCAGGAGGCAGAGGCAGGCAGATCTCTGTGAGTTCCAGGTCAGCCTGGTCTACATTGCGAGTTCTAGGACAGTTGGGACTACAGGGAGACCCTGTCTCAAAAAACCAACCAAACCAAACCAAACCAAACAAAGATGGTGCAATGGTTAAGGGGCTTGCCGCTGACCCTGAAAACCTGACTTTAATCCCTGGGTCTCATGTGATAAAAGACAAGGACCTACTCCCACGTGTCCTCCTACCTTCATGCATGCACCATGGCATGCATGCATGCACATAAATAAATAAATGCCTCTTACTTGAACTGAATAGGGTATCTAAAATCTAGCAATTGAGAGGAAAATTCAAGAGCAATCTGGGTTACAGTGTAAGTTCCAGGTCAGCCCTTGTCTCAAGAAAAGGGGGTGGGGAGTGGGAGTGGAGAGATGCCCAGTGGGTAAGAATGCTGACTTTACAAGCATGAAGACGTGAGTTAGAATCCCACATAAAAAGCCAGGTGTGGTCACATGTGCACCTGTAACTCCAGCACCATAGATACGCGGTGTCTAGGCTTACTAGCCCCCAGCCTAGCTCCACGTTCAGCGAGAGAACCTGTCAAGGGAGTAAGGCAGAGAGTGGTGGAGCAGGATGCCCAGTGCCTTTTTCTGGCCTCCATGCGAGGGTTCACAGACAAACTCACCTGTACACACAAATTGCACATATACCACACACATAAACCATCCACACACACATACTCATCTACCACACACAGACACACACACACACCATATACACACACCATGCATACACACACAATAAATCAGGCACACACATATACTATGCACCCACAGACACCATGAACACATACACATACACCATACGTACATATAGACACACACTCCCACATATGCATAAACCATGCACACACATACTCATATACTACACACACCATACACATGCATAGACCATGTATACACACATATACCACACACATGCACCATGCATACGCACATACACCAGGCACGTATACACATAGATCACACATACACCATGCATGCACATACACACACCATGCACACACACCACACACATACATACATCATGCACACACACCACACATACAGATATCATGCACACACATACACCATGTACACACACACATACATACACTACACACACATACATCATGCCCACACATACACATACACCACACACATATATATGATGCATATACACATAGACCACACACACATGCACCATGCACACACACACATCTAAGACATACATACGCCATGTACACAGACATATACCACACAGATACCATGCATACACACATATACCATACATACACATACACCATGAATACACACACATGCATGCACCATGGACACACACACATACTCAAACAACACACACATATACTGTACATACACACATTCACATAATCCATGCACAAACTACATGCTAGAGGATTCTAACTCCATGATCTATCAAAGGCAAAATTATGGAAACAGGGCATGACTTAGTAGTTGCCAGGGCTGAAGAAAAGCAGGAGGGAGAGGGTGCAACATAGAGGATTTTGGGGTGACCAACTACTCTGTATAATATTACAATGGTGAATACTTGTCTATATTATTTCACCTCATGAATGCTGACTTCCACGGGGAAGTTAGCCACACAGCTTCGCAGGTAAAGGTGCTTGCTGCCAAACCTGACTTCAAAGCCCTAGAACCCACATTCTAGAAGGAGAGAACCAACTTGTGAAAATTGTCCTCTGGCTTCCACACTTGAGCCATCCCACTCAAGTGCTCATACACATACCCAGACACACAAACAAATACATATAAATTAGAAAAAAAAATAATGTTGGGGCTAGAAAGATGGCTCAGTGGTCAAGAGCACTGGCTGCTCTTGCAGAGGACTGAACTTTGGTTCCCAGCACCCATATGGTGGCTCACAACTGTTGGTAACTTCACTTCCAGAGGAATTTGACACCCTCTTCTGGCCTCCATGAGCATTGCACAACATGAGTATACCTCCCTCTTCTGGCCTTTGCAGGTGTTGCAAGCAGGTGGTGAACTTACATACATGCAGACAAAAAACATTCTTTTTTTTTTTTTTTGGTCTTTTTGAGACAAGGTCTCCCTGTAGCCCCAGCTGACCTGGAACTCACTATGTAGACCAGACTGGCTGCGAATTCACAGAGATCCACCTGCCTCTGCCTCCCAAGTGCTGGGATTAAAGGCATGCGCCACCACACCCGGCAAAACATTCTTTTTTTAAAAAAATATTTTTTGTTGTGGGCTGGAGAGATGGCTCGGCAGTTAAGAGCACTGGTGTGTTCTTGAGAAGACCCTGGTTCAAATCCCAACACCCACATGGCAGCTAACAACTGTCCATAACTCCTGTTCCAGGGAATCTGACAGCCTCTTCTGAATTCCACGGGCATTGCATTTTTTAATTTATTATTTTTATTTTATGTGTATGCGTGTATTGCCTGCATGTATGTGAGTGCACCCATGTCATGTAATGCTGCAGGGGTCAGAAGAGGGCTCTGGGTTCCCCTGGAACTGGAGTTAAGGACAGTTTGTAGCCATCACGTGGGTACTGGGAATCAAACCCGGGTCCTCTGCAAAAGCAGTCAGTGCTTTTAACCACTAAGCCATCTCTCCAGCCCCAACAAAACATTCTTACACATAAAATTTTTAAAAATTAATGTTGCAAAGTGTGGCAGCACACACCTCTAATCCCAGCACTTGGGAGGCAGAGGCAGATGAATCTCTGAGATCGAAGCCAGCTTGGTGTACATAACCAAGCCAGTAGGGGCCACAGGGAGACCCTATCTCAAAAAAAAAAAAAAAAAAGTAAAAATAAATGCTGGGTAGGTGATTCAGTCAGCAAAGTGTTTGCTGTGTAAGGATGAGGACCTGAGTTCCATCCCCAACCCACTTGAAAAGGCCAGATGTGGTGGCATGTGTTTCTAATCCCAGTGCTGGAGAGAGGAAGACAAACAGATCCCTGGGTCACGCTCGCCAGCCAGCCTAGCCTGATTGGTGAGTCCCAGGCCAGTGAGAGACCCTGTCTCAAAAAGCAAGATGGGGCAGGCAAGGTGGCTGAGGAGGTAAAGGCACTTGTCACCAAACCTAGCAACCCGAGTTTAATGCCTGGGACTCACATGGTGGAAGAAGAGAACCAACTTCTGCAAGTTTTCCTCTGAACTCCTTAATAATAGCCAGGCTGTTTATTTGGTAGCACACACCTTTAATCCCGGCACTTGGAGGCAGAGGCAGGCTGTGGATCTCTGTGAGTTTGAGGCTAAACTCATCTACATAGTGAGGCCAGCCAGAGCCACACAGTGAAATCCTGTCTCAAACAATAGCAGCAAAACCCCGAATAAATAAACATGTAACTAAATAAACTTGAAAACAAAACAAAGTATATGGCATACTATAGAATGAATTCTAATTCTACACATGTGCACACACATGAGCATGTACGAACACATGTACAAATACACAAATAAAATAAAACAAAAAAGCATATCTCCAGTGAACACACAAACACTTAGATAGGGGCTGGAGAGATGACTCAGTGGTTACGAGCACTGGCTGCCCTTCCAGAAGACCTAAGTTTGATTCCCAGCACTCACATGGCCACTAACAACCATCTGTAACTCCAGTTCCAGGGGATCTGACACCCTCTTCTGGCCTCTGCAGACATTACATGACACAGGTACACATATATATGCAGGCAAAAAACTCATACACATAACATAAAAATGAAGAAAAAAATTAAATCTATAAAAGCAACATTCAAATAATATCTATGAACACGTGTACTTATAAATGTACCCAATAACTCCACCTAATTTCTCTCATGGACACAAATATCTATGCACCCATGCACCCACCCACTTGTGCATACACTCAATATTGATGCTGCTTAGGGAGTTTCCCAGTGTGTCCTTGGTTATTTATATGTCCTTGATAAGAAGAAACATTCTGTCCCCTTCATCATTTTCTTCCCTTCTCTCCCTCTGGTGGCAGGAGGTGTCTAGGCAGACAGAAGCAAGACAGTGACTTAGCAACTGTATTAGTCAGGGTTCTCTAAAGAAACAACCGGTAGAATGAATATATATATATATATATATATATATACATATATATATATATATTTATCAGCTTAGTGTTGATCTAGGGATGTAAAAAAAGTAGGTTTTATGTAGGCACTATAGC
>NW_008348083.1:320177-336884 GCF_000622305.1 Nannospalax galili
GAGAAGGCAAGCAGCAAGAAGCCTGGTGTTCTCCTCTGCCTTGGCCTTTTATATGGGCTGCCATCAGAAGGTAACACCCACATTTAGGTTACGTCTTCCAGCTTTAGATGATCCAATCAAGAAGATCTCTCTCATTTCAGTTAATCCCAGATCCAGTCAAGTTGACACCCAGGATTAGCCATCACAGCAACTATGAAAAACCAGGTCAGGAACTGGTGATGTAGCTCAGTTGGTAGAGTACTTGCCTAGCACAAAGCCCTGGGTCCTATCTTCAGCATCGCATAAAACCTTATGTGGTGGCACACATCTGTAATCCCATCAAAGATGGAGGCAGGAGGATCCAAATTTCAAGATCATTCATGGCTGCATAGCAAGCTTGAGGCCAACTTGAGCCACCAGACACCCTTTCTCAACAACAAAAAAAATGTCAGTGAGGGCGCTGGAGAGGTGACTCAGTGGTTAAGAACACCCGTGGCTCTTGCAGAAGACCTGGATTTGGTTACCAGCAATCACATGGCAACTAACAACAATATGTAACTTCAGTTCCATGGGATCCAACACCCTCTCCTGGCTCTGCTGGCATTGCACATATGGATGTACTTATATACTTGCAGGCAAAACACTGATACACATAAAATAAAAACAAATAACTCAAAAAGGAACTGTTTTACAGCAAGGCTATTGGGTGATTGATATTGCATTCCCCAGAATCTGTGACTTCCCATTTTGATTGTTTAAAAATCAGGGCTGGAGGCCGGGCATGGTGGTGCACACCTTTAATCCCAGCGCTGGGGAGGCAGAGGCAGGAGGATTTATGTGGGTTCAAGGCCAGCCTGGTGTACATAGTGAGTTCCAGGCCAACTGGACCTACAGGGAGACCCTGTCTCAAAAAGACCAAAGGAAAAAAAAATCAGGGGTGGAGAGACTGCTCAGTAGTTAAGGCTTGAGTTTGGTTCCCAGCACCCACATGGCAACTCACAACTTCCTGTATGCATGTGATGCATATACATATGCTCAGGCACACATGCACACATACACATTAACTAAACTAAATAAATAAATCTTTTAAAAATCACCTAAAGGGGCTGAAGAGATGGCTCACCAATTAAGAGCACTGGCGTCTTACAGACAACCTGAGTTCAGTTCCCAGCACCTGCATGGTGGCTAACAACCACCTGTAACTGCAGTTCCAGAGGATCCAATACCATCTTTTGGCCTCTGTGGACACTGCACACACGTGGTGCACTTATACATGCAGGCAATACACCCATACCTATAAAATAAAAACCAGTAAATAATGTCAGTGAGATGGGAGCAAAAAATTCACCTAAAGCCTTTCCTCCTAAGCCTCTTTTCTCTCCAGCCCACCTCCATTTCCTCCTATCTGCTACTGTGTCAAGTGGCTCTCTCTAGCAACCACTTCTTTCACCCTTCTGGGTCCTTTCACACCTTCTGTCTTTCCCCCAAACTGAATCTCAGCTGTGGAACTGTGTATTCTTAGAGATGAAAGAAAAGTTCATCAGTAAATCCAAAGAGCCCAGTCTGTCTTTGATTTCTTCCGTGAACAGGGAGCTCACTCCTGACAGACACAGTCTCTTTTGACTGTTAACTGCAGAGTTGTACTTGAAGCAGAATCCTGTGTATACCATACTTGAGTGATGCTTGTGGAACCTGACTCTCTTAATTTTAAGAGAAAAATTTATTTATTATTTTTATTTTATGTGTATGCGTGTATTGCCTGCATGTAGGTAAGTGCACCTGTGTCGTGAAATGCTCATGGAGGTCAGAAGAGGCTGTTGGATCCCCTGGGACTGGAGTTAAGGACAGGTGTTAACTGCCATGTGGGAGCTGGGATTTGAACCCGGGTCTTCTGCAAGAACAGTGTTCTTAACCGCTGAGCCATCTCTCCAGCCCCTTGACTTCCTTTCTTGAAAACAACTAACTGAAACTGCCCCACACCAAGGCACCTGCTACTGACTCATTCCCCACCCTACCTGCAACGGTCCCATCACCCCCGCCCACAAAAGAAAAACTATAGAATTCAGCCTGCTGTGACAAGAAAATGCTGCTCCCTTTCTCCCGTGGGAGCAGTCCAACAGCTCATCCATCCCAATAAATTTCTTCTTTTCTCCCCTCAGAGTGGTCTCCAGTGGTCCTGGTCTTTTCACAAACCTAACATTTACTCCATTCTTTCAGCCAGTGCTGATTCTAATTTTTCATAAAGATTTATTGAAAGAACATTCTGTCTCTCTTTTTAAAATTTTTATTTATTTTTAAAATTTTATGGGTATTTGTGTATTGCCTGCATGTAGGTAAGTGCACCCATGTTGTGCAATGTTCATGGAGGTCAGAAGAGGCTGTTGGATCCCCTGGGACTGGAGTTAAGGACAGTTGTTAGCTGCCCTGTGGGTGCTGGGATTCAGACCCAAGTCTTCTGTAAGAACAACCAGTGCTCTTAACCACTCAGCCATCTCTCCAGCCCTGATGGTTAGGGTTTTTTTAAATTATGTTATTTGGGCTGGAGAGATGGCTCAGTGGTTAAGAGCATTGGCTGCTCTTGCAGAGGACCCGGGTTCAATTCCTAGCACCCACATGGTGGTTACAACCATCTGCAACTCCAGTTCCAGGGGAACTCGATGCCTTCTTCTGACCTCTGTAGGCACTGCAAGACATGGATGTACTTACATGCAGGCATAACAGACACATAAAATGAAAATAAATATTTTAAATTTAAAAAAATATTTTTTTGCCAGGCGTGGTGACACACACCTGTAGTCCCAGCACTTGGGAGGCAGAGGCAGGCGGATCTCTGTAAGTTCAAGGCCAGCCTGGTCTACATAGTGAGTTCCAGGACCAAAAAAATTATTCATTTTTATTTTATGTGTATAAGTGTTTTTCCTGCATATATGTAAGTGCACCAGGTGTGTGTAATGCCTACAGAGGCCAGAAGAGGTGTCAGATACCCTGGAACAAGGTTAAGGATTATTGTTAGCTGCCCTGTGGGTGCTGGGAACAGAACCTGGATCCTCTGAAGGAGGAGCCAGTGCTCTTAACCTCTGACCCATCTGCGCAGCTGGGTTTTTGAGGATGGTACTCAGTCTTGGTTCTCTCCTCACTGCCTGCTCTCTATTTCCTAGTCCACTATCATGTAAACAACCTCTACCACCTTGCTCCTGACACCAAGAACATGACTGCTCTACCTTGCCCTCCCCTCCTTGATGAACCAAAACCCTCTGAAACTGAGTCAAAATGAATCTTTCATTCCTGTATTCATTACTGTTCTTATTTTTATGACAAAACACCTGACATAAGGGGCCAGAGAGAGAGAGAGAGGTTGGTGGATAAAGGTGCTACCACCAAGTCTGATGACCTTGAGTTTAATCGATGGGGCACACATGGTGGAAGGAGAGAACTGACTCTGGCAAATTGTCCTGTGACCTCCACAGGTGTGCTATGACATGTGCATATGTGCACACACACACACAATAAGTGATAGTAAAACACCTGAAAAAAGCAGCTCAAGGAAGGCTTTATTTCCGCTGACAGTTCAAAGATACAGTCAATCATGGTGGGGAACATGTGGCAGGAGGAACGTGAGGTGATGGTCACATCGCATCTGCACTCAGGAAGCAGAGAGAGGGGCTGCAGAGGTGGCTCAGCAGTTAAGAGCACTGATTGCTATTGCAGAGGACCCAGGTTCAGTTCCCAGCACCCACATGGCAACTAACAACTATCTGTAACTATAGTTCTAAGGGATCCAAAACCATCTTCTGACCTCCACAGGCATTGCATGAACATGGAATGCCTACATACATGCAGGCATAACACTCATACACATAAAATTTTTTTCAAGATTTTCTTTTATTTTTTTATGTGTATGACTGTATTGCGTACATGTTTTTAAGTGTACCCATGTTGTACAGTGCCTGAGGAGGTCAGAAGAAGGTGTTGGATCCCTTGGAACTGGAGTTACAGATGGTTGTTAGCCACCATGTGGGTGCTGGGAATCAAACCCGGGTCTTCTGCAAGAACAGCCAGTGTTCTTAACTGCTGAGCCATCTCTCCAGCCCCCCAATTTTTTTTTAAAAAAGAAGCAGCAGCAGAGAGAGGTGAATCTTGGTGATTGACTCCCTTTCTCCTTTTTATTCAGTCTTGAATCCCCAGCCTATAGAATGATACTGCCCACATTCAGGATTGACTTCACACTTCAATTAACTCAATCTAGAAACTCTCTCACTATCATGCCCAGAGGCTTTTCTTCTAGGTGACTCTAGGTCTTGTCAAGTTGGCAATCAACATCAGAGAGAGAGAGAGAGAGAGAGAGAGAGAGAGAGAGAGAGAGTGTGTTCTCAGGTTAAAACTCCTATTCCTAACAGTTTCTGACAGGCATTTTGTTATAACAACATGACAGTAAGTAGCATAGTGTGTTTTTATTTGTTTATTTATATGTGGGTGAAGGCACACATGTGCCACAGTATACATTTGGAGGTCAGATGAAAAATTGTGGGAGACAGTTTCCAACTTCCACCATGTGGGTCCTGGGTATTGAACTCAGGTCATCAGACTTGGCGGCAAGCTACTTTACCCACTAAGACATCTTGCCAGCCCAAGTGTATGAATTTATAGAGCATGTATATTAGTTACTCTTCTGATGCTATGCTAAAAAACCACAACCCAACTTATACACAAACAAGTTTATTTTGGCTTATGGTTCTGAGGGAGAGTCCATAACCGTGGGGGAGGCATGGCAACAGGCTACTGGAGCAGGAAGCTGGGAGATCACATCTGCAACCACAAACACAAAGCAGAGAGAGCAAACAGGAAATAGAGTGAGGCTATAAACTCTCAAAGCACACCCCTAGTGACATACTTCCTCCAGCAAGACCGTACCTCCTAAACCTCCCCCAAGCAGAGCCACCAACTGGGGACCAAGTGCTCAAATACCCGAGCTTCATCCAAACCATCACATCTTACTCCCTGGCCCACACAAGCTCATGACTATGTCACAGTGCAAAACGCAAGACCAAAAGTGGCTTATGAGAGAGTTTATTTTGGGTTATGGGTCCAGAGGAAAAGTCTATAATCATGGAGGAAGCATGGCAGCAGGTGGCCAGAACACAGACCTGTGAGATCACATCTTCAACCACGAACATGAAGCAGAGAGATTGAACTGAAAGTGGAATCTATTCGTTCCTTTTTTTTTTTGCTATAATAAAACACAATGATCAAGGTCACTTATAAAAGGAATACTTTATAGGCTTACAGTTCCAGAGGAAAAAGAGTTCTTTATGGAGGGGAGCTATTGTGGCAGAGGCAGCCCTGCAGAAAGCTGAGAGCTCCCATCTTCAAGCAGGCACAGGAAGCAAAGAGACAGATTGTAAGTGGGCATTGGTATAACCTGTCAAAGCCTGCCCCCAGTGATGTGCTCCAGCATGGCCACACTTCCAAAAGGTTCCATGACCCTCCCCAAATAGCGCCGTGATCCTCCCCAAACAGCACCAAGAGTTATGATACTTGGAGCCCATGGGGCACATTTCTCCTTCAAACCATCACACTGCCTTACCTGATGAGCGATCTTGCTGGCCTATGTGTGAATTTATAGAGCATGAACTATGTGCTAGGTGCTAAGGATATATTCTAGACAAAGACAGACAGAAGGAAGGGCAGATCCCATCCTCATAGAACTTGTGTTTTTGGTTCATAACTACTTATTCATTATAACTGTGGTCAATGTTCTGGAAGGAAGAGAAATAGACTGAAGAATAGACAGGTAGTCCTTATAACACAGAGGTCTTGGGCTGGGTACAGTGGTGCACACCTTTAATCCCAGATACTTGGAAGGCTGAGGCAGGAGGAAAGGGAATCTGGAGTCAGTCTGAGCTGTGTGGTGAGACTCTGTCTCAAACAAACAAATAAATAAAGGGAGGTCTTGGATTGGGAAGATGACTTAATCAGTAAAATCCCTGTCAAAGAAGTGTGGTGACCTGAGTTTAATCCACAACTCACACATAAAAATCTAGGCTCATGGTTGTAATCCCAGTCCTGGGGAGGGGGAGACAGACAGATTCCTGCAGCCCGCTGGTCAGCCAGCTTAGCATAATTGTGGCTGAGCCTGAAGTCTCAGTGAGAGACTGTCTCAATAAAACAAGGTGGGGTCAGCAAGATGGCTTAGTGGATAAGGGCACTTACCACCAAGCCTGACGACCTGAGTTCAACCTCCAGGATCCACATAGTAGGAGAGAACAGACTCCTGAAAGCTGTTCTCTGACCTCCACACATGTGCTATGGTACATGCTCCTTCCTTGTCAAATAAATAAATAAATAAATAAGTAAATAAGTAAATAAATAAATAAATGTAATAAAAGAAAAACAAGGGCTGGAGAGATGGCTCAGTGGTTAAGAGCACTTGTTGCTCTTCCAAGGGACCTGGGTTCAAGTCCTAGTACCCATATTGGGCAACTCATGACCACCTGAAACTTCAGTTCCAGGGGGTCCAACACCCTTTTTGGGTGTCTGCAGCTTATAGCACACATATCCACACACACACATACACAATAAATAAATTTTTTTTGTATTTTTTATGTGTATGAGTGCTTTGTCTGCATGTATGTGCACCACATGCATGCAATACCTGTAGAGGCCAGAAAAGGGCATCAGATCCCCTGGAACCAGAGTTACAGATTGTTGTTAGCCACCATGTGGGAGCTAGAAACTGAACCCAGGTCTTCTACAAGAGCAGTCAGTGTTCTAAACCATTAGGCCATCTCTCCAGCCCCTAAATAAATTGTAATCAATACAGTGGATAGCTCCTGAGGAACTATACCCAAGATTGACCTCTGGCCTCCATATGTACACCTGTACATATGTACCTGCACACATATGAGCAAACACACACACACACATAAGAGGTCTTGATGTGCAATACTCTTATAACACCTAGGTAAATAAAACTGGTCACACAAAAATCACTAACTAATGAATGCGAATAAATATGTCCCCCTAGGCAGGAACTTATCACAGGGAGGGACTTTGTGTGGTAGATTATTACAGTTAATGACTCCCAATCTGTCCACATCTCTTTGATGAGTCCCCTTCTATGCTGACTCAGAACTTGGACATGTGACTTACTTGGACCAATAGAAAAATGTCCCAAAAACCAGAGGCGTGAAAATCATTTACATACTGAAAGAAGGGCCTAGTACTACAGTCCCTACAGACATTAAAAGTCAATGGGATTACAAGATGACTGACTGACTTAGTAAAGGGCTTGCCACTAAGACTGACGATCTGAGTTCAATCCTTAGGACCTATATAGTGGAAGGAAAGAACGGAGTCTTTTTTTTTTTTTAATGTGTTTCCTACATGTATGTAAGTACATCATGTGTATGCCTGTGGAAGCCAGAAGAAGGCATCAGATCCCCTGAAATTGGAGCTAAGGACAGGTTTGAACTGCCATGTGGGTGACAGGAACTGAACTTGGGTTTCCTGCAAGAGGAGCCAGTGCTCTTAAACCGCTGAGCCATCTCTCCAGCTCCAAGAATGGACTCTTGCAAGTTGTTCTCTGACCTCCACATGCACACCATTACACACACACACACACACACACACACACACACAAATTAAACATGTAAATGCAATAAATAGAATAAAATAACAGTCTAGGGTGACTGTGCCCATTAATATTTTTATTTATTTTATTTTATTTTATTATTTTATTTAAGAAAGAGTCCCCTGTAGCTCTAGCTGGCCTGGAACTTGTTATGTAAACCAGGCTGACCCAGATCTCACAGAGATCCACCTGCATCTGCCTCCTGAATGTTGAAACCAAAGGCAAACACCCATTAGCATTTTTTTAAAAGTCAAGCAAAGTTTTGTTTTGTTCATTTGTTTTCTGAGACAGAGTTTCACTATGTAGCCCTGGCTGGCCTGTGCCTCACAAAAATCTGCCTGCCTCTGCCTCCTGAGTTCTGGGATTAAAGCTGTGTCTAGCAAAGAACTATTTTTATTGCGTGTGTGTGTGTGTGTGTGTGTGTGTGTGTGTGTTCATGTGTGAGTGTAGTCATGGCATGTATGTGTATTGGGGTCTGTGTGTAGAACAGAGGACAACCTGGGGTATTGATCCTTTCTTTCATCTTGTTTGAGACAGGGTCTCTTGTTGTTTGTCATTGTATATATGCCACGTTAGTTGGCCTATGAGCTTCAAGAAATTCTCCTGTCTCTCTACCTTCCAATTCCCTATAAGGGTTCTGGGATTACAGACAAGCAATACTTTTTCCAGGGTTTTATTGTGGATTGTCATTTACCGATTGATTTATTACTTATCTATTTATTTATTTTTATTTTATGTGTATGAGTGTTTTGCCTGCATGTATGTAAGTGCACCATGTGTGTGCAACACCCGTGAAGGCCAGAAGAGGGCGCCAGATCCCCTGGAACTGGAGTTACAGATGGTTGTTAGCCACCATGTGGGTGCTGGGAAGCATATCTGGGTCCTCTGCAGGAACAGTTAGTGCTCTTATAACATCTGACCATCTCTCCAGTCCTCTGCCCAGGTTTAGGTTGGTTCTGGGAATCTGAACTCACATCCTCACACTCAGCAGTGTGTATGTGGGGGTGCCCAGGAGCCACAGAATGTGTGTGGAGGTCAGAGGACAACTCTGTGGGGTCCATTCTCCCCTTCCATCTTCATGTGGATTCTGGGGGTCCAAACTCAGGTCCTCACACTTGTGCGGCAAGCACTTTACCCACCGAGCCCTCTCTACAACCCTCCATTTAGTTTCGGAGATGAGTTCTCATATCGCTCAAGCTGGCTTTGAACTCACTGCGTGAGGGTGACCTGCAACTTCTCATCCTCCTGCTACTACCTCCTGAGTGTGGGATCACAAGCTTGTGCCAACACGACTAGTCCCGTTGTCAGCTAATTGAGGAGGAGGGGTGCTGCTTGGGGTGGAACCCAGGGTTCCAAACGTCCTAAACACATTCTTTGCCATCCTGCAAGCACTCCCAGCTCTCCTGTCTGGTGTTTCCAATTCTACAAAACAAGACCTTCCACCCACTGCTGCTGATGTAAAAACTATTACCAGATTTTTCCAGAGCAACTTAGCCAAGAGCATCAAGCACTACAATGAAACCACTCAGCTATGAGCTGCTGTGTTCATACCTTTGATTTGTTTTTCCTAAGAACATGAATAGAGAAAACAGAAGAATGTATTCACTCATTTATTGCAATAATGCATTAGGGATAATGGGAAGAAATCATTGGGAGGCTGGGGATGTGGCTCAGTTGGTAGAGTGCTTGTCTAACATGCAGAAGTCCTGGGTGCTGCATAAACCAGGCCTGGTGACACACACTTGTCATCCCATTACTGGGGAGTGGAGGCAGGAGGTTACAAGGAGCTCAAGGTCATCCTCAGTTACATAGCAAGTTCTAGGCCAGCCTGAACTATACGAGACTATCTCAACAAGAAAGTTAAGTGAGGGGCTGGAGAGATGCTCGGCAGCAAAGAGCACTGGCTGCTCTTGCAGAGGAGCTAGTTTCAGTTCCTGGCTCCCACATGATGGCTAACAACTGTCTGTAACTCTAATTCCAGGGGATCTAATGCCCTCTTCTGACCTCTGAGGGCATTACACATGATAAGCCTACATATATGCAGGTGAAACATTCATACACATAAAATAAAAATATTTTTTTAAAGATAGGGTGGGGAGTTAGTGGATAAAAGATGTTTGCTGCCTAAGTCTGACATCCTGAATTCTGTTCCCATGAATCACATGGTAGAAGGAGAGAACCAAGTCTGGAAAGTTGTACTCTGACCTCCATGTGCACAATGTGGCACATTGCCCCTCCAATCAACTGATCAATCAGAATGGGAAAGAGTGAGAGAGAGAAAAGGAGAGAGGGAGAAAGAGATGGATAGAGAGAGGGAAGGAAGGAAGGAAGGAAGGAAGAAGGAAGGAAGGAAGGAAGGAAGAAGGAAGGGAGGAAGGAAGAAGGAAGGAAGGAAGAAGGAAGGAAGAAAGGAGGAAGGAAGGAGGGAGGGAGGAGGGAGGATAAAAGGGCTGGAGATATGGTGAGATGGCTTAGGGCATAAAGGCATCTGCTGCCAAGCCCGACTGCTTGCACTCAATCCCTGGGACCCACACGGTGGTAGGAAAGAACTGACTCCCTCAGACCTCCACATGTATGCTGTAGCATGCATGTGCCCTCCAATAAATAAATCAATGTAAAAATATTTTTAATGAAATGGGCGTGAGGGCTGGAGAGAAGGCTCAGCAGTTAAGAGCACTGGCTGCTCTTGCAGAAGACCCGGGTTCAAATCCCAGCACCCACATGGCAGCTGACAACCACCCGTAACTCCAGTTCCAGGGGATCCGACACCCTCTTCTGTCCTCCGTGGGCACTGTGAGACACGGTTGCACTTACACACATGCAGGCAATACGCTCACACACATAAAATAAAAATAAATAAATCAAAAAAGGGAGAGGGAGGGAGGGGGGAGAGAGAGTGAGAGAGAGAAGGAAGGAGAGGAGGAGGAAAAGAAGGAGGAGGAGGGAGAAGGAAAAGAAAATCACCATCTCAATTTCACTTATAACAGTGAAAAATCTAAAAATAATCATGGTGGATGAAGAGGTTACAAATTCAACAGCAAGATATTTTCTAAGGTCCTACAAATTCCCCCAAATAGCGCAATCTTGTATGAAAGAGAGTATCAAAGCAAAACTGCAGACATTCTTTTCCTTAAACTCTCACCGTGCGGGTTATTTCCAGTCACACTGAGGAGCGCTGAGAATTCAGGAATTCCCTGTGGGGCTGTACAAGCTCCTACTTGTTCATCACTCACGTTCCTTAACCTCAGTGCAGTCCACCTGTATGCGGTGTTAGGAGCTCCTTTGTTTTTTCCATGGAGCAATATTCTGAGGGATTTTTCCATGTCGGTAAATACAGGTCTGCCTCATTCTTTTTCATGACTGCAGAGCCTTACCATACTCCCAAAGTGTGAAACTACACCTTTATTGCGAGCCAGTGAAACTGTTTTCCAGAGATGGTGTCGCTGCCAAAAGCATGAGCTGAACACATGTCCTCAGACACAGATATTTACAGAGCATCAACTGCCGGGTGAAGACTGCCCTAGTCAAAGGTTTTAATCTTTTTGGTTGGACCAAGGGTCAAATTCCTTTCCAAAAGAAAAAGCCTTAGGTTGGGGTTGTAACTCAGTCATTAGCGTGCTTGCCTAGCATGCACCAAGCCCTGGGTTCCATCCCCAGCATCACATAAGCTAGAAGGTGAAGGTGCACATCTGCTATCCCAGTGCTAGGAAGGTAGAGGCAGGAGTTCAAGGCCATCTTCAATTACCTAGGGACTCAGAGGTCAGCCTAGGCTACATGAAGCCTTGGAAAGAGAGGGACAGAGACAGAAAGAGGGAGGGAGGGTAAAAGAGGAAGAGGAAGGGGAAGGAAAAGGAAGAGAAGGAAAGAGAAATGGTTTTAATCCACACTTTTAGTGGCTGAGGCAATTACTCCATCAGTTAAGTACGTACCTCGCAAGTCTGAGGAGTTCAGTTCAATTCCCAGCATCTACCTAAAAATCTGGGAATGGTGGCTTTCACTTATAACTCACATGTGCCTGCATATACCTGCATTTACACATACACACACATAAACACAAAGTAGATAACACCTGAGTGGCAGGCATTCACACACACATGCCTCCACACACATGTATTTACTCACACATATGCACACCAGCATATCCACACATGTACACAAATAGAAAATAATTGTCATTTTCTGGCCCAATAGTTTTTAAAAACTTTTAAAATTTATTTTTATTTTATGTGTATAGGTGTTTTGCCTACATGTATGTAAGTACACCATGTGTGTGCAATGATCCCAAAGGACAGAAGAGGGTGTCAGATTCCCCTGGAACTGTATTTACAGAAGGTTTTTAGTCACCATGTAGGTGCTGGGAACTTAACCAGGTCCTCTGGAAGAGCAGCCAGTGCTCTTAACTGCTGAGCCATTTCTCCAGTCCCCCTATTTTTTACCTAATTCTCAGGCTAGATGTGTTAATATTTTTAGCTTTTGCCAATAAAGGAGTGAAAATAAAATGTGTGAGATTGCTAGTGAGGTTGAGCACTCCATTGTCTGTAAGTTTCTATTTAGATTCTAGTCTGAGCTAGGCTTATCCAAAGGAATATTATTCAGCACAAAAAAAAAAAAACCTACTGCCAAGGGTGGTGGCACCCCTCTCATCCTAGCACTTAGAAGGGAGAGGTTGGGGAATGGGATTTCAAGGCCAACCTCGGTTACATATCAAGTTCAAAGCTAGCCTGGGCTACATGAGACACTACCTAAAAAAAGGGGGAGAGGTTTGGGAATGCAACTCACTGGACAAAGTGACTGCCAACATCCAGGTTGCAACAGGGAAGTGGAGATAGGAGGACGTGACTTTGGTTCCCAGCACCCATGTAAAAAGTCAGGTGTGTGGCTGCTTACATTTGCAAACGTAGTACTGGGGGGGTGCAAAGATGGATGCAAGGGGGATCCCTGGGGCTCACTGGTCAGTCCGCTGTGGTGTGTACCGCTCATACAACTCATATCAAATGAATTGGTAAAGAGTTTTAAGTTTTATTTTCATGTATGTGTGTATCTGTGTCTGTGTGTATATATGCTTGTTAGTGCAGTGCCCATGGAGGCCAGAGAGGGGCGTCAGATTCCATGGAACTGGAGTTACAGGTAGTTTCAAACCATCTGATGTGGGTGCTGGTGTTCTGGAAGAGCAGTAAGTGCTCTTAACCACTGAGCCATCTTCAGTCCCCCATAATTTTTTTTTAAAGGGCTGGAGAGATGGCTCCATAACAAGTTTCAGGACAGCCAGGGCTACATAGTGAACACATCTCAAAAACCAAGCATGTAAACAAACAAACAAAAATTAAAGAATATAAAATTTATTTACAATTATTTATTTATTTTTATTTTATATGTGTGAAGCTTTTGGGGGCAGCATTGAGACAGAGTCTCCCAATAGCCCCAGCTGACCTGGAACTTGCTATGTAGTCCAGGTTGGCTTTGATCTCACAGAGATTTGTCTACCTCCACTTCCGGAGTGCTGGGATTAAAGTTGTGTACCACCACATTGGCTTGTGTATGAGTGTTTTGCCTGCATGTATGGAAGTGTACTCATTGGTGCAGTGCCTGTGGAGGCCAGAAGAGGGGGTCAGATCCCCTTGGAACTGGAGTTATGGATGGTTGTGACCCACCATGAGGGTGCTAGGAACTGAACTTGGATCATCTGCAAGAGTATCCAGTGCTGTTAACTGCTGAGCCATCTTTCCAGCCCCTAGAAAATAATTCTTATCTACAGCCTAATCTTGCTGACATAATCTGGATATCAAGCCAGATTTCACAATGAAGCGTCATAGGCAAGAACTTGAGTAAGCTGCCTTGAGCAAGCTCTAAGATTCCCTGGCTGTGTGACTTTGGGCTAGTCACTTGAGGTCTCTGTGTCTGTAAAGATAGAACAGTATCTGTCTCCAGGGCTGAAGACTTCATAGCCTGAGACACACAAACCACCTAGACCCACACCTGCTATGCAGTCACCATTCCACAGAGCTTAGTGACAGAGCCAGGAGTGTGTCTCAGTGGTATAGCCTTTGGCCTACTACTGTGTGTGAAGTTTTGGGTTCTACTGCCTGGCACAAACAGGAAAACAAACCCAAAAATAGTACAGATATCTCCTGCCAGGCTGTTTGTCTTCTTTGTCTGGCCTGTTTTCAAATCCTCCAACCTGTTGTCTTTCAAGGCACTGAGTTGCATTAAAAGTAAAATCAGAACGCTAAAATCAAGGGGCCAGTGAGATGGCTTAGTAGGTAAAGGGGTTTGCTGCCAAGCCTGACGACCTAAATTCAATCCCTGGGATCCATATGGTAAAATGAGAGAACTGACTCTTGTAAGTTGCCCTTTGACCTCCACATACAGGCCATGCTTCCCACATGCGCACACATAAATAAATACATAAAAATTTTTATGTAAAAAAAAGTTTTAAAAGAGTAAAGAATAAGAAGCTATCAGAAAAGAGACGAAATGGTTAATGGGGTCTGTGTTGCACAATGGAATTCTAATAGTCCTTTTGTGTGACAGGGCCTTATGTAGCAGTCCCTGCTCTTAACTGCTGAGCCATCTCTCCAGCCCCAGAATAATAATTTTTTTTTTTTTTTTTTTTTTGGTCTTTTTGAGACAGAGTCTCCCTGTAGCCCTAGCTGGCCCGGATTCAGTATGGAGACCAGGCTGGTGTTGAACACACAGAGATCCACCAGCCTCTGCCTCCAGAATGCTGGGATTAAAGGTGTGCGCCACCTTTAATTAGCCAGGTGTGCCTGGCTAATAATAAAATTCTTTTAAAAGCATGGAGGTAGCCAGCTTTCTACATTAAACCCTTTCCACAACCTGCAAAGGAAAAATAAAGCATAGTTCTTCCAGCCAAATTCCTGAATGCGCCTGCCATGGGATCGCCCTCTAGTGGCAGAAAAATAAGACGGGAGAGAGAGAGAGAGAGAGAGAGAGAGAGAGAGAGAGAGAGAGAGTTATGATGAGTCAGTTCCATTTTTATAGGAGAGGAGAGAGAGAAAGAGGAGAGAGAGAGGGAGAGAGAGAGAGGAAGGGGAAGGGGAAGGGGAAGGGGAAGAGGGAGAGGGACGCCTCTCTTCAGTACTACTGATCAAAACCAGGCTCTTGTGCACAAAGCAAAAAATTTTAAGTTACTAGTGGTGGTTCATTGCTGTAAACTTCGGAGTTGGAGCAAGAGGATAGAGAGTCCGAGGTCAGCTAGGTTACTTAGAGAGATCATGACTCAGAAAGGAGGCAGAGGTAGGCAGATCTCTGTGAGATTGAGGCCAGTCTGGTCTACATAGCAAGTTTCAGGATAGCTGGGGCTACAGGGAGACCCTGTCTCAAAAGTGGAGGTGGAGGTGCTGGAGAGATGACTCAGTGGTTAAGAGCACTGACTGCTCTTGCAGAGGACTCAGGTTTGATTCCCAGCACCTACATGGTGGCTACAAACTGTCCTTAACTCCAGTTCCAGGGGATCCAATATCCTCTTCTGGTCCCCACAGGCATTGCACACCTGGGTGCACTTACACACATGTGGGCAAAAAACTCATAAATATAAACTAGAAATAAATCCAAAAGTGAGTGGAGGAAGGGAGGGGAAAGAAACAATCTTTTGAGTCTGAAAGGAACAAAAAATCTGGCTCTGAGAAAACTTATACTAAGGGTCATGTGATGGGCCGCTCTCTGGGCCAGGTCCCCATGTTAACCACCATGTTTGCTATTTCCAGAAATTTCCCACTGTGACTGTACATCTAATCTATATACCGTCCAACTCATCTAACTCTTGACAGTTCAGATAGTGTGTGGTGCCACACCTGTAAACCCAGCATCATAAGTTCAAGGCTAGCCTAGGCTACCTAGTAATTCTTGCTTCAAAAATACAAAACTGGAGACTGGAGAGATGGCTCAGTTAAGAGCACTTGTTGCTTGTACTAGTAACTTGTCTGTTGTGATAAAACACGATGACCAGAGGAATGTTTAGAAGAGCTTATATGGTTCACAGTTCCAGGGGGATAAGAGTCCATAATGGTGGAGAGGCATGGTGAAAACAGTCCCCCCAGACAGAAAGCTGTGTGCTCACATCTTCAAGCAGGCACAGGAAGCACAGAGTGGTAGACAAGAAGAGGGCATACTACACACTCTCCATGCCAACCCCCACTGATGTACGTCCTCCAGCAAGAACACACTTCCCAAGGGTTCCATGGACCTCCCCAAACAGTCCACCAACTGACCAAGTGTTCAAATACTTGGAGCCTCTGGGGACACTTCTCATTGAAACCACCACAGTGCTCTTGCAGAGGACCCAAGTGCTGTTCCCACCACCCATGTTGGGCAGCTCACAACTGCCTATAACTACAGTTCCAAGGGGATCTGATGCCCTCTTCTGGTCTCTGTGAGCACCTGCATTCACATGTACACACACAGAGACACACCCATATGTATAATTTTAAAATAAAAATAAGATACAAAAACCCTGTACAATCTTGAGGGTTTTAACATATTGCTGAATTGTTGTTGTCACGGTGCTGTGACTAACTCAAGAAAAGTTCTCAGTTGGACATGTAGCTCAGTTGATACACCACTTCAGAGGCAGAGGCAGAGGCAGGAAAATCAGGAATTCAAAGCCAGATTCAGCTACATAGTGATTTCAGAATCAGTCTGGGCTATGTAAGACCCTGACTCAAAAAATAAACCATTTTTTGGAAAAGCAGGAGACTGGAGAAGATGCCTCAATGGTCAAGAGCACTCACTGGCTGCTCTTGCAGAGGACCCTGGTTCAGTTCCCAGCCTCACATAGTGGCTAAAAATATTCACAACTCTAGTTCCAGAGGTTCAAACGCCCCCTTTTGGCCTCTGTGGGCATTGCATACACAGGTGTACTTACATGCTGCAGGCAAAACACTCATACACATACAATAAAAATAAATAAATATCTGGGCATGGTGGCACATGCCTTTAATCTCAGGAGGCAGAAGCAGGTGCATCTCTGTGAGTTCAAGGCCAGCCTAGTCTACATAGTGAGTTTCAGGACATCTGGGGCTACAGGGAGACCCTGTCTCAAAAAGACCAATAAATAAATAGAAAGAAAGAGAGAGAGA
>NW_008348083.1:337086-348125 GCF_000622305.1 Nannospalax galili
AGAAAGAAAGAAAGAAAGAAAGAAAGAAAGAAAGAAAGAAAGAAAGAAAGAAAGAAAGAAAGAAATATCTGGGCATGGTGGTACATGCCTTCAATCCCAGGCTCAGGAGGCAGAGGCAGGTGGATGAAGGGATCTATTGGCTACTTGCTGTGGTGGCACATGCCTTTAATCTCAGGACTTGGGAGGCAGATCTCTGTGAGGTCAAGACCAACCTGGACTATGTAGTGAGTTCCAGGCCTGCTGGAGCTTCAGAAAGACCCTGTCTCAAAATGACAAAAAATTATAGAGGTCTCTTGGCTGCTTAGCAAGTTCAAGGTTAGTCTGATGTTATGGTTATTATTCATTGTCAACTTGACAGGATCTAGAGAGGACCTCTCTCTAGGGAGATGAAACTTTGAGCACTCCTGTGGGGGACTATCTTGATTATGTTAATTGATGTGGGATGACCCATCTTGATTGTGGAAGGGACCATTTCCTGAGCAGGAAACCCAGGACTAAGTGTAAGTGGAGGGAGGGAGCTGAGCACTAGCAGCATGCATTTATCCCTCTCTTTTTCATGTGGATACTACATGACTAACTGCTTCAAGCTCCTGCTTCCCTCTCTTCCCACCATGATGGGAACTTTGAACTAAAATAAACTCTCCCTCAAGTTGCTTTGGTCAGGGTATTTTATCACCGCAACAGGAAAAGAAACTAAGACACTTGGGCTACATGAGAACTTCATCTCAAAGAAATACAAAAAGATACCAAAAAAAGGCATGGTGGCACACACCTTTAATTCCAGCACTGAGGCAGAGGCAGGCAGTCTTTGAGATTGAGGTCAGCCTGATCTACATAGTGAGTTCCAGGCCTGCCAGAGCTACAGAGTGAGACCCTTTCTCAAAGAGAAAAACAACTGATGAGATGGCCTAGTAGGCAAAGGGGCTTGTCACTCAAACCTGATAGCTTGAGTTAAATCCTTGGAACTTGTGTGAAGGCAGGAAAGAAGGCTCTGAAAAGTTATCTCCTGACCTCCACACACACTGTGCCACACCTGTGTGCATGCACACAGACATAATAAACAAATAAATAAAAATACAAAAACCCTACCAAAACAAAAAGGAGTATGGATAGACTTGGAGGAGCAAGACTGAGGGCCCCTTGGAAGAGGATTAGGACAGATGCATTATCTTGTGGTACATCTTGAACTGAATTTTTTTTTCTTTTTTCTTCTTCTTTGATTTATTTATTTATATTTATGGGGCTTTTGGCTACTCTAACATTCTCCCCTCTGAAGAGGTAACACTAAAATATTTTAAGGATTAGATACAAGCTCCCAAATACTTTTGACATTTTTGGCCTTTGGAACGGAGTATCTCCCTAAGAGGCCCAAGAACATTTTGACTCTTAGCCAAGAAACTGGCCACTTTTCTTTGGGGTCTTTTTACCCTAACCCTAACAATTCCTACCTCCTATTCTCATCACACCATCCCCTGATTGCCCTGGAGGACCCCTTCAGAGGGTCTATCTAAAAGACTTCCAAATTGCATAAATCTTATCTCTAAGGGGAAGAGAAAGTCCTTGAATCATGAATGGATGTGAAGGAGAAGTAAAGGCAAGAGTAATTAGTATTACAAGTTCTAGACAGGGAACTAGAAAAAAGTCAGAACAGGGCAATTTTCAAATGCTCATATGCGAGTCCATTGGAATTTCTTCACAAAGGCTTTCAAAAGCATCCCTCTATTGGGTTCCTCCTCATTTTTCTTTTGTCTTCTGAGGCTGGATTCTAGAGTGATGGATTCAGGATTTGCTTTTCAGGTATTTTGATAGCTGTTGGAATGGTTAGAAACAGTGTCAGCTCCCTCTCAAAGGCTTCTAGATAGGGGAGAAAACAAATTTATCCATCATTTTAGAAAAATAGCTGGTTGTCTCCCTTATCTACAGATTTTCTTTTAAAAAAAATGTTTTTGAGACAGGGTCTCCCTGTAGACCCAGCTGATCTGGAACTCACTATGTAGACCATGCTGGCCTTGAATTCAGAGATCCGCCTGCGTCTACCTCCCGAGTGCTGGGACTAAAGGTGTGTGCCGCCATGTCCAGCCTGAATTTTTTTCTTAATTTTTAAAATTTTATTTTATGAATGGTTTGTCTGCATGTATGTAAGTGCACCACTTGCATGCAAAACCCTCAGAGGTCAGAAGGTGGCATTAATCTCCTGGAACTGGAGTTACTGATGGTTGTCAACCACCATGTGGGTGTTGGGGCCCAAACCGAAGTCCTCTGCAAAGACAGCCAGTTTTCTTAACCGCTGACCCATCTGTCCAGTCTCCCTGAATTTTTATTTTAATCTATTCCCGCACCCCATGGCACTCAGAGATCTAGAGGGAGGGTGTAGGGGGCTCAGAGGCAATGGCAGAGGGGGCCTTGGTAGCACCTTGGACAGCACTTTGCTGTCCGTGGTGCTGATCTCAGAGATGGCGTTGTTGGGCCTGACTAAAAGATGGTGCTGCCGTGTTTGGAGGGTTTTCAGTTAACCTCCACATGACCCAGCAATTCTACTCCTAGGTGTACCCTGAGAGGAACTTTAAGTAGGAATGCAAATAGATATTTGTTCTCAGAAGCATGATTCACAACAGGCAAAAGGTAAATTATCCAGATGTCTATCAGTGGAAGAATAAATAAGATGTGTTATACACACACAATAGAGTATCACTCAGCCATAAAAATGAAAGAAAACTATGATGTGGACTCCATTGTACATGAACTTGAAGACAATATGCTCAGAGAAATAAGCCAGACACAGAAGGGCACACTAGAAGTAGGAATTTATGCATAGAATTCCTTAGGGTCTTTAGACCCACAGACGAGTAGAATGGTGGGTACAGGGGTCTGGGGAGGGAGATTTGGAGTTAATGTTTAATAGGAACAGAGGCTAGGCATGGTAGCACACGCCTTTAATCCCAGCATTCGGTAGGCAGAGTCAGGTAGATCTCTGTGAGTTTGAGGCCACCCTGGCCAGCTGGGTTTCTAGGTAGACCCTGTCTTAAAAAAAAAACAAGCAAAACCTAAAACAGAACAAAACAAGCCGGGCGTGGTGGTTCACGTCTTTAATCCCAGCACTCTGGAGGCAGAGGCAGGTGGTTCTCTGTGAGTTCAAGGCCAGCCTGGGCTACATAGTGAGCTCCAGACCAGCTGGGGCTACAGGGAGACCCCCATCTCAAAAAAGGACAACAAACAAACAAACAAACAACAAACGGAGCAGAGACTTTGTTTGGGAAGATGAGAAAGCTCTGGAGATGGACGGTGGGGATCGTCGCACTATAATTTAAATGTAATAAATACTGCTAAACTTTACACTTACAAAGTGGTTAACAGGCTGGAGAGATGGCTGAGTGGTCAGAGCACCTGTAGCTCTAGCAGAGAACTGGAGTTGACTTCACAGCACCCACATTGGGCAACTCACAGCTGCCTATAACTTCAGCTCCAAGAGACCTCCTCTGGCCTCCGTGGGCACCCGCATGCTTGTGCACATACCATCACACAGACACTCACACACATAAGAAATAAATCTTAGGCTGGGTGTGGTGGAACACTCCTTTAACAGAGTCAGAGACAGGCAAATCTCTGTGAGTTCAGGGCCAGCCTGGTCTACATAGTGAGTTCCTGCAATGCCAGGCCTACATAGTGAAACTCTATCACAAAAATAAATAAATGAAGGAAGGAAGGAAGGAAGGAAGGAAGAAAGAAAGAAAGAAAGAAAGAAAGAAAGAAAGAAAGAAAGAAAGAAAGAAAGAAGAAAGAAAGAAAGTGACTGCAGAGATGGCTCAGTGGTTTAGTCAAACCGGCATTTCCCCCACCTCCAGGCAGCCTGGCTCCATGGCCTAAGATCTTAGTAGCTGAAACTGTGAGCAAGATCCTGAGATATACCTCAGTCCAACTCATTCTGCGAAGCCTCATTTAGGTACCCAGTGGGGAACAATGCATGGAACCCTCTTATCTTTTGCAGTACTGGGGAAGGAACTCAGGGCCTTGCATATGCTATGGAAGTGCTCATCATGGAGCCATGCCTCAGCCCCTCACTGGGGGATTCTAGGCAGGGGCTCTACCACTGTGCCACACCCTGTCCACCACTGGTAATGCATGCAGTTGTCTGAGATCAGAAGAGGGTATTGGATCTCCTGGAGCTGGAGTTGAGTCTGTTGTGAGCCACCTGACATGGGTGCTGGGAATCGAACTTTGGTCCTCTGTAAGAGTAGTATGCACCCTTAACCCCTGAACCAAGTCTCCAATCATCAGCTATGGGAACTTAATAGGGAAAGTAAGGGTTGTCAGAGGGAACACTGGCACATCCATGACCCTGGCAGGAAGGGACAAAGAGTGTTCTGAGCCTGTCTGAAGCCAGCGTGTAAGAGACACATGAGGGAATTCTCACAGCAGGGGAATAAGCTCCAAGCAGTTTCTGATCTTAGCACAGACAGTGGGGTGAGGTGCTCCCTGAAGCCCAAAGACAACACCAGGCTGCTTCCAAGAGGTCATAGTTTACTGGGGGATGGGGTGACATAGTTGGTCCAAGGTTATCAGTGCAGTTCTGCCCTCCCCTCAGGGATAGAGCAAGCCAGTCCAGTGAGTGGGCTTCAGGGCTAAGGGGGCAGGGCCCAGGAAGTGTCACAGTTATAGCAGCAGGTGAACAGGTTCGAGCTCCCCCACAGGCCCATCTGAAACCTAGTCCAGGGACGGGGTCCCCCGTTGAGGTCCTCAGGCATCTGCCACTGAACTGGGGGGCTCCTGAGGCAGAAAGCGTCGTTGCCGGAGCACTGACTTCTCTTCCTCCTGTGGGGACAGACCACACACTGTCCTAGTTTGGTTTCTGTTGCTCTGAGAAAATACTGACAAAAACCAACCTGGGGAGGAAAGGGTTTATTTGGCTCACAGTTTCACAATCTATCATCAAGGGAAGCCGAAGCAGGAATTCAACACAGGAACCTGGAAGCACCCACAGTGGGCTGGGCCCTCCCACATCATTCAACAATCATGAAAATGCCTCACAGACATGCCCACAGGTCAGTCCATAGAGGACATTCCCCAGGTGTGTTAAGTTGACAACTGAAGCTATCCAGCACAGACACCAGAGTACAGACATCTACGGATGCTGTCACTGGGTGCATATCACCCAGTTTGTGATATCTACATGAGAGCCACAAACAGCCCCGCCCAACCCCCACCATTCAAAATCAATTTCACCTTAGGCCTGGATGTCTTAGCCCATGATTGTCAGCATTGGCTTGTCCCTCATGACACACTGTCTGGTACCAGGACATTAACTCATTGTGCTGGTTAGTTTTAATTGACAACTTGAGAAATCTAAAATCACATGGGAAGGGAGTCACAATGAAGGACTGTCTAGATCAGGCTGGCCTGTAGCATGTCTGTGTGGGCTTGTTTTGATTAAGTTAATGGAGGTGGGAAGACCCAGCCCACTATGGGTGGCACCAGGCAGGGGGTCTTGGAGTGGAGAAAGTGAGCTGAGCACTGGCGTGCATGTGCATACTGCTTTCTCCCTCTGAACTCAGACCTAATGTGACCAAATGAAGCTTCCTTGACTTCCCTGTGATGAACTGTGGCCAGGAACTGTGAGCTTATAAAAATGATTATTTTTTTTTATCTTTTGGAAATGCCTTCTTGTCACAAATGAGAATCTTTTTCTAAAATTTTTGCTTATTTTATTTTTATTTATTTTACATGTATGAGTGTTTTGCCTGCATGTATGTAAATGCACATGTACATGCAATACCCATGAAGGCCAGAAGAGGGCGTTGGATCCTCTAGAACTGAAGTTACAAATGGTTGTGAGCCACCATGTAGGTAATGGGAACCAAACCCGGGTCCTCTGCAAGAGTAGCCAGTGCTCTTAACCACTGAACCATCTCTCCAGCCCCACAAATAGGAATCTTATCTAACCTTGTAACCAAACTTAAACTTATGTTTTGAGATCATTTATCTCTCAGTTTGCTTAGAACGTACAACAGGTTTATTAGGCCTTGGGCTTCTTTTGTAACCAAATAATTTTAATTTCTCATGACCCTTCCTTGCCCCTGATCCAGAATAGTGTGTGTGTGTGTGTGTGTGTGTGTGTGTATGTGTGTGTGTGTGTGTGTGTTGGAAACATCGCTGCAAGCAGAGAATATCATTAGAAGCAGCAAATTATCCCCAGTTTTTGTTGCAAACAATAGGTAAGACTAGAATGATAACATCCGTTTGTGGCTGTGTAGTATATAGGGGTCAGAAGGGGAAATCCTTCCCTGATAAGACAAAGTTCCTTGTTTCCTTTCTTATATCATTAGCTCTAGAGAACAGCTCTGAGAGTACTGAGCAGGAACACGTTCTGAGTGGAGATCAGGCTCACATTTCCTTGTTTCGTTTTGTTTTGGTCTCCTTGTAGCCTCAGTCAGCCCGGAATTCACTTTGTAGACCAGGCTGGCCTTGAACTCACAGAGATCCATCTGCCTCTGCCTCCCTAGTGCTAAGATTAAAGGTGTGTGCCACCACCTTGATTTTAAACACCACCTTGATTTTAAACAATGCCAAAAGTCAGGTTGCCTCTGTTCAGGCACTGCCCCACTGTCCCATCTCTCTGCCACATGAGCTAACATAAACGCTTTCTCCCCAAAGTTGCTTCCCAGTTTTTAAAAATCACTGCAACAAGAACTGCAACTAAGACATCCATCACGCTATAACCTACACTCCTACGGTGTCAAGGACCTGTCTGGGTTACTGGTCACCTAGTACTCCCCAACACAAGATCTTGTCCAGTCCCCTCCCACTGCATGGGATGCTCTGGAACCCTTGGGTCACCTTGGGCAGCTCTTTCTTACCACTTCTGAGGTGGTGCTGGGGCTGGCACCCTCCGGGGAGCCCCCTTCATCCCTTGAGCACTCTGGTCCTGCATCTTCCTCGTACTCTGTCAAACAATCTGACTCCTCCCCTGCAATGGGAAGTAGGGTACAAGCGAGTGGACATGGGCTGATCCAACAGCTCCAGGATGCATGCCCAACTTCAGGACCACCATCCTTAATTCCCAAGGGTCCCTTTAGCCTCTCACCATCAGCACAGCCATCAGAGACGTAGCTCGTGGGGGGCTCAATCCGGGACACAATCTCCGCCAAGTCAGTGAAACCAGAGCTTGGGAAAGCCAGTATCTGCAGGGTGTGGGTAAGCTTTGGTGGTGGTGGTAAGTGGGGTGGTCTAAAGGGTCTTAGGGACTTAGAGGGGATTCTGAGGTGGTTCCTGAAGTCTAAGGGATGTATTGGACTGTCTGAGGTTTCTGGCATACAGGGGTTTGGGGTTCTGGAATCTCTTCAGTGAGATTTACCCCTGTGAAAGAAGCATCATGGGCTTACGTCTGCACGGCGGCTCTCATTAAGGTCTGTAGACCTCCGGTCTGTGAGCATTTTCTCAATGACTTCACCACGGGTCCAGCCTCCAAACACAGCCTTCCCATACTGGTATCCCACATCCTGCAGGAAAAGAGGGAAGCTGGGGTGTCTTGACACCATCCCCAACGCCTACACCTACATAGTTTCCTTCAAACTGCTCGTCTAATACCCGATGTTCTGGGCAAGCAGGAATCTGAAATTACTTTTTTTTTTTTTTCTTTCAGATACATAGCATTCCACTCATTAGAAATGGCATCAGAAGGCTGGGTGTGGAGGCACATGCGTTTAATCCTAGCACTTGAAAGACAGAGGCAGGCAGATAGGCCAGCCTGGCCTACAAGTTCCAGGCCAGCTGAGGCTACAGGGAGACCCTGTCTCAATCACTACACAGTGCTTCAGGCACTGCAGCTAGCACATAACAAATTTAGTTCAAACCTAAGTGCACACACATTCATATCCCTAGCATATCCACTGCAGACATTATTAATCAATTACCCATCTACCTCATACAGGTTTCATGTGGATCAGTAGAATCTTTCCCTCCTTAAGTACTAAAGCTCTGTGGGCCCACTGCAGTGTTACTATGTCAGCATTACAGTTATACCTGAATAAACAGAAGACGGACTCTTTAGTTGTAAGAGTGGGCCTGAACTCAGAGGGCACCCCTTCCTCCAGATATCTCCTGGGACTGTGCTGTTGATCCAGGCCTCACCCATACCTCTGTTCAAAACTGTTTCTCTGTTTCAATTGGGGAACTACAAGCTTGGATCCACCCTTATCAGACAATTCTGCCCTTTCATCATCCCTAGGCCTAAAACGTTTCACACACACGATGTCAAGCATTCATCTCAGTCTTCAATGAAGATGTGCTGCCCTTCAGAGTTGATTTGCTAATTGAAGCACACTTCTATTCATTCACTATCTTGGACGGAAGGCAAATTGAGGATCTGAGGGATCAAAGTCACGTGCCCAGGTCACAAGAGCACATGACTCAGTGAGCTTGTTTGCAAAACTAAGTAGAAGTCATCAGTCCAGATTCTGTTCATTTTGTAAGTCATTCCTACACCCACCAAGCCCACACTGTCTTCCCTACCCACTTACATAGATCTGATCGAACTTTCCAAAGTCCATGGTCTTGAAGCAGTCGATGGGTGGGCGCAGGTACTCGCAGTAGGAGCTGGACTTGACCACCTCCAGCTGCCGCACACAGGACACATAAGCCAGGCGAGACTGGATCTCAGCCATGTCTGGGACCTTCACTTTATCTGCCCATGGGTTTAGCCGTTTCCACAGCAGCCACCAACCAGACAGGCTGTCCCCATAGGTGCTGAGGTCTGTTTCATCCTGGCTCCCCACATCAATGGCGATGACAGTTTTGGCACCCATGCTTCGGGCGATGTCCGCTGTGGAGCCCGGAGGTCAGCAGGCTGCTCCCAACAGGGGCTCAGCAGGGCAGGGATGTCCAACACCCCCAGTCCCACAGACACCACCATGCAAATGGCCACACAGGGGAAAGGGACGTGTAAACTACATGCTTTCATGCAAATGGAATGGAAATTCATGTATATGAAGTCAAGGGAAGTGTCAAGGGTGATGGTTTAACGAGGATGGTGGTTATGTCTGTAGCTGGCTGGCTGCATATCTGTGTACCCCAGAGAGAGTCCTCAGATGGGTCTGAGAGCAGAGACTGTGTCCTATAGCCCAGCCCAGCCAAGGAGACACCCAAGTGTGTCTATTCAACTTTGCACACATATTTGTTCCCCCTGAGTTTATGTTTTGGTCATGTGTATCATGTGCAAGTGTTATCTGTTCATTTCTGAGACCTTGTGGGAAGCAATGTATCTGTGTCTCTGTAGCCACAGCTAGGCCTGTCAGCAAATGCAGACTAGCAAATGTTCATATATGTTTGTGTGTGGAGTGTATGCATGTGTGCAGGTGCATGCACACATATGTATGTGTGCATGTGTGTGTCCGTGTAGAAGCCAGAGGTCAACATTGGGTGACTTCCTCCATCACTCTGTACCTTATTCAATTTATTTGTGTGGGGGGTGTTATTTTCTTACGATAGGGTCTCTCTGTAGCCCCAGCTGGCCTGGAACTCGCTTTGTAGAGCAGGCTGGTCTCAGTCTCACAAAGATCCACCTGCCTGTCTCCTAAGTGCTGGGATTAAAGGTGTGTGTTACTACACCTAGCACCTTAATTTATTTTAAAGACTATTTCTTTTTATCTGCCTGAGTGTATGTGTACTACATGTGTGCAGTGCCTGCAGAAGCCAGAGGAGGGTGCTGGATCCCCCTGGAACTGAAGTTACAGCAGTTCTGAGCTGGTATGTGGGCACTGGGAACTGAACTCAGGTCCTCTGGAAGAGCAGTCAGTGCTTTCAACTGCTGAGCCATCTCTCTAGCCCTGCACCTTTTATTTTGAGACAGGGAGCTCATGTATTCCACTAGACAGACTGGCCATCGAATTCCAGAGACCTTCTTCTCTCTAAGACCCTGACAGTGCTGGGGTTATTTTTTAAATTATGTATTTTTATTTTATGTATATGAGTATTTTGCCTACATATATGTAAGTGTATCACATGCATACAAAGCCTGCAGAGGCCATCAGATCCCCTGGAACTGGAATTAAAGATGGTTAGCCTCCATGTGGGTGCTGGGAACCGAACCCAGGGGCCTCTGTAAGAGCAGCCAGTGCTCTTAACCACCGAACCATCTCTCCAGTCCCACACTACTGCTTTTTCACAAGGATGCTGGGACTGAAACTCAGGTTCTTATGCTTGGTTGCAAGCACTTTACTGACAGACTTGTTCCAAGGCCCATATGTGTTTGTGTGTCTGAGTGTGTCCACCCACAAATACATCTATGCACAGCTGCTGCAGTGTGAGGGGCAGTGTGTTCATGTGTACAGCACATCTACAGAGGTGGCAGGAATGGGCAAACCCTGTGACAAAGGCCTACAGAGCAAATGCTTTCAGCTTTGTCTCCATGTTTCATCCCTGTCATTGCAATGAGAAAGCAGCTGCAGACAAGAGGCAAATCACAGGGCAGCACTGTTCCAATACAGTGTCATTTGTCAGCCTAACATGGCGGCACCTGCCTATAATTTTAGCACTTGGGAAGTAGAGGTAGGAGGATTAGGAGTTTAAAGCCAGCCTCAGCTGCAGAGCAAGTTCCAGGCCAGTCTGGGCTATAGAAGACTGTCTCAGAAAATAAAACAAGGGGCTGGTGAGACAACTCACCAGTTAAGAGCACTGGTTGCTGTTGTAGAGGATGTGGGCTCAATTCCCAGCACCCACATGGCAGCTAACAACCATCTATAACTTCCAGTTCCAGGGAATCTGATGCTCTCTTCTGGCCTCCACAACCATTGCATGTGTGTGGTAAATTTACATACATACAGGCAAACCAATCATACATATAAAATAAATAAAAATTAAAAAACGAAAACATAGCTGAGCATGGTGGTACACGCCTTTAATCCCAGCACTCAGGAGGCAGAGGCAGGCGGATCTCTGTGAGTTCAAGGCCAGCCTGGTTTACATAGTGAGTTCCAGGACAGCTGGGGCTATAGGGAGACCCTGTCTCAAAAAGACAAAAAATAAATAAATAAATAAATAAATAAATA
>NW_008348083.1:348239-365793 GCF_000622305.1 Nannospalax galili
CAAGTTGGGTGTGATGGCACATGCCTTTAATTCCAATACTTGGGAGGTAGAGGTAGGCAGTTTTCTGGGAGTTCAAGGATGGCCTGGTTGGTCTACAGAGTGAGTTCCAAGCCAGCTAGGACTTCAAGCCAGCTAAGACTCTGCCTCAAAAAACAACAAAACAAAACAAGCAAACAAACAAACAAAAAACAGGGCCAGCAAGACCTCACCTCAGTTCAATCCCCAGGGCTTACATGGTGGAAGGAGAGAATAGATTCCCAAAAGTTGTCCTCTGACCTCCATACACATAAAATAAAAAATTTTAAATGTAGTTAAGGCCAGGTGTGGTACCACATGACTTTAATCTCAGACTTGGAAAGCAGAGGCAGGTGGATTTCTGTGAGTTCCAGGCCAGCCTAGACAGTGAGACCCTATCTCAAAAAAAAAAAAACAACAAAAAAAAACCCTCCTTTATAAATCAAGCACAGGCCCAGATTGAGGCATGGGCTATAGTTAGTCAACTCCTGGTTTATGGGACATGAGTGTGTGTGTAGCTGACTTAGATGTCTGTGGATGCATGTGTCAAGAGTATGAACTTTAAACATACTCCCACCCACCTCTCATCTGCATACATGAAGTCAGTGGGCATGCTGGGGATGTGTCTCAGTTGGTAGATTGCTTTACCTAGCACATACAGGCCTGGGTTCCATTCTCAGCACTGCATGAACTGGGCATGGTAGGGCATACCTGTCATCCCAACAGTCCAGAGGTGGAGGCAGGAGGGTTAGAAGTTCAAGCTCATCTTTGATTGCATATCAAATTTTGAGGCCAGCCTGGGCTACAATGACACAGTTTCAAAAAAAAAAAAAAGTGGGTGGCAGGGCTAGAGAGATGGCTCAGAGATGGCTCACAGATGGCTCGGTTAAGAGCACTGGCTGTTTCCAGCACCCATATGGCAGCTAATAACTGTCATAACTCCAGTTCCAGGGGATCCAATGCCCTCCTCTGGCCTCTGCAGGCATTGCAGGCACTTAGTACATTTACATCCATACAGGCAAAATACTCATACACATAAAAGAAAATTGGTAGACATGTAAGAATGCTTAGCTTGGTCATGTAGGCACCTTTTCTTATATAGATGTATACGTACACACATGTTCAACAGAACGTGCAGGACAGGTGTCAATGAATATACTGGCTTGAGTGGATAAATGCAGCTTCGTGTATGTATGTGTGTGCATACATGTGCATACATTCTACCTATGTAAGAACCTAAGGGAACAAGTATACATGGGGAATGGGTGTGCACATATAAAAGTGTCCCCTTCTACTCATGGGGATCAGGTATACACATATTAAGTGCCCCCTCCACCCACACATTTCCTGGTGTGGTTGCATGTGTAACTATGCACCAGCTGGTGTCCCTCCTGTATGCATCTATTTGTGTGATGTAACATATGAGCACATAGTTGTATTTTATTTATTTTGAGACAGTCTCAAGTAGCCCAGGCTGGTCTTGAACTTACTATGTGGCTGAAAATGGCCTTGAAGTCCTGATCCTCCTGCCTTCACCTGCTGAGTGCTGGGATGATAACCACCACCCCTGAGTTTACATGAGGGATGGCACTCAAGACTTTGTCCATGCCAGGCAAAAACTCTACCAACTGAGCTATATCCCCAGCCCCAATTTTTGAGACAACGTCTCATGTAGCACAGGCTAGTTTCAAAATCACTGTGTAGCTGAGGATAGTCCTGAACTTGTGATCGCCCTGCTTCTACCTAGCAAGGTGAGTGACACTGTGGCCAAGGTATGTGTTTGAAATGCATGCAATTCTGTTCACAGGAACACCCTCCTATCTGTGTGCTTGAGTGTATGCATGCACATGTGTAAGTCTGCATGTGTCCTCCAGAGCCTGTTCAGATGTTCCTGTTCATTTGAGTCTACATGTGCATAAGTCAGCATACACATGGCGGGCAGCCACTTGCCTGGCAGGTTGTTGATGTAGCCGCCGTCCATGAGCAGGTGCCCATCCTTCGGGTCGCACAGCGGGGGCAGGTAGCCAGAGAGCGTCATGCTGGCACGCACATAGCGCCACAGTGAGCCTGCCCAGTGGGACACACAGACACAGACACACAGACACACTCAGACACGCTCAGAGGCCCAGCCAGCCTGTGGGCTCGCTGACCTGGAACGTTGTTAATGTAACACCCATCCACCAGCAGGTGCCCGTCCTTGGGGTCGCAGAGTGGGGGCAGGTAGGGACAGTAGGAGGCACTGGCCCGGACGTAACGCCATACACAGCCTGTGGGGGACGGCGGGAGGGGGTAAGGTGCCTGACAAGCCTCCTGGCTCCCCACCCCTGAAGACAGACATACCTGGGACCTTTCAGGACATTAGTGGGTGACAGTTAGTGGTCAGTAGACGGGCCGGGGTGGACGGTCAATCATGTTAACAACGTCCCAGACGTTCAGCTGCCCCTCCCCTACAACCCACCCCAACACAGCTGGCCACAGCAATTGTAGCCAGGGCCAGGCAGGATAGCACCCACCATCTTTATGGACACGCATGGCTGAAGCAGTAATGTCTGTGGTGACGTTGAAGTAAGGCAGCCATAGGTCCTGTGGGGGTAAAGACCAAGATAGAGGAAGGTGGAAAACACTTGTGGGAAGAGGTGGGCAGGGCTGGGTTGGGGGATGGGCATACCTCGATCTGTTTATCCTGGAAAACACGGTGGATACTGCGGTTAAAGGCTGAGCCCGTGAACATGGAGGTGACTGGGTATGTGAGGTCCAATACAGGCTCCAGGACAGAAGTCATACCCTAGGGACAAGGGGATGTCTCTTAGGTCTGGAGAGATGACTCCTCGGTTAAGAGCAATGGCTGCTCTTGCAGAGGACCCAGGTTCAGTTCTCAGCACACACGTGTCATCTGTTACTCCAATTCCAGGAGATCCAATGCCCTCTTCTGGTCCCCATGGGCACTGTATGACATGGAGATACTTACATACATGCAGGCAAAACACCATAGACATAAAATAAAAATTAAAGTTGTCCCTTAAGGCCACAAAGACATCAGTCACCATGGGACATGCAAGAACACACCCACAACGGGGATTGCTATAGCTGGGATCAGGGGCTAGGGCTTTTAATAAAGAAGTCACAGAGGAGTTATTCAAGGTCCAAGGATAGGTCTATAAGGATTTAGGCAGACTCTCCTGAGTACCTGAGTACCTAGTCCCACTTCTTGGTCCGGTTATAGCATAGTCATGGGTATCCTTGTACTTCTAGGATCCTTGCACTGCACCCCTGGCCCCCCACCTTCACAAAACACATACCTTGGCCCATTCCCGGGCCCGCTGTTTCGTTCTGCTGGCGCTGCGTTCCTCTGCATACAGGGCCCCGATGAAGGAGCCGATAGATGTGCCACCCACAAGGTCGACTGGTACCCCTGCCTCTTCTAATGCCTTCAGCACCCCAATATGTGAGCAGCCTCTGTGGAAAGGAGGGGACCCAGGGACAATCTGGAAGGCCACTTAGACCCTACTCCAGAAATTCTCCTGCTTCCACCTCCCCCTTTCCCCCTTTCTTCATAGCTGAGGAACCAGTGGGGTCTCTCCCAGGGAGTAAGCTCCACTCCTTGGGCACCCTGGCCCCACCCCATAGGATGCCCAGGGAAAGAAAGTCCCGCCTTTAAGATGGCCCCACCCCTTACCTGGCTCCGCCCCCACCCAGCACCAAGGCAATAGTGTTTCCTGTGAGGACTCGAGCCAACCGTGAAAAGTCGCTGTGCCGGTCGGCACGCCTGGAGAAAACCTTTTCATATAGCTCGTGCTGGGAATCAGGGAGAGGACAGAGATCCATTAGGCTGGGGTGATGGGGGCCAGACCTAAGGGATTCCTAGCCACAGCCTGAATTTTGCTACCCTATACCCCACTACTGGTCCAGACATTGCCCCAGTTCCCCAAGTTCTGCCCCTAGACAGATGAAGGTATGCTTTCCGGGGGTCCCTCACCAGGCACTCCCTGAACCCTGGTCTCCCAAGCAAAGGAGGGAATACTCCTAAACCTCAACCACAGGCAGATGAGGGCGTGCCTCCCAGGACCCCTCCAGGCCACAGTCCTCACCAGTTTAGCAGGGCTGCGGCGGGAAAAAAGGCGGCGAGGACAGCGTAGATGCAGGTGCCCTGAGCACCAACTGCGCATGTTGAGCCACTCTACGGTGCGTGTGGGGCCCGGGCCTTCCTCTCGGTGTAGTAAGACCAGCTGCTTTAGGGCTCGCACGGCCGTGTTCTCCAGCATCTGCTCCAGCTGTGGAAGACCAAGACACCGGAGGTCACTGATATCTTCCCAACCCCCACCTGGCCAAGCTCAGGTCCCTGATGATACAGCTGCATGGTGAGTGTGGGTGCACGTGGTCTGATGATGCAGGTGCAGGAGGGCAAGGGATGGGATCCTTAAGGATAGGGTGAAGGTCACTGTACACAGCCTCCAGACCTGGCCAACTGTGGGTTCCTGGTCACCCAGGCCCACAATGAGGATGCAGTCGGCCTGGCGCAGGCAGCGCACGGTCCAGGGTGTCAGCGAGGTATCTGTTTGGTAGAGGACTATGCGATGTGCATCTTCCTGCTGGGCCAGCCACCCTGATAGCCGGAACTCTTGGATGCTGGGATGAGACAAGGGAATGGTCATCTTGGAGCTGGCCTGGGGCCCTGCAACCTCTCCCCATACACCAATCTATTGCCAGGAGGGGTTTAGATATCCAGGCCCCAATAATGGCAGTTCAAGCCACAGCAGAGCTGTGAAGCAGGGGACCCAGGGATTACAAAACATATATGTTTATTTATGCATGATGTCATACTTGTTTATTTTGCATGATGCCATACATGTTTATTCTGTATGGTGTTAGGACACAACTTTATCATCTACAGAGCTCATGCTTAAGAACTGCAGTTACGCTGGGTGTGGTGGCACAGGCCTTTAATCCCAGCACCTGGGAAGCAGAAGCAGGTGATCTCTGTGAGATAGAGGCCCAGCTGGGGCTACAGAGAGACCCCAGATACTCATGACTGGAGAGATGGCTTAGCAGTAAACAGCACTGGCTGCTCTTGCAGAGGACCTGGGTTCGGTTCCCACCACCCACATGGTGGCTAACAACTATCTGTAACTCCAGTTCTGGCATCCATGGGTTTGCCCAAATGTGATGCAAGTACATACATGCAGACAAAACACTCATACACATTTAAAAAACAAATAAATGTATAATCAAGTTAAAAAATTGCAAAAAGAAGATGTTTTCAGTAAATTTACAATTTTGTGTTGGGCTACGTTCGTAGCTGCCCTGGGCTGCATACAACCCCTGGGTTTCCAGTTGGACACCCTTGTTGGGGGGGTATTCACCCCACTGTCTCCTAACTGACCCAGAGAGTAGCATTCCAACCCAATCTGAAAGAATCTCGTATATAGACTTTCCACCCTCGATGCCCACTCCCAAACACAACACAAACCTATCTAACACAGAGGCCCCCAGGCGCGCCCGGATGATGTCACTGTTCAGGAGGAGTGTGGGACCTGGTAGTGGATGAGGAAGTGAAGTTAGGACCCTAGAGGAACACTGAGGGGTAAGGGAAGCCTTTCCCAAAACAGAATATTCATCACCCATCCCGGTGGCCTGGGACCCTCTTCTATCTCACCTCCCACTTCCCCACTTACAAAGGCACAGTGCATATACACACTTCCACCTGCCAGACTGATAGTCAGCCCAATGCCCCCTGGCTGCCCACACCCTTGCCCCTTCTTCCTGCTGACCAATGGCTTGCAGAGCATGCTGCAGTTCCAGGGTGAAGGCCATCATGGGGACCTCGGCACACACGGGGAGGATGGCCACAGTGGACAGGTTGCTGGCTGGGTTGGTGAGTTCTGAGTGTTGCGGGACACTGAGTCCAGAGCCTGCTGAGACCCCAAAGGATGATCTGCTGAGCAACCCAGTGTCTACCTACAACCCATGTAGGTAGACAGCTGCCTCCTACAGGTCCTCCTCCCCCCCTACTCCTCTTTCTGCTCATCCTCTGTCTCCTCCTCCACAGGGTTTAGGGAATGGGCATGGAGTCTAGGAGCCCCTCCACCTCTTATGCTACTTCGTCTTACGTTTCCTCTGCCTCCACCTCCTCTTCTTCCTCTCTCCACCTTTTCTCCTTCTTCCCCCTTATCCTCTACCATCCCTTCTTCTTCCTCCCCCATCTCTTCCATTTTCTCTCTGCTTCCTCTTTATCCTCCGATACCTTCTCTCCTTCCTTGTCCTGCCCTACCTCCCACTACCTCTATTCTTCCTCTTCTTCTTCCTCCCCCCTTTCATCCAAGCTCTTTTTTTTTTTTTTTTTTTTTAAAGTAAGGTCTCCCTGTAGTCCCAGCTGTCCTGGAACTCACTATGTAGACCAGGATGACCTTGATTTCACTGAGATCCGCCTGTCTCTACCTCCCAAGTGCTGGGATTAAAGGTGTTATATTGAGTAGCAAGTCCTCAGACAGGAACCAATCAACCTCCGGGTTTAAGAATCCACCCCACTTGGTGTGGTGGCACACACCTTTAAAACAGCACTTGAGAGGCAGAGACAGGTGGATCTCTATGAGATCCAGGCCAGCCTGGTCTACACAATGAGTTCCAGGCCAGCTAGGGCTACAAGGAGACCCTGTCCTCCATTTCTGCCCCCGCTCCAAAAGAGACAAAAAGAAAAGTAAAAAGAAAAAGTGAATCTACTCCCTTGGGCAAGCCACAAGGCTCAGTTCAGGAACGTGCTTTTTGCCAAGCCTGACTACCAGGTTCAATCTCTGGGATCACCATAGTGGAAGGAGAAAACCGTTATTTGCAAGTTGACCCCTTACCCCTACACACACATATACACCAAATAAATGGCCGGGTGTGGTGGTGCACGCCTTTAGTCCCAGGGCTGGGGAGACAGAGGCAGGCAGATCTCTCTGAGTTCCTGGGGAGATCAGCCTGGTCTACATAGTAAGTCCCAGGCCAGCTGGGGCTATAGGGAGGCCCTGTCTCAAAAAGACAAAAAAAAAAGACTCTCTCAAGGAGACACTTTTAAGGCCATCAAAATCAAACAGGGGGTTCTGCGACTAGGACTCCATTTCCCAGCATGCACCAGACCTCTGACTGCCACTAACCCCGCCCCCAGCAAGATTACAGCCGAACTCTATTTCCCAGGAAGCTTTAGGAGCTAGCGCTTCCACCTACAAAGCGTGTTTTTGGCGCCAGACTATTACCGCACCCCATACCCACATACCCCCCGCCCCGCATGCTCCGGTGCCCACAGGCTTTCACCTGGGAAGGGTCCCTGCAGCTGCTGCAGATTGCCTAGAATTTTCTGGCTCAGCAGGTGGATGAGTCGAGTTACGACCTGGGGAACCATGGAGAATGGTGTTCAGTCAGACAATAGCGATTGTGTGAGTCTCACTTTGCATTCCTCCACCCTGGGAGGCTTGGGGATCCTTTACCTGGGCCCCGCCACTGTGTAGCCCCGCCCCTACTCCCAACCGCCTGGTCCAAGTAGAGATGCACCTGTGGGTACCGACGTTTGATGTGGCCTAAGGTGCCCTCCGGGAGTTTGGCCAGCTCCGTGTCGCGCACCGCGTGCACCGTGGTGGCTCGGGGCTGCCGGGTGAGCGCCTCCACCTGGGATGGAAAACAGGAATTCCATGGGATTGATTGCCCTAGACCCACAGGAAGGAGCCAGGGAAGTGGCCTGTGTGGAAGCTGAGGGTTGCATTCCCCACGCCCATCAAATGACCGTGGATGATGTGCGTTTGGAGGGAGGGGGAGACTTCGCTTGGAATGAACAGAGGTCAGTGTGTGCGTGCGTGTGTGTGGTGGCAGGGAGCTGTGTGTGTGTGTGTGTGTGTGTGTGTGTGCGTGTGTGGTGGCAGGGAGCTGGCTGCCCTTACCACACCGATGAGGTCCCCACGGCCATACTCTCCCACTAGCTCCTTCTTGCCACTGCCTCGTTGGATGACACTGCGGAGCCGCCCATTGAGCACGATGTAGGTGCAGTCAGAGCGGTCACCCTGCCTGGGGTTGGGGGGAGAGTGCATGTTGGGTGTGGGAGAGCAAAAGCCAGGCAAAGTCCAGACCTTGTAGGTAGAGTCTGAGGAGTCAGGTGGGATCAAGGGGTTGCACCTGTAAAGTGCACGACCGGCCTCCACAGCTGTCCAGTCTATGGCAAAGTCCATCTGGCGCACGAAGGGCGACATCCTGGCGGCCACTGTGTGCGCCGCGCTCAGCACCACACTGGGCTGTGCACGCATGATCCTGCAAGCGAAAAGATGGTATGTGTAAGCCAGGGACCTCGTGGAACTGCCCACAAGGAGGGAAGAAAGTGGGTGTCTGCTTCTAAGTTAAATAGGAAGGACTCAAAACTGCTTCGTCGCGGGGCATGGGGAGGAAGAGGCAAACGGATCTCTGTGAGATAGAATCCAGCCTGGTCTACTAGCGAGTTCCAGGCCAGCTATGCTACATAACGAGACTATCTCAAAAAAAATTATCTGGGGGTTCCTTCCTGTCCTTCTAGAAGTCGAGTAGTGGGCTTCTAGAAGTCGAGTAGTGGGCAGAAAGGAACTGTCACACCCACCCCATCCCAGTCCTACTCGTAGAAGTCGGATTTGGAGATCCTCAGGAAGGTGCAGTCCCTCTGGGCACGTAGTGTGAAGATGAGGGGTTCCCCGGTGAGTACTGCCAGCTGCCCCACCAGCTCCCCAGGCTGCGCCACGAAGAGGCACACTTCCTCCGCCTTGTCGATCATGCGCTGGTAAACGTGCAGGCAGCCCCAGAGAACGAAGTGCAAGCTCACATCCTGTTAGGACCAGAGCTGGAAAATGAGAGGAGCCAGCAACAACTCCCTTCCCCAAACTCAAGTTGGTGTGCCTCACAGGAAAAATGAAAGGAGGAAAAGTGAACCAGGACAGCTGTAGCTCCATTGGGAGAATGCTTGCCTAGTTTAGCAAGCACTAGGCCCTGGGTTTGAGTCCTACCACCAGATTACAGGTGTGATATGTACACCTGTAATCCCAGCACTCAGGAGATAGAGTCAGGAGGAAGGGGGAAGAGAGAGGATTCAAGGTCATCCTGGGCTACATAGCAAGTTGGAGGTCACCCAACTATTTGAGATCCTAGCTCAATAGCAACAACAAAAGTGAGAAACAGGTATGGTGGAATGCCTGTAATCCCAGTACTTGGAAGGCTGTGGCAGGTATGGTGGAATGCCTGTAATCCCAGTACTTGGAAGGCTGTGGCAGGTATGGTGGAATGCCTGTATAATCCCAGTACTTGGAAGGCTGCGGCAAGGAGTATTGCTTGAGTGTGAAGTCAACCAGAGCTGCATAACAAAAATAAAATGGAAGCGCCTGCCTTTAATCCTAGCACTCTTGAGGTAGAGGTAGGTGGATCTCTGTGAGACTGAAGCCAGCCTGGTCTACACAGGGAGTTCTGGGCCACCTGGGGCTACAGGGAGACATTGTCTAAAATAGAATAAAATAATAAAATGGAATAAAAGTGCTGGGCTGGGTGTGGTGGTGCATGCTTTTAATCTCAGCACTTGGGAGGCAGAGGCAGGTGGATCTCTATGCGTTCGAAACCAGCCTGGTCTATATAGCAAGTTCCAGGCCAGATGGAGCTACAGGGAGACCCTGTCTCAAAAAGAAAAGGAAAAAAAAAGTGCTGGGCAGGTGGCACAGGCCTTTAGTCCCTGAGTTCCAGGCGGTTGAGCTTGGCGAGTTCCAGGCCAGCCTGGTCTACATGGTAGTTCTAAGTCAGCCACAGCTACATAGTGAGACCTGTCTCAAAAAACCGTAAATTAAATAAAAACTAAAAGTAAAATAAATGGAACACAATTAAAATGGCTGAGATGTAGCTAGTTGGCAGAGCACTTGCCTAGCATTTACAAGGTCCTGCATTTGATTCCCAGCACCACATAAACTGGACATAGTGGTGCATGCCTGTAATCCTAGCACTTGGGAAGGAGAGGCAAGAAGATCAGAAACTCAGCTATGTGCCAGTTCAAGACTAGCCTGGGCTACATGAGACCCTGTCATAATTTAAAATGTAGCTCACATGGTAGCATGCTTGCCTAGCAGAGAGAAAAACCTCAATCTCCAGCACCATATACACATGACCAGTGTAGGGGCACACACCTGTCATCCCAGCACTCTGGAAATGCAAAAATAGAGGGGCTCAGCAGTTAAGCACATTGGCTGCTCTTGCAGAGGACCTGGGTTCTGTTCCCAGCACCCACAGGACAGCTGACACACCCTCTACTAGCCTCTTGGGGCACATGGTAATACACTTACATACATTCATGCAAAACATTCATACACATAAAATAAAAATAAACAAAACAAAACAAAACACAAAAGCAGGGAAAGAAGTTAAAGACTGGACATGAGTGATTAGTCTTTTCTTAGTGTTCACCATAATTGTTCCAGGGACACCCTGTGGATACCAAAATCCATGATGCTTAAGTTACCTGGACAAAATGGTGCTGGATTTGCATCCAACCTGTACACACACCCTCCTGTAGAACTTTAAACCATTTCTAGATGACTTAGAATCCCTCAAACTATGTAAATAGTATGTAAATAATTGTCATACTGCATTCTTGTGCCTGTTTAGCACCAACACAGCTATCATAGGACTAATTATGCTTTTGGTCCTTGTTTGTTCAATCCATGAATGCAGAGTTTGCTAGCAGAAACCTGAGTCTGCAACCAGGACAGACATTGCTAATGGATCACCAGATTAAGACCCATGAATTCTTTTCAAAACATCTCTCAGGAGCCTACAAGACCTATATACATCCAGGTGTGTCAATAGATGTTTGTAATCTCAGCACTTAGGTTGAGGCAGGAGGATTGGGAGTTCAAGGCCTGCTTCATTTACCTATCAAGTTCGAGGTCAGTGTGGGCTACAAGAGACCCTGTCTCAAAATATAAAAACAGTCTGGAGAGAATAAGAGTATTGGCTGATCTTATAGAGGACCCGGGTTCAGTTCCGAGCATCCATACGGCAGTTTACAACTGTAACTCCAGTTCCAAGGGAACTGATGCCCTCTTCTGGCCTCCATGGCATTGCACAACTGGGATACACTTAAGTTCATGCAGGCAAAACACGCATACACATAAAGAACAAAAACAAAATAAGTTAAGTTTGTGGAGTCAATTAGTGATTGCTGGAGACTGAGGTGTGAGGTTGATAGTTAACGGAATGGGATTTCTTTTCAAGATGATGCACATTCCAAAATTGATCGCACAACTCTGCAAATGTACAAAAACCTAACAAAGCATACACTTTAAATGGACAAACTGTATACATTGTAAATTACCTCTCAATAATGTGACCTACTTCTTAAAAAGATCCCTTTGGGGATGACAAGATGGCTCAGCAGGTAAAAGTGCCTACCACCAAGTCTGGTGACCTGAGTCTGATCCCCAGGACCCACACTATGGAAGGAGAGAACCAGCTCCCAAAAGTTGTCTTAGAACTTCCACACACACACTATTGGCCGTGCTCACCCCCACACATAATAAATGTAAGAATGAAAAAGAAACTCCTGGCCATACACATGCTAGGCATTCTTTCACCCCAAGACTTTTGCACAACCTCCTGACTCCTCTCTGACCTTGCCTCCAGTTACACCCAGTTAATTGTTCCCCACCCTTCCTCCTTAGCTGGTGATCACTTCCCCAGAGGTGCTGCCCTGTTTAAGCCAGTCGTTGAGCCTGCCCTTTGTACTATTGAGCCCTCTGAGTTTATGAGGACTTGTATGCTCCTTTGAGTCATGTCCCCCAGGACTGCAGGCTGCCCAGCAGCTGGGCCCATACTGGTTTTTCTTGCCTCTTGGTATAGCAGGCAGCACAGGATCTGGAACACAGCAGATGCTCTGGAAATGGATGTTAGCCTTACCAACCTGAACACATTCTTGCCCTTTATAAATCTGGAACTGGATGGGCCCCAAGATGAGGGAATCCTCTCCGACCTGCCATGCCAACCTGTCTGAGGTTGGACAACAAACCAATATGATGAGGGGCTAGGTTGAGTATACACATGTACAGGTGCCAGAACCTTCTAAGAAAATTTCCAGGTTGTGTTTGGGATCAGGCTGCCATGTTATTAGATTAGGAATACTTGTGCATGAAAATGTGTATATCTGCATATAAAAACCAGAGGACAACCTCAACTATCATTGCTTAGGAGCGCCCCTTGTTTTAGGCTTTTTAGGTTTGTAAAAGATTTTATCTTTATTTTATGTGTAAGTGTTTTGTCTGCATGACTATAAGTACACCCATGTGTGCAATTCTCAAGGACAGAAGACATCTGATTCCCTGGAACTGGAGTTCACATGGTTGTTAGCTACTATGTGAGTGCTGGGAACCGAACGCAGGTCCTCTGTGAGAGCAGCCAGTGCTTTTAACCATCGAGTCATCTTTCTAGCCCCTATTTTTTGTTTTTGTTTTTTTTGAGATAGGGGTCTCACTATAAAGCCCATTGCATCTAGCAGTTAGTTTTGAAACGGTCTCACTATGTAGCCTTGGCTGGCCTGGAACTCACTCACAGAGAGTGTCTCCAAGTGCTGTGTCTCCAAGTGCTGGGATGGAGTCAGGTTGCCAGGCTTAGCAGCAAGCCCCTTTACCCCCTAAGCCATATGACTGGCCCTGTGCTTCTTAACTGGAAGTGGTTTTGCCCTCCAGGGTGCTAGAATGCCCAGCGCAGTGCAAGGCTGAAGTATCAAAATAGTGTCAACACTAAGAAACCTAACTGTACACAGCACCCCCCCAAGTAGGTTTCATGCACCATCTCTAAGGCTCAGTGTCTCTAATCTGAAAATCCCAAATACATATGCTATAAAATCTGAAACTGTTTGGGTATCAACAAGATACAAGTAGGAAATTCCACACCTGACCTTGTGGGAGAGGTTGCATTCAAAACAAGAGGCCAGGCGCACACCTTTAATCCCAGCACTCAGAGGCAGAGACAGGTGGATCTCTGTGAATTCAAGGCCAGCCTGGTCTACATTGCAACTTCCAGGCCAGCTGGAGCTACAGGGAGACCCTATCTCAAAAAAGACAAACAACAACAACAACAAAAAAGGAGGCAGTAAAAATAGTCCATAAAATTACCTTTAAGGGGGTTGATGGCATAGTTGGTAAAGTGCTTATTTTGCAAGTGCAATGACAGGAGTTTGAATCCCCAAACATAGTGGTGCTGCGAGCTTTTAATTTCTGATACCCACATGGTTAGTGGAAGGAGAAAACTGACTCTCTACAAATTGTACTCTGACCTCCATATACACACATACACATAAATAAATGTAATTTTTTGAGGGGGGTCTTTTGTGGAAACGAGGTCTCCCTGCTGACCTGGAATTCGCTATGTAGACCAGGCTGGCCTTGAACTCACAGAGATCCACCCTCCTCTGCCTCTCAAGTGCTAGGATTAAAAGTGTACGCCACCACACGCAGCCAATAAATGTAATTTAAAAAATTATTTTTAAAGCAGCACTGAGGCTGGAGAGATGCCTCAGAACTTAAGGGCACTGGCTGCTCTTGCAGAGGACCTGGGTTTGGCTCCCAGCACCCACATGGTGGCTAACAAACATCCTTAACTCCAGTTCCAGGGGATCTGATACCATCTCTGGCCTCCATAGGTACTGCATGCATGTGGTGAACTTACACACACACACACACACACAGGCAAAACACTCACGCATATAAAATTAAAAGCAGCACTGTATGGAATATTAGAGACAGAACATCACAGCAGTCCCAAGTGAAACCGGGAAGACCCCTCCACACACACCTGCAAGGCCTTGAGGGGCTGTAGACCAGCCGCTTTGGTAGGCCAGGCCAGGGCTGGGTTCAGCTCAACAGTCTTCCAGATAAGCAAGACCCAGGGGCCTCTGCAAAGTCCTGTTACCACACTTCCTCAGCTCATCCCCTCAGGACCATGCATGGCTGGTATTAGCCTCATCTAATTTCCTCTCCAAAAGGAGCCAATGGCTGAAGAGATGGCAGCTGATCCACCCACCTAGTCAAGTGACAGGACCTCTCAGTAGCTGGAAGGGATGATGCTTCACTGGCCCCACCACTCCAGCCCAAGCCTCTCACCACTTCTATCTCATCACTGGCTTCAACTATCACCAGAGACCCCACAGCACTGTGAGGTGCTGCTAATCTTTCCTAGGCCATCACCTTTCCTAGCCCATTTTATGCAAAGGGCTGGTTGTTTCTATTTATTACCTCCAATGCCTCAGGTTGAGGAAGCTGAGAACTTTCTAGAATCTTTGCCCAAGGTCATATAACAAGTTTGGGAAAAGTGTAGAAACTCATTCAGGGGCTGGGGAGATGGCTCTATGGAAAGCACTTGCCACTAAAGTGAGAGAAATAGAGTTCAGGTCCCTGTGTGTGAGTGCTTTGCCTGCATGTATGTAAGTCCACCATGTGTGTACATTGCCTGTAGAAGATGGCACTGAATCCCCTAGAATTGGGAGTTATAGATGGTTGTTTGCCATCATGTGGGTGCTGGGAACCGAACCCAGGTCCTTTGCAAGAACAGCCAGTGTTCTTAACCGTTAAGCCATCTCTCCAGTCCTCCAGACTGACTTAAAAAAAAAAAATTATTTAAGTTTTTTGAGATAGGGTCTCCCTGCAGCTCCAGCTGGCCTAGAACTGGCTATATAGACCAGGCTGACCTGGATTTCATCGAGATCTACCTGCCTCTGCCTACCAAGTACTGGGATTAAAGGCCTGTGCCACCTCGCTCAGCTTATTTATCTTCACTTTATCTGTATGAGTGTTTTGCATGTATATATATGGACCACATATATACAGTGCTCATGGAGGCCAGAAGAGGGTATTGAATCCCCTGGAACTGGAATTAGTGATGGTTATTAGCTTTCATGTGAGTGCTGGGAACTGAACCTGGGTCCTCTGCAAGAACAGCCAGTGCTCATAACCACTGAACCCAGTCCCCAGTCCCCAGCCCAGACTAACTTTGAACTTTGAAATTCTGATCTTCCTCCAGAATGCTGAGATAACAGGTGTGCACCATTAAGCCCAGTTTCTATGATGCTGGGGATGGAACCCAAGGCTTCTTGCATGCTAGGCAAGCACTCTCTACCTACTGAGCAACATCCCCAGCCCTATTCCAACCTATTTAATGGGGACATATCCTAGCAGGCACCAGGGCTAAAAGCAAGCAGAATGTGGGGGAATATAATGGAATCAAAAGTTCAGAACAAACCGGGCGTGGTGGCGCACGCCTTTAATCCCAGCACTCGGGAGGTAGGGGCAGGTGGAGCTCTGTGAGTTCAAGGCCAGTCTGGTCTACTTAGTGAGTTCCAGGACAGCTGGGGCTACAGGGAGACCCTGTCTCAAAAAAAGACAGAAAAAAAAAGAGAAAAAATGTTCGGAACATAGAGGCCACAGGAAGAGCTACAGCTGGAGAGATTCAGAGGTTAGGACCTGAGGAGAAAAAGTTCAGTGGGTGGGAGGTGAAGGATCATGGGACTTGGAGTGAAGGTCATAAATCCCAAGGGTGGGCCAGTTGTGGTTGTGCATACTTCTAATACCAGCACTCAAGAGGCAGGGGCAGGTGGATCTCTGTGAAATCCAGGCCAGCCTGGTCTACATAGTGAGTTCCAGGCCAGCCAGAGCTATACATTGAGACCCTGTCAAAGAAAAAAAAAGAAACCGCAAAAACCCCTCAAGAGTAAGAGACTCAAAATTATGGATATGTGGGGCTGGAGAGATGGCCCAGCAGTTAAGAACATTGGGGGCTCTCACAGAGGACCCAGGTTCAGTTCCCAGCATCCATATGGCAGCTAACAGCTGTCCTTAACTCCAGTTCCAGGTGATTCAAGGCCCTCTTCTGACCTATGTGGGCACTGCCTGCATGTGGTACACTTATATATGTAGGCAAAACGCTCATACACATAAAATAAAAATAAATAAATAAAAATTATAGGGATGAGAGATCAATGCTCAAGGAGGGAAAGCAGCAATCAGTACATAAAGGTCAGGGATCAGAGGTCAGAGGAAGTGATCTGATACCAGAGGTCAAGAGTCAGCCTCACCTGGTCCCCCTGGCGGGCGATGATGGTGCCAGCTTTGGCGTGATGCAGCAGGACTCTGCTGTTCAGGAGAGAGGGGTCCTGGGGGGCAGGGGAGCAAGTTGAGAGAGATCCAGCCAGGCCTCACATCCACTTCCCCCATCCCCAGCCTCCCAGGGCTGCCTGCCCACCTCAATCCGCATCAGCTTAGCCAGCTCTCGCTTTGCGGCCTCAAAGATGCTGCTGGTCTGGCGGCCTTGGTAGGGCCCGAAAGGACAGCCACCTGTGGCCGACTCGTCTTCACAGTAACTATATTCACACGCACCTGCTGGCTGTTCCCGTGGCTCCTGAGTGGGTGTCTGTGTGAGGCAGAGCTTGTGACTTTCTGCCCTTTCAATCACCCTTTTTGGATGACTTGGCCACTGGAAGGAAGACTGTGGGTTGGGAGAGAAGGAAGGGCTCACCCGAGCAGGGGCTGTCTGGGGTCCCCCGGAGGCCTCTTCTTGCAGGGACACAGAGATCCGACCCCGTTCATAGGCCATGTCAAAGTCTGAACGGGGCCCACCTTGCAAGCCTGTGAGTAGAGGAGGGCAAAAAAGCCTGGGTAGAATTTGATGATGAAGCACTTGCTCAGCATGTATAGGGTCATTGGTTCCATCCCCAGCTCCAAAATAAATAAATAAACAAATAACCCAGTGACCAGAGTTAAGACCAGTCCCAACTTATGCCAATCTGCAACCACGGCAAATATGACTGCCTGGTGGCCTCACTCCCTCTCCACATCTTTCTCAACACAGTTGGGAGAACAGCTCTTAGGGAATACCACCAAAATATTAGACCCAAAGAAGTAGAACTGGTATGCCCATTTTGCAGGTAAGAAAAAAAAAAAAATCAAGGAGGCTGGAGAGATGGCTCAGTGATTAAGAGCACTGGCTACTCTTGCTGAAGTCCTGCGTTCGATTCCTAGCATCCACATGGCAGCTAACAACCATCTGTAACTCCAGTTCCAGGGGAATCCAATGCCTTCTTCTGACTTCCATGAGCATTGCTGGACACAGGTGCACGTACATACATGCAGCCAATATAATCACACACATAAAATAAAAATAATAAATTTGGGTTGGAGAGATGGCTCAGTGGTTAAGAACACCGAATGTTCTTGCAGAAGACCCAGGTTCGCATCCCAGCACCCACATGGCAGCTAACAACTGTCTATAACTCCAGTTCCAGGGGATCCGACAGCCTTTTCTGTCCTCCACGGGCATTGCACGACACAGGTGCACTTAGCTACATGCAGGCAATACACATATAAACATAAAAATATAAAATAATAAATTTTTTTTTTTGGTCTTTTTGAAACAGGGTCTCTCTGTAGCCCCAGCTGTTGTAGACGAGGCTGGCCTTGAACTCACAGAGATCCGCCTGCATCTGCTTACCGAGTGCTGGGACTAAGGGTGTGCACCACCATGCCCAGCC